>NC_140590.1:235770765-236124754 GCF_964204655.1 Triturus cristatus
ATATCCAGAAGGTACAAATCTTCATGACCCAGATACTTTTGCATTTCCAATGCAAACCGAAGCTTTTCCTCACAAATCAAGCCAGGGTGGCGTTTCTGATTTCCTATTTGACGGGAGAAGCGGCGCAATGGGCGGTCCCCATCGTTCGCAGAGACGACGCCCTCCTGTACGACTGGGACACCTTCCGACAAGAATTCGAGAAGACCTTCGATCGTCGGGCGGATACCTTTTCTGCGGATCGAGACCTCCTTGACCTGCGCCAAAACAGTGCGGACTTCATCGGATACCTCAATAGCTTCCGGCGACTAGTGGCAGAAACGGACTGGCCCGAGACGAAGCAAACCGCTATCTTCTACCGAGGGCTTACCGAGGAGTTGAAGGACGTGATAGCGCAGATTGACCCTCAACCCAACACCTGCTCGGCCATGATAGAGCTGGCCTCCCGATTGGAATATAGACTCAGAGAAAGAAAGGGGGAACACAAGCGCAGAGACAAGACACCTCTGTCCTACGATTCCCCTCGCCCACAGGAACCAGCTTCTCCCAGAGCAGAGGCCATGGAAATCGGAACGGTGAGAGCTTCTCTCACCCTCAGCGAAAGAGACCACCGGCGTAAACAGGGCCTCTGTTTATATTGTGGCAAGAAAGGCCATTTCCTGCGGGAATGCCCAGTCCGCCCAAAGAACAGCCGGCCCAGGATGGGGCAAGCAGCCATCGTCGCCCACGAAGGACCAGTGGGAAACCCGAACGCTTGAAGGAGCCAGAAGGGACGCCTTCAAGCTGTCATTACATCCCTTCCTTAGAAGCAGATATCTCTAACGAACCCGACCACTTCTTTCTAACGGTGCAGCTTGCGGTAGGCCCCAAGCTCCACCATGTAAGGGCCATGATCGACTCGGGAGCTACGGGCTGCTTCATGGACACCAGAGAAGCCCACCGGTTGGGGATTCCGCTACTGTCCAAAGACACCCCTGAACTCGTTTATGCCGTGGACGGCAAGGAGCTGGAATCCGGGCCCATACGGTACACCACACCAACCCTAAAGGTATCCATAGGAGAGGAACATAGCGAGGGGCTCGCATTCAACATCATCCAAGCACCCCGATGTCATCTTATCCTGGGATTACCATGGTTGAGACTCCACGAGCCTCGGATACACTGGGCTTCCGCCTCGGTATCCTTCTGCTCCTCATACTGTCGCACCCACTGCCTGCGGCGGGAGATCGCTACGGACCCAGAGGAACCAACCGCACACCACGTAGCCACCGCCGCTGAGAAGGACGTGACGCTCCCGGACTGTTACGCCTATTACAAGGGAGTGTTCGATCAACAGAAGGCCGAGGTTCTCCCTCCGCATCGCGACTACGACTGTCGGATCGACCTAATACCGGGAGCCACTGTCCCGTGTAGCAGGGTGTACGCCCTCACCGGTCCAGAAACCCGTCACCTCCGTGAATACCTAGATACCTACCTACGATTAGGGTTCATTCGCCCTTCCAGATCTCCAGCGGCGTCTCCCCTCTTCTTCATACCGAAGGCCAACGGGGAGCTACGCTGCTGCATAGACTATCGTGCCCTCAACGCCATGACTATCAAAAACCAATACCCGCTGCCGCTCATCCCCGTGTTGTTGGAACAGGTGCGAGGAGCACGGTTATACACCAAATTGGACCTCCGGGGGGCGTACCACTTGGTGCGGATGCGAGAGGGGGATGAGTGGAAAACAGCGTTCAAGACCAGATTCGGCCTGTTCGAATATTTGGTGATGCCCTTCGGGCTCTGCAACGCCCCGGCCGCCTTTCAATTCTTTCTGAACGAGGTATTGAGGGACTTTCTGGACATCTATGTAGTGGTGTACATAGATGACATCTTAATATACTCGTCCTCGGAAGAAGAACATGTGGGCCATGTAACATCGGTGTTGCAGGCCTTAGAAAGTCACCAACTGTTTTGCAAGCTCACGAAATGCGAATTCCACGTCACCACTGTGGAGTTCCTTGGTGTCCTGCTAACCCCAGAGGGACAAGTCATGACTGACCGCAAAGTCCAGGCTGTGACGCGCTGGCCCCCGCCGAAAACCGTGAAGGAAGTCCAAAGCTTTTTGGGCTTCTCCAACTTTTATCGGAGATTCATCCACCACTTCTCCCAGATGGTGACACCTCTCACCAAACTGACACGGAAAGGAATACCCTTCCTCTGGTCACCAGAGGCCCAAACAGCGTTCGAGCTGCTCAAAAAAGCCTTCACCACCGCGCCCATCCTGCGTCATGCCCAACCCGATCTTCCGTTTATAGTGGAAGCCGACGCATCAGACGAGGCAGTAGGAGCTATTCTTTCCCAACGTCACCCGGATACAGGTCAACTCCACCCGGTGGCCTTTATGTCCAGGAAATTGAATCCAGCGGAGCGTAACTATACTGTCTCCGAGAAAGAGCTGCTCGCCATCAAAGACGCGTTTCTGGAATGGCGTCACTGGTTAATGGGGGCCCAACATCAGGTGACGGTGTTCACGGATCACCGCAACCTTCAGTTCCTGCGGTCAGCACGACATCTCTCTCCCCGACAGAAGCGATGGGTGCTCTTTTTTGCGGAGTATCACTTCTTTGTCACCTACCGGCCAGGAACGCAAAACAAAAAAGCCGATGCCCTATCGAGACAGACCCTCCCGAACCTCCCATTGGAGGCACCTGACCAGCCCATCCTATCACCGGAGCAAATCATCGGTAGCATGCACACCGAACCATTCCTGCAAGGGGTGAAGCGAGGAATACGAACCTTTGCCTGGTCCTCGTGGTTGAAAAGACACAGAGAATGGCGTATACAACAGGGCCTCCCGTTAAACGGATCCCGGCTGCTGGTCCCTACTCTCCGACTCCAAAAACTCGTTTTCTCATGGTGTCATGACCTGCCCTGTGCGGGACATACTGGAGGTACCAAGACCCTGGAGAAGGTGTTGCGACAATTCTGGTGGCCCTCCGTTCGACCAGACGTATTACAGTGGGTGAAGGAATGCGCCATCTGCGCTCAAATGAAAAGCGACCATCAAAAGACCCAAGGCCTGCTAATGCCTCTACCCACGCCTATGAACCCCTGGGAACGCATTTCAATCGACTTTGTGGTAGGGTTACCGAAAGATCAAGGTTGCACAGCAATAGTAGTGGTCATCGACTATCTCACCAAGATGGGCCACTTTATTGCCTGCAAACAGGTGCCCACAGCGGGCACGTTGGCAAAACTCCTCTTGCAACACGTGGTAAGGCTTCACGGACCACCGATGGGGATTGTATCCGACAGAGGGTCCCAGTTCACAGCACGGTTTTGGAAGGTGTGGTGCGAAGCACTGGGTATTCGCTCCTCCCTCTCCACGAGCTTCCACCCTCAGACAGACGGGCAAACGGAGAGACTTAACCAGACACTCAAACAGTACCTGCGCTGCTACGCAGACCAAGCTGCGGACACTTGGGTGGACATGCTATGGGTGGCGGAGGTGGCATACAACAACTCCCAGCACTCCTCCACGATGCAGTCTCCGTTCTTTCTCGCCGCGGGGTTCCACCCCCGCTTCGTTCCCTTCCTCCTCCCTAGGGAAAACATCAGCCTTCCCGATCTCAAGAGTCGACTCCACATCATTCACACGGCCCTGAGACGTGCCCGTGAACATCTTCGACTAGCCAAGGCCAGATACAAAGCCCAGGCGGACAAGCATCGCAGACCCCCTCCGGTGTACCGCAAGGGAGATAAGGTCTGGCTGTCTACACGGAACCTCCATTTTCGGAAACCCAGCGTTTTCAACCCCAAATACATAGGGCCCTATCCTGTCATCAAACACATAAACCCCGTGGCAGTACAGTTGCGCCTTCCGCCTCACATGCGCATTCACCCTGTGTTTCACGTCTCTCTCCTCAAACCCTCGTATTGTCCGGTACGGCGGGCTCCTGCCCCGGTGTGGATCAACCAAGATCGGGAATATGTGGTTCGCCGAGTGCTTGATTCCAAACTGGTGGGAAGGAAGTTGTGGTACCTTCTGGCTTGGAAGGGGTACGGCCCTGAGGAAGACTCTTGGGAACCCGCATCTGCCGTGCACGCCAAGCGTCTCGTAGCGGACTTTCACCATCGCTGTCCTGCCAAGCCCGGGGGCGCAGGAAGCGGCGGAGGCGGAGTAAAGGGGGGAGTGCTGTCATGATCCGTGATCGCCGGCGCCAGCGCGAAGAACTACAAGCCCCAGAGGCGCGGCGGCCACGCGATCACGTCACCTCCCCTCCGCGCATAAAAGCCCACAGCCACCACGGGGGCGTTGCCTATGATTCCCATAATCATTGCTACGGCCCCCAGAGCGACAGCTTCGCGGTTTCCAGCCCGCCAGCATCTGCGAATCATCGGACCTTCCAGCGGCCCTCGGAGCTTCTTCTATCCGGTGCCAGTGACGTTGCCGAAGCCCGCAACGCTCGGTGAGTATCTCTGTTTCCACCGGAGACCTCGCCAACGCCAACAGACCAGACCCCCGGCTCGCCTGAACCCTCACAGCCATCCCCTCGTCGGAACCCCGGAGTTCCCCCTCGGCCCACGGATTTCCGGGCACTCACCTCAGACCCAGCTTCACCCTCGGATTCCCAGGCGTTTGACTCTCCAAGTCAGCCCTCGGAAGTTCCGAGCGTTTTCTTGTCCCTCGGAGTGCGCTCCTCTGCTCCCGGCGGATCAGGGAGCATTGAGTAGAAGCGCGGACATCTCCGACGGGATTTCCCGTTCTCTCTCCTCTGGTGATTGGTCGTGTCTCCCCAGACTGTCGGGAAGGACACAAGCGGAACCCGCCAGGCCCTCGCTTCGTGAAGGGAGGGAAGAGACCATACCCTGATTGGCGCTCCTCCGCTCACGGAGTTCCGAGCGTTGAAGTGGAAGCGCCACCCCAAAACCTTGGTCAAGACTCATCGTGGAAAACCACGAAGCCTCCCTGGTCAGCGCCACGACCCTCGGTCTCGGAGAGACAGGAGAGCCAGGTACTAGGGCCTTAACACTCCCCGGGGGTACTTGGGAGGGGTGTAGGGGTCCTCGCTCCTCTTCTCACCCACTGCTTCTTTCTTCCAGGTCTCCCTCTCTCGGCTGTTCCTATCCCGTTTTCCCTCGCTCACCCGTCTCCCTAGTCCGAGGGTATTTCGCATTCTCCGGGCTGGGGACGGATGGGAGGGGGACCCATACCTAGCATCAGTGCCATCCCGAGGAGAAGATCACGAAAACCACGACACTTCGGCAATGTGTAAATCGTTGGAATCCTTGGTTCCTTTTTGTTAAGGAAGTCATATTCAGGTTGGCTCTAGAATCCATCAGTCATTCCATCCTTGGTTAGCTTTTCTATCAATGATTTCAGAAGAGGGTAGGGTCTCGTGGGATTGGTTGGTAGCTTTCCAAAATGCCCAGTTGGAGTTCTATCTCTTCTACATAGTCACTAGTATTCTGCAGTACCACAGCGCCGCCCTTATCCGCTGGTTTGATAACAATGGAGTTATTGTTGCCCAGGGAGTGTAGTGCCAGTTTTTCTTCCTTGCTGATGTTATATTGTATGTACTTTCTTGCCTCCAAGAGTTGCATGATTTCCTGGAGAACAATCTTCTCAAAAGCCAGTATCTTCTCACTCATCAGGTATGCACCTGATGTAAAAGAAGAGACAGGTCTAAAGCTTGTGGCGGCTGACTTCGGGTTGTAGGTATTTTTACTGAAGTAATACTTTAGTCTGATCTTTCGGAAAAATCGTTGAAGCTCAAGTTTTACTTGAAATGAGTCGGGTATAACAGTCGGCACAAATGAGAGTCCTTTTGCGAGGACCTCTCTCTCTACATTAGACATGATGTGGTCTGACAAATTGATTATGGGTTCCCTCTGATCTGGTTTAGCGTTTTGACCAGCCATCACATTCTGTGTTGTTAAGGTTTTAGTGCTGTGTGAGGTGGCCATCATCCTCTCATTATTGGACATTGTTGACGTGTTGCTGGTGGCGTTATTGATAGTGGTTAGGATATGTTCACTCGGTGTCTGAGTGGTATTCAGACTCCTTCTGTGGGTTTCTACCATCTGTAGGTTTGTCTCCGAGTTGAAATCTCCCCATGTGTTTCTGGTTGGTAGAAACGGACATGTGATGTTCTTTGCTGTGTGTTCCTGCTTCTGTTCCAACCCCTTGGTCTTTCCCAGTTCTGTGTCTTCCCTCCTCCCCTGTTCGCCTGACGGTAGCCTTCCCCTAAAAAATTTGGGCCCTGGTTACGTTGGTAGCTGGTAGAGGGTCTATCAGAGTCAGAATCTGAACCACTTCCTGCTGAAGAGTCTGAAAATGTCTTGAACCTCCTTGGACCCTGTCTGCTTCTGTTAGAGAAAAAGCCTTGGCTATCCTGTTGGTAATAATCGTCAGACAGGTAGGGATAAGTTGTATTCTTGTCGTAATTTCTTACATCCTTTGCAAGTTTATCTAGCTTCCTGTTTAATTTGACTGTATTGAAGTCGGCCAATGTTTTTTCCGCTCGCTCAAGAGCTTCTCTAGCATTTGAGAGGGCTCTGTCTTCAAGTATTTCCTTCTTAAGGTCAGAGATTTCCTGCGTGAGTTTCTTTACATACTCAATCGCAGTCTCAACACCAAGTACCATCCAGTGTCTAGAGCAGTTGTTTGCCACGTAGCTGAACCCCTCCCTGAATTTTGGGACGTCTATAAAGATAGCGGGTTCGTTACGAACTTGCAACCCCTTGGGAATTATATTTGATTGCAGGTACTTGGTTAGTACATGCCCATGGAGGCGTGATCTAATGAGTTTTTTCTCTAGGGTTCGCGGTTCTGGGCTGCTGCCAGGGATTAGAAGTAGATTTTGAGTAGAGCCTCTACTCATGGGAGTCTCAGGGGCTTAGAGTCAAAAGGTAGCCAGGTCCTCCGGGGTTTGTGAGGTTGCTGGCCACAAGAGATGCCGGGTATCCTGGCTGATGACGGCTGATAGCCAGAAACTGGTCCTAGGATGCTTGATTCCGGTCCAGGGAAGACATGGCTTGGCAGTTCGGGCTGGACTGTTCCCATGAGGCACAGGGTCAAGACTGATTTGCATATGGCCATGTCTAAACTGGGGTGGCGTAGTGGGCAAAAGAACGATGGATTTAACCCAGATCTCTTGACTGGGGGAGAATGTCTGCATTGTCAGCATTCCGTCCATCATTTTGTTTGTTGTAACTCTTTTCGCCCTAAGTGGGATGGGTATTCCCAGACGTTGGACCCGTGCTCACTACGCCACTGGAGTCAAGCTATCCTGGCTGATGACGGCTGATAGCCAGAAACCGGTCCTAGGATGCTTGATTCCGGTCCAGGGAAGACATGGCTTGGCAGTTCGGGCTGGACTGTTCCCATGAGGCACAGGGTCAAGACTGATTTGCATATGGCCATGTCTAAACTGGGGTGGCGTAGTGGGCAAAAGAACGATGGATTTAACCCAGATCTCTTGACTGGGGGAGAATGTCTGCATTGTCAGCATTCCGTCCATCATTTTGTTTGTTGTAACTCTTTTCGCCCTAAGTGGGATGGGTATTCCCAGACGTGGGACCCGTGCTCACTACGACACTGGAGTCAAGCTATCCTGGCTGATGACGGCTGATAGCCAGAAACCGGTCCTAGGATGCTTGATTCCGGTCCAGGGAAGACATGGCTTGGCAGTTCGGGCTGGACTGTTCCCATGAGGCACAGGGTCAAGACTGATTTGCATATGGCCATGTCTAAACTGGGGTGGCGTAGTGGGCAAAAGAACAATGGATTTAACCCAGATCTCTTGACTGGGGGAGAATGTCTGCATTGTCAGCATTCCGTCCATCATTTTGTTTGTTGGGTTGGAGCAGGAGCAGGTTCGAGGGTCGACAGGCCGGTAGGGCTGGGGCCAAAGCAGTTTTTGTCTTCCTCTTCTTAGCAGCTGCAGGGCAGGTCTTCTTTCTTCTAGCTCTTCTTCGGATTTCGGAATCTGGAATCTGGGGAAGGAAGGTACAGGGTGCCCCTAAATACTAGATTTAGGGGCGTTAGAGGTAGGTGAAGGGCAGGGACCAATGGGTCTCTGTCCTGGGGTGGGTACACCCCCTATCCTGCCTCTCTCCTGTGGGAGGGGGGCAGTAGCCTAGTCCTGATTGGGTAGGGCTTCCCATCTTCAAGATGGCGAGAGCCCGCAGATGTGCTTCACCTCGCCTCCCCCACCTGAGGGGTGGGGTTGGCACGCTGGCACATCCCCTGTCCTTATTTGGGTTTTCCAGCCAAGCTTCCCGCCAGTGTGGGGGGTTGCAGTGGCCTGGGGAAGCTCACAGAGGCGGCATGCCTTTGAAACTTCCCCCTGCCCATCCTGGGGGAGGAGATTTAGCACCTCGCCCGGGATGTGCATTGTTGCAGGCCCAGGAGAGCAGGGGCTCTCCTACCCAGGGGTCCAGCAACATGTCTGCTGTGTTTCAGCCTAGGCAGCCTCAGAACAGATGTGGATTGTATGTTAGGTTTTAGGGGGCATCTCTAAGATGTCCACTGGGGTGCTTGGTACATTAAATCCCACACTGGCATCGGTGTGGGTTTTATGTGCTGGGAAGTTTGATACCAAACTTCTCAGTCTTTAGTGTTGCCATTATGGTGCTGGGGAGTTCGTGTTTGACGAGCTCTCAGCACCATGTACTCTTAAATGGCAGCACTGCACTTACAGTGCCCAGGAATGGACCTCGGTACTGTAGGGGCACAGGGCTCCTGCTCCTGTGCCCACACCACTGGCACAGGGCACCCAGCTTGAGGGGTGGCTGATGTATGCCATGGCAGTGTAGGTGGTGGGCATGGCACACAGGGATGTGTGCCATGTCGACTCTTTGTTTTGTCCTGTACCCAGACACTCAGCCTGCAAGGGCAGTGTGCGTGTGTAAGGGTACAGGGCCTCTAAGGGTGGCACAATGAGTGCTGCAGCCCTTAGAGACCTTCCCTGGTCACAAGGCCCTGGGTGCCTAGGGTACCATTTACCAGGGGCTGACATGTGGCCAGGGTTTGCCAATTTGGGTTTTGTGTTTTAGGGAAGGAACATAGGCCCTGGGCACCTGATTGGCAGGAGTCCAGGGCACACTCAGTCAAAGTACATTCAGCAATTCAGCAAAAAGTGGGGGCATACCATGCAAGAAAGATGGCACTTTCTCACACAACCCCCACCCCCCCCCCCCCCAAACGAAAGGTGATGAGACTAACCTTGCCCAATGGAGTCTTCATTGTCTAAGTGGAAGAACCTGGAAAGTCCATCTGCATTTGCATGGGCAGTCCCTGGTCTGTGTTCCACTTCAAAGTCCATTCCCTGTAGGGAGATGGACCACCTTAGTAGTTTTGGATTTTCCCCTTTCATCTGCATTAGCCATCTGAGAGGTCTGTGGTCAGTTTGAACCAGGAAGTGAGTACCAAACAAGTATGGCCTCAACTTCTTCAGGGACCAAACCACAGCAAAGGCCTCCCTCTCAATGGCACTCCAACGCTGCTCTCTGGGGAGTATCCTCCTGCTTATAAAAGCAACAGGTTGGTCTTGGCCTTCATCATTGGTCTGGGATAGGGCCGCTCATACCCCTAGCTCAGAGACATCAGTCTGCACTATGAACTGCTTGGCATAATCTGGAGCTTTTAGAATTGGTGCTGAGCACATTGCTTCTTTCAGGGTGTCAAAAGCCTTTTGGCAACTAACTGTCCAGTTAACCTTCTTGGGCATCTTCTTGGAGGTGAGTTCTGTGAGGGGGGTCACAATGGACCCATATCCCTTCACAAACCTCCTGTAGTACCCAGTCAAGCCAAGGAATGCCCTGACTTGGGTCTGGGTTGTTGGAGCTATCCAGTCCATGATGGCCTGGATCTTGGGTTTAAGGGTTGTACCTGGCCTCCACCTACAAGGTGGCCCAAGTACGCCACAGTGCCCTGCCCTATCTGGCATTTGGATGCCTTGATAGTGAGACCTGCATTTTGCAGAGCCTCTAAAACCTTCCCAAGGTGGATCAGGTGATCCTGCCAGGTGGAGCTAAAGACAGCAATATCATCAAGATAAGCTGCACTAAAGGATTCCAGCCCAGCCAGGACATGGTTCACCAACCTCTGGAAGGTGGCAGGGGCATTCTTTAGCCCAAAGGGCATTACAGTAAACTGATAATGCCCATCAGGGGTGGAGAATGCGGTCTTTTCTTTTGTTCCTGGGGCCATGCCAATCTGCCAGTACCCTGCAGTTAAGTCAAAGGTACTGAGGAATTGGGCTGCCCCTAATTTATCTATCAGCTCATCTGCTCTTGGAATAGGGTGAGCATCTGTCTTTGTGACAGAGTTGAGCCCTCTATAGTCCACACAGAACCTCATCTCTCTCTTTTCACCTTGTTGATGAGATTTGGGGACCAGAACCACTGGGCTAACCTCTCAGAGGGTTCAATGACCCCTAACTCCAGCATCTTGCTGACCTCAGCTTTGATGCTTTCCTTGACTTGGTCTGACTGTTGATAGATTTTGTTCTTGACAGGTGCACTGTCACCAGTGTCCACATCATGGGTACACCAGTTTGTCAGACCAGGGGTCAGGGAAAAGAGGCTAGCATACTGTTGTAAGACTTGCTTGCAGTCAGTCTGCTGTTGGGCAGAGAGGGTGTCTGAAAAGATCACACCATCTACTGACCCATCTTGTGGGCTGTAGGAGAGGAGGTCAGGGAGAGGTTCACTCTCTGCTTCCTGTTCTTCATCAGTCACCATCAGCATGGTGATGTCAGCCCTGTCATTGTAGAGCTTAAGGCGGTTCACATGGATAACCCTTTTGGGTGTCCTGCTAGTGCCCATGTCAACTAAATAGGTGGCCTCACTCTTTCTTTCTAGGATAGGGTAAGGGCCACTCCATTTATCTTGGAGGGCCCTTGTTGCCACTGGCTCCAAAACCCACAACTGTTGCCCAGGTTGAAATTCAACCAGTGCAGCTTTTTGGTCATACCAGTGCTTCTGGAGCTCCTGGTTGGCCTCAAGGTTCTTGGATGCTTTCTCCATGTACTCAGCCATTCTGAACCTTAGGCCAAGCAGATAGTCCACTATGTCTTGTTTGGGCTCTTGAAGAGGCCTCTCCCAGCCCTCTTTTACAAGACAAAGTGGTCCCCTTACAGGATGACCAAACAGAAGTTCAAAGGGTGAGAAACCTACTCCCTTCTGTGGTACTTCCCTGTAAGCGAAAAGCAGGCATGGTAACAGGACATCCCATCTCCTTTTGAGTTTTTCAGGGAGACCCATGATCATACCTTTCAATGTCTTGTTGAATCTCTCAACAAGGCTATTGGTTTGTGGGTGGTAGGGTGTAGTAAACTTGTACTGCACTCCACAGTCCTTCCACATGTGTGTCAGGTAAGCAGACATGAAGTTGGAACCTCTGTCTGAAACCACCTCCTTAGGAAACCCTACCCTGGTGAAGACACCCAGGAGGGCCTTGGCTACTGCAGGAGCTGTAGTAGTCCTAAGTGGAATTGCTTCAGGGTACCTAGTAGCATGATCCACTACTACTAGAATAAATGTGTTCCCTGAGGCTGTGGGAGGTTCAAGTGGACCCACAATGTCCACTCCTACCCTTTCAAAGAGTACCCCCACCACTGGTAGTGGGATGTGGGGGGGCCTTTGGGTGGCCACCTGTCTTGCCACTGGCTTGACAGGTAACACAGGAGCTGCCAAACTCCTTCACCTTTTGGTGCATCTGGGGCCAGTAAAAGTGACTCACTAGCCTTTCCCAAGTTTTGGATTGCCCCAGATGTCCAGCTAGGGGGATGTCATGAGCCAAAGTTAGGAGGAACTCCCTGTATTTCTGTGGCACTACCACCCTCCTGGTGGCTCCAGAAGTGGGGTTTCTTGCCTCAGCATACAGTAATCCCTCTTCCCAATAAGCTCTGTGGGTACCACTGACATCTCCCTTTGCTTCTGAAACAGCTTGCTGCCTCAGGCTTTCAAGAGTGAGACAGTCTCGCTGATCCTGGCACAGCTCTTCCCTAGAGGGTCCCCCTGGGCCCAAGAGTTCAACCTGGTAAGGGTCAAGCTCCATGGGCTCAGTTCCCTCAGGGGTATCCAAATCCTCTCCTTGTGGAGAGGGGTCCTGAATGTTTTGCTGTACAGAAGCTGGTTGTCCAATTTTCTTATCATTTCGCTTGGTTGGTTGGGCCATTATTTCAGGCTCCAGACCTACCTTTTCACCCTTCCTCTTCCTCTGTGCTCTGGTTTGCACACACACCAATTCAGGGATGCCCAGCATGGATGCATGGGCCTTTAGCTCAACCTCAGCCCAGGCTGAGGTTTCCAGATCATTTCCAAGCAGACATGCAGCTGGCAACTTTGGAGAGACCACTACCTATTTCAGGCCAGTAACTCCTCCCCCCCCAGCCTAATGTCACCATGGCCATGGGATGGCTAGGGGTGACACTGTCAGCGTTGGTGACTGGGTAAGACTTCCCAATCAAATATTGCTCAGGGGAAACCAGTGTGTCTTTCACCATAGTGACACTGGCACCTGTATCCCTCAGAGCTTCTACCCTAGTTCCATTCACCCAGGGATACTGCAAATATTTCTTTAAGTTGGGTGGCCACACAGCTACAGTGGCAAACTCCACTTCTCCCAGGGAGACTAGACTTGCTTCAGTGTATTCCCAGATTTGCTCAGGGTACACTTCTGATCCCATCTGTATACTTGCTGCCCCAGGAGTAGCTGTACTGGGTGCCTTAGGGGCTTTGTTGTGGGGGCAAGATTTATCTACAGTTAGGTGTCCCGACCTCTTACAGTTATTACACCAGGCCTTTAAGGGATCAAAGTTCTTCCCCTATAGGGTTGAGGCACATAGGGAGTAGTTGGGGTCCCACCCACCTGAACAGGTTTTTGGGGCCCTTTGGAAGACTCAGACTTTTTATCTTGGGGATTCTCAGCACCTTTCCCCTGGGGAGGCTTTGTGACCACCTTGTTCTGGTCACCCCCAGTGGCTGTCCTTTTCACCCTAGTCTTTACCCAGTTGTCTGCCTTCTTTCCCAATTCTTGGGGAGAAATTAAACCTAGGTCTACCAAATGCTGATGCAACTTTTCATTTGTGCAGTTACTTAATATATGTTCCTTCATGAATAAATTGTACAATCCAGTAAAATCCCGCACACCATGTCCAGCTAACCAACCATCCAGTGTCTTTACTGAGAAGTCTACAAAGTCAATCCAGTACTGGGTCTGGGTTTTGTGAGCCCCCCTGAATCTGATTCTATACTCCTCAGCAGTGAATCCAAATCCCTCAATCAGAGCTTTCTTCATGAGGTCATAGGATCCTGCTTCTGGCCCACAGAGGGTCAGAAGCCTGTCTCTGCAGATACCAGAGAACAGTTCCCACAGGAGTGCCCCCCAGAGAGGTTTCTTTACTCTTCTGATTTCACAAGCCCTCTCAAAGGCTGTGAACCATTTGGTGATGTCATCACATTCCTCAAATTTAGGGACAATCCCTTTGGGACTTTTAAGGTCAGAAGTTTCCTCCCTATCCTTGTTTTTATTATTGCTGCCATCATTGATGGGTGCTAAACCCATCTCTCTCCTTTCTTTTCCTAGAGCCAGGAGCCTGGACTCTAGCTCTAATCTTTTGGCCAGCCTTGCTAAAAGGCTGTCCTCTTCACTGGTGGTTCCCCCAGTGATCTCTCTGTTACCAGAGTCACATGTGTGATATCTAGGTCCTCAGATGCTAATTCTTGGATTGAAGGGTATGGGGGCCCTCTCCTCCCTAGGGAATAGTGTGGGGGGGTTATTATCCACCTCCTCTTCTTCCCCTTCCTCATCTGACTGGCCATCACCATGTTCAGATGGGTGGTCCTTAGCATATTCAGCCAAGAGCTCCTGGAGCCCTAGTTTGGTTGGATGCAGGCCCATTGGTATATTTTTAGGTCTCGCCTGACCCAGCGCATGCACTGGTCTGGCGAGACATTTTGTGAGGGCTCCAAAAAGTGCTACCAGGCCAGCCTAGAGCTACAGTGCATGTGCGCGGGCGCTCGCGTCGCGCTTTAACGTGATTACTTGATGTTTGATCGCGATCACTTTCGCGGCTGCACAGCCGCTTTGATGTTCTCCGTGAGGCTTCAATAGATTGCAGCAGTTAAAACAAGCATTGGCATAGCCAATAGGTCTCGCTTTTGGGACCTTATAAGTGTTTAGTTATGCAACTGTTGCATGGCTAAACACTTATAAGGTCCCAAAGGCGAGACCTATTGGCTATGCCAATGCTTGTTAAGTTTGCATAGGGACCTCAATTCCTTGAAAGACAAGTGTAAGTAAGGTGTGAGGTCGAGCTCCTCCACCAGGTCCATGTTATTGTTTTCACTAATAGCTGGGTTTGTTTGAATCATTCTAACCTGACAGTTCTAATCCTCTACCCTGACTATAGTGACTTTTATTTTTCTAAAATTCTAATGGGACTTAAGCAAGGCCCTAGCAAGACTCTTAGTAATTTTGGAAAAGACCAATCAGAATTCTAAAGGCAATTTTAAGAGTTCTGTCGTGTGATCAGATGGTAACCAAGTAGTCCAACAAATGCAAGTTTGTATCCCACCGCTGATCCACCAATGTGAGAAAGTGGCTCTGTATATACTGTTCCTTAATAGGTACAGGGTGTACAGAGTCCACAGTCCCCAAGAGTTTGACAGAGGTTAAAGTTAGATATAACCTTACTCTCTAAAGTGGTAGCTTGGTCGAGCAGTAAGGCAGTATCAGAGGACAGTGTAAAGCATTTGTTGTACACACTCAGTCAGCAAATGGTCTCACACACTCAATAACTGAACTCTAGGCCAATGGTTTATATATAAAAAATATATGCTTGTTTTATTTTAGAACCAACACTTGGATTTAAAATATACTTTCTCAGCATGAGTTGTTTCATATAAATACTTTTGCAATATGCAATAGACTTTTGTAAACAGTTACAAGTGAATTCAAGTTATTTGCAACAGATTACTTTTAGGATTACTTTTGGAATTCCAGGACTGGATCCTAGATTCAGTCCTGGGTCAGTACTTGGAACCAAGTGATAAAAGTCGACTTAATTACTGTGATGATTTTTAGACAATATTTTGCTATTTTAAAAGTTGACACTTCGAAAATATTTCATAGAAAACAGTCAATGATTCCCTATGGCAGAAAATTCAAGTTGCAGGTATAGTATGTTCTCGTTACTTTTGTAATCCAGTACTGGGTGCCTAGACTCAGTACTGGGACCTTTATCTAAAACAGGTAAGTAATTACGTTTCCAGAAATTATACGATTTTTAAAGAATATTTAAAGTTTGCAGAAATTGACAGAAGAAATTTCACAGAAAAACAGTCAATGATTTCCTATGGAAGAAAATTGGGTTACTGATAAGTACAGTTGTAAGTATTTTTCAGAGTCAGTGCTGGGCACCAAGATCCAGCACTGGGAGCTCACCTAATAGCAGGTGAGTATTTTCGTTTTCGTTACTCGGCTGATTTTTGGTGAATATTTTACGTTTTGAAAAGTCCACACTTAGAAGAAATTTCAGGAAAAACCAGTCAATGTTACCCTATGGAGAAAATTGAGTTATCGGTTTAAAGGTAAGTACTCGACTGGTGGAGTTAAGGTTCTGGGCATAGACTCAGGGGTCTCCCAGGGTCAGGTAGGTACAGTTGGTTCACCCTCAGCGGCACAGTGGCGGCCGGGTGCCGAGCGAGTTAGGCCCAATGTTATCCTATGAGAGGTAGGGGGGCCTTGGTTGGTGGCTGCTGACTAGCAGGCCACGCGGCTCTGGGAGCTGGGCTCCTGGTCACTTACTCAGGGCAAGTGGGGAAGTAGATAGGTGTAGAGGTTGCTCTGCCAGGGCCACTCGGACGGCTGGGTGCAGGGTGCTTTTGAGCCTTCGGGCGCTCAATTGATTTCAATGGGAAAGCTCCGGTTTAGAAAAAGACTGCAAGCTCGGGGACGAAGATTCTTCAGGTGCCACCAACACTTCACGAGGTAAGTTGGGTAGTTGGAGGATAGGTAGGTACCCCGGGATTGGGCACAGGGGGCCGCGGGGCGCCGGGTGCAGGGGTGCCTTTTGGTGTCGGGAAATCTTACCCTCTGTTGATCGCGGTTGGGGGGCACCTGGTTCTGAGGCTGCAGGATTCTTCAGGAGTGTCGAGGGAAGTCCTTGGGTGCCGGACTCGGCGTCACAGTCGCCGTGGGGTCGTCCTCGTGGTCTTTGTTCACTCTGGCACAGGCCAGGCTTGGCTGGTGCAGAGTGTGCTGGGTTCGCTGTTCCGGGCTGCTGCCAGGGATTAGAAGTAGATTTTAAGTAGAGCTTCTACTCATGGGAGTCCCAGGGGCTTAGAGTCAAAAGGTAGCCAGGTCCTCCGGGGTTTGTGAGGTTGCTTGCCACAAGAGATGCCGGGTTGGAGCAGGAGCAGGTTCGAGGGTCGACAGGCCGGTAGGGCTGGGGCCAAAGCAGTTGGTGTCTTCCTCTTCTTTGCAGCTGCAGGGCAGGTGTTCTTTCTTCTAGCTCTTCTTCGGATTTCGGAATCTGGAATCTGGGGAAGGAAGGTTCAGGGTGCCCCTAAATACTAGATTTAGGGGTGTTACAGGTAGGTGAAGGGCAGGGACCAATGGGTCCCTGTCCTGGGGTAGGTACACCCCCTATCCTGCCTCTCTCCTGTGGGAGGGGGGCAGTAGCCTAGTCCTGATTGGGCAGGGCTTCCCATCGTCAAGATGGCGAGCGCCCGGAGATGTGCTTCACCTCGCCTCCCCCACCTGAGGGGGAGGGTTGGCAGGCTAGCACATCCCCTGTCCTTATTTGGGGTTTCCGGTCAAGCTTCCCACCAGAGTGGGGGATTGCAGTGGCCTGGGGAAGCTCACAGAGGTGGCATGCCTTTGAAGCTTCCCCCTGCCCATCCTGGGGGAGGAGATTTAGCACATCGCCCAGGATGTGCATTGTTGCAGGCCCAGGAGAGCAGGGGCTCTCCTACCCAGGGGTCCAGCAACATGTCTGGTGTGTGGCAGCCTAGGCCGCCTCAGAACAGACGTGGATTGTAGGATAGGTTTTAGGGGGCATCTCTAAGAGGCCCTCTGGGTTGCTTGGTACATTAAATCCCACACTGGTATCAGTGTGGGTTTAATGTGCTGACAAGTTTGATACCAAACTTCTCAGTCTTCAGTGTTGCCATTATGGTGCTGGGGAGTTCGTGTTTGACGAGCTCTCAGCACCATGTACTCTTAAATGGCAGCACTGCACTTATAGTGCCCAGGAAAGGACCTGGGTACTGTAGGGGCACAGGGCTCCTGCTCCTGTGCCCACACCACTGGCATAGGGCACCCAGCTAGAGGGGTGGCTGATGTATGCCATGGCAGTGTAGATGGTGGGCATGGCACACAGGGATGTGTGCCATGTCGACTCTTTGTTTTGTCCTGTACCCAGACACCCAGCCTGCAAGGGCAGTGTGTGTGTGTGTAAGGGTACAGGGCCTCTAAGGGTGGCACAATGAGTGCTGCAGCCCTTAGAGGCCTTCCCTGGTCACAAGGCCATGGGTACCTAGGGTACCATTTACCAAGGGCTGACATGTGGCCAGGGTTTGCCAATTTGGGTTTTGTGTTTTAGGGAAGGAACATAGGCCCTGGGCACCTGATTGGCAGGAGTCCAGGGCACACTCAGTCAAAGTACATTCAGCAATTCAGAAAAAAGTGGGGACATACCCTGCAAGAAAGATGGCACTTTCTCACACCCTGTCATTGGCCCTTTGGGTCTACATATTCTGGCTGGGAGAACCTACTTGGCCGTTCCTTTTACACCTTCGGGTATGGCCGTGAGGCACATGCATAAATTACATTCAACCTGTACCAATATTTTTGGAGACTACTCAATCCCTTATATTTACTGCCATTACTATTGCCATAACTACTACATTCTCTGTAGTTACTTATGTTTTCTGCCTATCACTTTAACTGTTGATGTTCTAGATTTATATTTTGTGAATGCTGTTTTGAGCCATTGACGTCTATTTTGAGATGGAACTCCACTATTTAGGGAGTGTAATTAATGAAAAATTATAAATGTGCTGTGTCATTTTCCTTTGAACTATGGAGGAAGGTTCCTCCTTAAGGTTTGATGCCCTTTAAATGTAGTTCTTATCCTTTTCTCACCCAGGTGGAATCTGCTCCCTGCATCAATCCAGGTGCAGTATTGTGCTTCATAAGTGGCCACCCTTTACTTAGAGGGTGTTCCATTGCTTGACATAGGGTAGGATTCATTCATCTTAGTCCCGATGAAATGCCAACTGACCCTCCTGGCAACATAGGCCTGAAACATATCAACCCCAACATATCACTGTAATTTGTAGCTATCAAGGTACATTGCTACTGAAGGATAGCACCTGTGTTTTTATTTATTCAAGGTACCTTTACCTCATAAAACCTTCCTTGATTACCTTAGTCTATTTTGGAGAAACCCCTGTCACCACCCTATCTTTCACACGATTCCCTCTCATGCACTCACCCAACGATGTTTACGGATCAAAAGATCTCTGATAAAGAGCCTCCAGGCCCGTCAGGCATTGCAGCGCCAGCTTGATGAGGAGCGCCCTATGATGAAGCATGATGCCCTACCAGGTGTGTGAGGGCATTAAGATCTGACCATTCAGACCCAACGAGATCCAGGTGGTCGGGGAGTGTGATTCCACCTATCTGTGGACTTTCCCACTGACGAGGAACAACTCCCCATAAAGTGTTTGGGAGAACCCCACCTCACGTTTATATACTCCAACACTTACCTGGAAGCTCCAATGCCTCTCTATCCTACTATTGGTTACCCACTAAGTCACAGCCCATCATGAGTGACGTGGAACAAACCTATACTGAGGAGGATGAGGTTAATTGCCTCCCAGTTGATGATCTTTTTGCAGGTGATGGATGCATCGATCCTCAGAGCACTTACTCATACGGTGACTCCCCTGGAGTATAAACTCCTGTTATATGTTGAGCCTTGCTTCAATCCCCACCTTGGGAAGGAAGATACCCTCTTCCCGGTACTTCCAGGGATGCCTGACCAGCCTGAGCCTACAAATAAGCCTTAAAGGGATGCTACCCCTGGCGTCGACCTGGGCGCATTTGACTGCTTAAGGCAGGCATTTATGGACCACTGCAAGCACCTTGCTTTGGAGCCCCCTGTGGACCTTCTGGGCTACCGGCACAGTCTCATTTGCTTCCCCCCCAGACTGACTCACCTTCGGGCTCTGATGCGAGCCAGGACCTAGGGTCCCACCCATGGTGTCCCTAGCCCATGCTACCTAGCGATGCTACACCTACAGGAACCCACAGGATCCTCTGCTATGTTGGACCCCGATCTACTCCTACACCCCCAGTCGGTGGAATGGATCCCTGCAGATAAGGTTGCGACTTTTGTCGCAAGTAGGCTATGTAAGGCAACTGCCTCAAGGCAGAAAGCCCTCTTCTGTCACTGGGCGATAAGGTGGCACTAACCTCGGATATAGATAACCGTATGACCAATTTCTTCATTCATTACCCAAAAAAGGGTATTGATAGGTCCTGGCAGACTTTCCAGGACAAGCTCTTTGATCTCTCTGGCACACTAACTTGCATTTTGTCATGGCAGAAGACGAAAGAGTGTCCAGCACCTTGATATCCCCTGAGGTACTTTCTGGGTGGGTCCAAAGGACCATAATCTTTTTGGGGAATGCGAACTGTGCCACGTCCATGAAGAGGCACCGGTCGCTCCTCTTAAAGATTGGCCCTAAACTGGGGGACCTTGCCACCACAGAAACTGGAACCATTGTGCAGGGAGGTTTATTTGGCGACCTGTTCATTCAGGAGCTTGGAAAGTTTGCGGCAACTTATAACTCTCTGGACAATGCCCAAGCGTCCATTAAGCGAATTTGTACGACCCGTGTATTCACTGGGGCTGGCCGAGGTATGGGGCGTTCAGCCAGTCGCTCGGAATACCCAGCTCCTGGCAGTCTCCACACCAACAGAAGTGGACAGGACCAGGATGTCTCAATTTGGCAACTTCTACCACACCAGAGGGTATCCGAGACAAAGGGGTCAGCGAGGTGGCAACAGAGGCGGTGGCAACTGTGGTTCAACGAGTGGCTGGTCTACTGCCACTTCAAAATGGAAGGTTTTCACCTGCCGTGGGATCTCCTTCAACATAACGATTGGATGGCATGCCTCGACCTGAAGGATGCCTACTTGACTAATCCAAACTTCCCACCCAACCGCTGCTTCCTCCAATTCCAATGGTGAGAACAGACCTTCGAATTCACCACACTCCCTTTTGGTCTGTCATCCCCCCGTAGTGCTTCACCAAGCTCATGTGTCTGGTGTTAGAGTTCTTCAGGGCTCGGGGCATTTGGCTTATCATCTAACTAGACGACCTTTTCCTGATGGACCAGTGGCCCCTGAAATTCTCTGCACCTGCAGATGGCAGTTGATCTTGTGGAGTCTCTCGGCTTCATCATCAACCAACAGCAGTCAACCCGTATTCCTACTCAGTCTCTGTTGTTCCTGGGGTTTGTAGTGGACTTGGTTTGGGCCACTCTAGGCCTTTCCTTAAGGAACAAGAACAAAATCAGACACAAGCTACACTGCACTGCAGACAAACCAGCCACCGCCTATTGGCAAATCGTAAGGGTAGTGGGACTTCTGTCCTCTTCGATTCAGGCCATTTTCCCAAGCCTCCTTCATTATTGGGCCCTGCAACACCTCAAAGACTTCCACCTCCCGAGGGGGCTCACCTATTCTCAGGTAGTTCCGCTGTCGGAGGAGACTCGGGAAGAGATCCAATGGTGTCTTGCCCACATGGAGGTGTGGAACGGGAGAGCAATTTTGGTTCGCTTCTCGACCTAGTCATCGTATTCGACGACAGCGGCACGGGCTGTTGTACAAAATATGGGGAATTCTTCATTGGAGGACAATGGTCATCTCATGAAAAATCCCTTAATTGCTTCAAACTCTTAGTCTCCTTTGCAGTCCGGTGTTGGACCAGGGATCATGTGAAATATCCTCCTCAAAATTGATAACGTAGCAGCAGTGTGTTATATAAACCATCTAGGAAGTATACGATCCAAAACCCTCTTGGACCTGGCCAGGGACTTTTGGGACAACTGTCTCACAAATCAAGTTTCGGCAATGGCAGAGCACCTCTCAGAGCAATCCAACCAAGCGGTCGACTGGCACTCCCGACATCTGAAGGCTGCAAGCCTTTGGCAGCTACACCCATCTGTATTTAGGGCCCTCCAGGCCAAATGGGGCCCATTCCCAGAGGACCTTTTTGCATCTCATCTGGACCATCATCTCTCCAGGTACTTCAGTTGGCTCCCAGATCCCAAAGCAACAGCCCGAGATGCATTTCTGCAGAACTTGCATTTAAAACAAGGGTTCACATTTCCCCCATTTGCCATGATAATGTGCTTGTCAGCCCAGGTATGGAGATAGGAGGCTGAGATGGTGCTTGTAACCCCGATTTGGAGAACGCAAGTCTGGTATCCGGTTCTTCTAGAACTTTCTTAGGATTTTCTAATCCCTCTACCCCTCTCTCCGCTACTCCTCTAAGATCCATCTGGTGCTGGAGCGGTCTCTACCTCTTATGGCATGGAGGATTATCGAGAATGCTGGAAAGTCCTGGGGTTTTCGAGCCACGCACTGTCCCTCCACTTGACAGGGTGGGATGACAACACCACCAAACATGATAGATCAGCAAGAACTTGATGGTTAGGCTGGTGTCATTAGCAACATCTGAATCCAGTGGGGGCAGACATTGTCGATATCTTGAATTTTCTCGAGTCACTAGCCACAGAGGATTTTGCTTACATATCCATCAATACCTTCAGATCTGCTATTTCGGCAGAGCATTTGCCAGTGGGCGACCATCCAGTGGGAGAACATCCCTTTGTGAGGAAAACTTTTGCATGGCATTAGATTATCTCTTCCTTCGGAACCCCGTTATTCGGCATTATGGGGTGTCAATAAGGTCTTAAACCTTTTTCTGTCATGGCAAGCCAATAAATATCTCTTGAGGAAGGAGATCTCTGCCAAACTGGCTATCGTTTTATGTCAAAGAGTCTTCGATATCTGAGCACTAGATATTACGGGTAGAGTTTTTACCCTGGACATGGTTACGTTCCATATCTTTAGAGGTAAGAAATGCAATTCACAAGTGATTTTGTACCCTTCTTTTCCATATTCCCTAAAGTTGTGTGGTGCGTTGTATTAAAGGTTACGAGTCGATGACAGCGGACATCCATCCTCATGGCAAAAAGCAACTCTTGATTGCCCTTAAAAAAACGCTTAAAGCGGTCTCTTCTCCTATCATAGCAAGATGAGCAGTGCATGAAGCAGGCATTGATATTCGGTGCTCACTCAATGAGAGGTGCCATGGCCTCCAAGACATTCATACTAAGGGCATGCATAGAGGATATTCTCAATGCAGTGGACTGGTCTTCCGACTCGACCTTTGAAAGGTTCTACTTTAAACCAGTCCCTGGCATTGCTTTGCTGGATGTTGAGAAGCTTTAAACCAGCATAATCCCGCCTTCGGTCCTGTCATAAAATGACAAATGTCCTAGCTATTGTAATGGGAAGTTTAAAAACTATTAAGGACGCAGAGACGAGGATTAGCCAACCCAGGATTCTGTGGTTACACCCACCGTGACCTGTGGTGATTCATAAAGGTTGAAATGTTTCATTCGATCTCTTTATAGTTGATCAATTGTGTTTGATGCTTAATGTCAACAATGGTTCTCTCGATCTCCTGTGTATCTTATTAGCAGAGTTATAAGTATGGATTTCCATGATGTATGTTTATGTTCCTTCAGGATAGCATGGGTCACAACAAGACTGAGGACCGGGTTTATCGTTTCCGTCACAGGAAGAAACAGGAGGCAGCAGCAGACACAAAGGAATATCAAAGGGCTCCTGACTGCTGATTAGACATTACTTTATTGTTGACTTCATCTGGAGTTTCATGGAAAATTAAGACTTTGTTTTTAACATGGCTGTGGAATAAAAGAGTGTAGAAAGTACAGAATAATCCTTGCGTACTCGTCCTTAATAGAATTGAAACTTTCCGTTACTATAGGAAATTTTTCATTGACTTACTATTTTGTGATGAGCATTCATGTTGTAATTCCCAAAAATCAGTCCCATATCAGCAGCTGTACTGAAACTGAGCAGACAGGCACTTGACGCTGTACCTTTAAGCACATGGATGGGTACTTGCACCTTCATTTTCTTGTGTTACATTGTTGTTACAAATGCACCTTGACTTTTTATGGGTGTAGATGCAGCCCATGTGTACACTTTGTTTTTCTATGGCATAAGTCGTATCAATGGAGATAATTCATTGTATTGCTTTTTAGGCATTATAATTATCGATGCACCACTGTCTACGATAAAAGGTACTGAACAACCATTTATTTTCAATGTAATCTTCTGACAATGTTTGTATGACTTTGGTGCTTTGAAAGGTTGACTTTTCTTTGACTGACAGTTTTCCCCACATGCAGCCAGTCCCACATGTAAACATCGACATGGCACAACCATCTTCCTCACTTTCACTTGATATTGAGGCAGAAGAATGGTTTGATGATGATTTAGACGACGGTCGACTTTCATCTGTGTCAATTAGCCTTAAATTGTGCAAAAGTTGGTCGCACACTGCTCGTCACACCAGCAAGTTGCCCCAGGTACTTGACCTGTTTTAATTACATTTTGGCAGTCCACACGGCACCCCTTTACACTGACCTGCTGACGAGAGGCAACTACCTCGAAACACGTGTCCAGGGATGGCTAACGCAATACATACTGTTCTTTATACATCGTGGCATAGGCGTACCCGCCGTCGCCACTACATTTACCACAGTCCTTTGG
This sequence comes from Triturus cristatus, assembly GCF_964204655.1. Classification (NCBI taxonomy): domain Eukaryota; kingdom Metazoa; phylum Chordata; class Amphibia; order Caudata; family Salamandridae; genus Triturus; species Triturus cristatus. Next base: position 235,794,644 of record NC_140590.1, read on the forward strand.
GGCAACTTGCTGGTGTGACGAGCAGTGTGCGACCAACTTTGGCATAATTTATTACGGCTCCCTTGAGCCAACGGGCTGACGAGCCTTGGATCTGCACCTGCGCGCCGTGAGAGGTACTTGACCTGTTTTAATTACATTTTGGCAGTCCACACGGCACCCCTTTACACTGACCTGCTCCCTGCTGACGAGAGGCAACTACCTCGAAACACGTGTCCAGGGATGGCTAACGCAATACATACTGTTCTTTATACATCGTGGCATAGGCGTACCCGCCGTCGCCACTACATTTACCACAGTCCTTTGGGGCAACTTGCTGGTGTGACGAGCAGTGTGCGACCAACTTTGGCACAATTAGCCTTAAATGATGTCTCCGTTTGACTTTGTGGGTATGTGTTGAGCATTGTTTCTGCAATGTTCTGGTGGCAATTTTGTCTTTGCGCTGTGACGCACTTACTTTTTCTTTTGGTTTACAAACTGTCACAAAATGATTGTCTTTCCTACAGCCTTTACATATCTGTCCAATGGCCAGACATTTACCTTTGTGTGGAAATGAAAATCCACATCTAAAACATAACTTCTTTTTACGTGTAGACATCCCTTTGTGTTCTTCAGTCTTTTGCTTTGGCTTACTTTTTATGCTCATGATTGAATCACTCTGGGCACCTCTATCCTCCATGTCAGCAACTTGTCTTTCAGCCCTCTCCTCAGCTCTGACAGCCATCAACACTCACTCCAGACTAAGAGATTCTCTCAGCATTTGTCTTCTGAATGAATCTAACAAGCATCCATCAATAACTCTAAGCTGTGTAGCTTCTTCATCATTGAATTAATTTAACTCAGTGGTTGATGAGTGACTCGAGTCTCTCCACAAATTCATCAAGTATTTCACCAACTTTTCTTGACTGAAAATGTATCTTTCGTAATCAACGTTTGGAATTGGATTGAACCTAAGATTCAACATTTCTTTTATTAGACAGTGTGTGATTTCTTCATCAGTTTGCAGCATTTGCTTTGACTTCTTTCACACCATCACTAGCAAGATATTTGAGATCCTTGATAATCTGTTTGTTCTTAGTCTCTTCAAGTGCAACAATGAAATCATCACATGTCTCTATGCAAGCAGTTAATCTATTTAGCTTTTTGGCTATATCGAAAGGGGGTGGTGGGTTCAGGAAGGTGGCAGCATGGTAACTAGTTACGGGAGTGGAGTGGCTGACACTGAAGGTGCAGCTCTTTCTGCTACTGTTGGCTGTTTATTTAAGCCTGCGTCATTTGCTCTATTTCTGAGGCTTTGCGATGGACTGGCCTCAGAGTTGTCATGGGCAATAAGGGGTACTGTGACCTTGGTCTCCATCGGACGCCCTTCACTTGTTGGAGACTCTGGAGTTGTTTTCAGCCGTCACCTGCCACCTTTGGTGGTGTGCCTCTTCAGGTATTGGACAACTTAGTAAGCATAACCCTTGTGCTTCTCCTTGGGTCTACTTGCCTGGTGCTGAGGTTATAAAGCTGCACTTATTGAGGCTCTGGTAAGTGCAATGATAATATACTTCTTTCTTACTTATTATGTCAGCCAGCTCTTGTATGTATTTGGTTAGTATTTGACTACTGCGGTTTCTTAGCACTTTTTCCTGTATCAATACGTAACCGCCTTTTTCAGTATTGCTCGATTTAATGTACAATTGTATCCTGCGTGACAGTGATGTACATTTATGTATGGCCTGACCAGCAGGTTCTCAGTCATTGACGTGTAGATTCTTTTCAACACTTCTGTTGTCTTCACCTGCTTTACAGTGGCTGTAGCTGCGCTTTGACTCCACATGCATCAAACATCAATTATGTATTTCTACAGTCACACGTGTCACACACAAGCAGTTTCCTTGAACCCCAGCAAACTCTCTAGGAGAGCACAGTCATCCTTCAAGTTACTTCTCCCCTTTCTTGTCGCCAGTTGTAGCATCCTCCCCAGTCTGGCTACCCTCCAATGACTATGCCACACACAGAGCTTAATACTACACATCTTTATTCGTCAGCATATAACTGAGAACTAAAACATTCTAAAACAAGCTTTCATTGAATTCTGCTCTAATACCTATGTCACAGCTCTATGGAGTCAGCTAGGAGCCCCAAAGTGGTTCTGTCATAAAACTAGCAAGAGACTACACTTTTCAGAGGAGCCTCTGAGTTTTGTTACACTGTATTCATTATCTGGGCTAGTTATATAGCTGTTAATCTGTAGGGATAGATTTATTGGAGAAATCAGATGAGCTGACTTGGTGTGGACTCCTGTGCCTTTGGAGAAGCTCTTGGGGGTAGCCTAACAACCTCTTCTAATATAGTTGCCTGAACTGGCCAATGTGTTGATTTCCAGACAAAGGTAATCCAGGTTGGATTTGATATGGCTCTTCCAAAATAATAATTTTTCTAGACCTTCCCTAAGCACTCTAGTAGAGTGTCCCCTATGTACTGGGTGTGCCGATTTGGGTATGATACCAATAGTAGTTTGTCTGGTTTACTGCCAGAGAAGAAAATTGTCAGCATATTGCTTACTTCCCACCTGGATCTCTGTTTCTGATATTTGAGTGGGACCCTACTCCACTATTGTTTTTTTAGGGGCTTATGTATTGGTTTTTGTTTTAGTGTAGTTCTTCTGGTAAACTATTGTTAGAGTACGTCTGGAAACTACGATCTGTCACATTTTCTGCCTCCTATAACTGTGCCCATTACATGCATTATGCCTTAGTACATCAGTACATATTGATGTCCGCATGGCACTTTGGTTCCTCCTAAGAACAGGAGGAGCAGGGCCACATCAAGACTCTGCTGGAATCTGCATAAAATAATATTCTAGATGGCAGTTAAAGGATTTATGATTGGCTATCATGTGAGTTACTACTGATCAAGAAGCAAGAGTGAAATCTGAAATGCAAACGTCACTCGAAAAGAGTGTGGCCAGCAGATTGCTTAAGTTTACCTTGTGAGCACCTCTATCACTCAATCTCCTATTGTCTTTAACACTTGGCTATTGGTAACTTGATTGTTTGTACATACCTGCAACTTTTGGAGCTACCATCCTAAAAGTTAAAATTCTCATGGTGTTGACGCCTAGCCACAAAAGCACATGTGCTGTTGTAAAGTAGCACTACAGGAATACTCTTTCCTGTACTCATATGGATTTGTGAATCAGCCCTAAAACCTCCAAAACTCTATTAGTGAAAAAGCTAAGTGGGTTCATTTATTTCTATTTGTATTTATTCACATTTTAGATAATTTAAGACCAATTCACAAAGGCAAGTAAGACTATGTAAAAGAGTACTACTTTACATACTCCATACTGCCTTTGTGAATATGCAACACTGCTATCTTTAGTTCCCTAAGCCAGCATGCCCAGCTGCCCATTGAAGTTTCCAACCAGTGTAGTAGATAACCCTCTGTTGGGATGGAAAAGTCCTCTGTGTGTTAAGGGATGTGCACCCCTGCCCTGAGTACCCAAATGTACTTCATGCTGATTTTTGTTGTCATATGCAAGCATAGATCACACGTGTGCCATAGCCTGGGTCTGCCTCATTGATTGCAGTCTTGTTAGACCAAGAGGGCCACCCAAAGCTGTACCCCAGTGGTGGTGTAAAGTTACTACCTTCACCAGCAGTTAAGCAGCACCAGTAGGGTGGTAGCAGCAGCATACGATGCAGTGATCAGTAGGAGTGAACAGGTCCTTTTTAACCTGCCACGGAAGCGAGACCTATGGGCTCACTCACCTTTAAACGTCCGCTGCTGTGTGCTTAACTCACGCTGGGGCTACATCAGATTGGTGTAAAATGATGCGCAGCACAGGAGTAGTGTATCTGCGTTGGGTGTCTGTGTGCCTGGGAATGGTGCAATACAGGGATAGTGCAGGACTAAGCAGTGCATGCATGGTATATGCATGTGCTGGAGGAGCATGTGCCTACGAACTACGAATAGTACAGTACCTGAACAAAGTAGTGCTGTGCGATGCATGCAGGATAATGCATGTGCTGGATGTGTTTATACTGTGGGTGGTACAATCGATAAGGGATACAGTGTTGGGCATTTCCTGCATGTTAAATGTAGATGCAGGATGTGTGTGTGTGCGCGCGCCTATGAGTGGGAACAGTACATGGAGGATATAGTACTGTGCAGTGGGTGTATGCTGTATACATGCACTGGGTGTATGTGTGCCTGTGGACGGTACAATACAAGGAGGGCCATTGCTTCCATTTTGGGAGACCCAGGCCTTCATGGTGAAACATGGAGAAGAAGTGCAGAGATCCTTCCCTCCACCCATGCCCTCCCCCCACCCCCCACCGTTCAAGATTTGCTCATTGCTGCATTTCTGTAAGCTGGGCGGGGCACACACTGGGGAGGGGAAGACCTCTTCAAAGGGTGCTCTTGGATTCAGTGAGAGGAAGGGGGCCTGGGCACGTCTCAGGAAGGAGATGAGGCTGATCATCAAGAGTAGGGATCGAGGCCCTGGGATAAACTTTTGAAGCAGATATCACTGTGGTTGACATCCAGGTGTGAACTCTAGTCACTCCCATGGCCTGTGTTGTGGGACTATCAGCTTTGGAGATGCTCCTATTGTGACAGACTGTGTTTTTTAAGAGGGAGCAGAAGAGTGGGTACTTCAAAAGAAGCATACCCCCAAATAAAACCTTCAAAGACGCAGACCCTAAATCACATTTGGTGTCTGGAAATTGACTATAAGAAGGGGACGTTGAGATCCCAAAAACTGTTATCTGCCAAGCAGCCAGACAAGCTGCATGAGGATCGGTAGCTCTACAAGACTTCTGCCTGTGACCAGGACTTGGAGCCAAGGCCTGCTAGTCTCCCTGCTAGGTGAGGGGACAACACCCAGGGAATCCAAGACCACCTTCCCTTGAGCCTGAAGCAACAGTGTCTGCCTCTGTGCTAAGACCAGTGTGCCCTGTGAGTAAGAGGAGAGTGATGGAGGAAACAAGATCAAGTGCAGAGCCCTGTCAAGAGGACTACCTTTGCTAAGTGTGTGGAAATGCCCGCTGTACCAATTGGGTCACTGCCTTTGTCCAGAACAATCAGCAACCATATTTGCCAAAAGAGGACTGCCCTGAACTAAACTGTGTGTTGTGCTACTGTGTGGGAAAGAGTTGTAGCCAGGGCCGGACTGGGAACTGAAACCGGCCCAGGCAAACTGCTTGCCCGGCCCGCGGGAGGCAGTAAGGGGTGCGGCCGAGCTGTATGCAAGGGCCGGTTTTGGCCGATTTTGTTACACGGGTGGCCGATATTGTAGGCCCCTGGTAACAAAAACAGCCCCCAGGGGCCCAAAACAGCCCCCATCCTGGCAGCCCACCAGGGAAACGCCTGTTGCCCGCTAGAGCCAGTCCGGCCTTGGTTGTAGCCCTGTTTGATAGAAGAGCAGCCACGCCTTCAGGCCAGGAAGGGCCACTGAAGAAAGACTGCTGTGCAGAAAGGGGCCATAGTCCTGTGCGGTAGCAGCCACCCAATGTGCCATGAAGTGCTGCCATGGGAAGAATCATCGTGCTGTTCAGGCCAACGCTCACGGACTGAGAGTTACAGTGACCCTGTATACCGGGGAGCACCGGGAGCACCAAGGACTGCGACTTGTTTTACCCCTCAGAAGAAGTGAAGATGTCATGGGAGCACAGTCACCCATGCAAGGGACCTGGGCCAGGATAGTCACGGCCACCTCCATCAGGAATTGAGCAAACACTTACCCTGCAGGAGGAGCTATAGGAGACGAGCTCAAGAGCGTGTGAGAGATTCTGCACCTGCTGATTGCAACCGCCGGGTCTCTGTGCAGCCCACTTATCTGAACATGGCTGCAGCCGCTGCGAGCGCCTACAGACAAGGCTCACTCAGGAACTCAGAACGTTTGCTGGAGCGGGTTAGACTGGTTTCGGGTCTGTTGGCCCCAGTGGAACTTGCTGCTAGAAGTACTGTGGTACTAGAACACTGTTGATTTTAATTGCGAGTCAAAGTGGACTCTTGAAACTTGGACAGGAAGCAGGGCATAGCCTGGATGTTACCAATAGCAAATGGGGAATTCTCACTATCACTAACGTGAAAAGAGAGTGGTACAGGCAGGGCTTTAAGTGGGCCGGGTCTCACCGGTTCTGAGCACCGGCAGTTTTTTTAAGGGGGCCTCGAAACTGGTCACTATCGGGCTCTGTTTTGTGCACTGGCACAGGCGGTCCATTTTTTTCCGGACTGCAGTGACAGCAGACATGTCAATTTACCCGTGGTGAGCATTGTAGAGGAAGGGAAATCCTTTAAAGAGTGTCATTTTCTCTCTGGATTTCCCTTCTCTTTTTTAAACTCGGGAGCAGAAACATTGTCATGGTGTCACATGGGCTTTAAGTGGAAGTTTTTTTCAATATTGTATACAAGCCCTAGTTGCTGTTTATTTATCTTATGCAACTAGCAACCATTGACAAAGCCAATAGTCCTGACTTGTAGGTATGAAGTGAATTGTATCATATATCTGGACGCAATGTCAGGAACAGCAAAATACAAGTCGGGCGGCACACTGTGCTAAACACAGATTTTTAGCTTACGTGTTTTTAAGCCACGCCCTTAATTACATTGACCACGCCCCTTTGAGAGACCCCTCAGTTTTTTCATACCACTTAAAGCCCTGGGTACAGGGAGTCACCAAAGAAACACTAGAGCCCCAACCTCAAGGTGTGTGATTGTGAATGTTGTGTTTTTCCTTTGTGTGGGTAGCGGTAGAAAATAAAATACTTCTCTTTTTTCATAACAGTGAATATTTGGCTAAACAATGATTTATTGCTACTGATGCGCACATTTTGAGTTGTTAGCCTGTGTTCTCTCACCTGTATCCGGACCTATTCCTGAGTGAGCATTGGACTGCTCAGACCATGCTTACCCTTAGTCTAGTGCAGAAGGGGTACTTGTCTAGTAACTCAGAATCCACGGTAAATCAGGCCCGGGACATCAGGAGTAAAAGGCCTCAACCCCCATGGTTGGACCTAGTAGCCTATGTGGGTCCCGTGGCCCTCTGAAAGGGGTTCTGACACCCTCCTACCCCATTTTCTAACAGAAGTGTTGATTGAAGAGATAGAAACTACGTCCAATTGTTATTTTAAAAAACATGTATATATCCAGCCCTTATTTAGCTTGAACCAGACCTGGGAGTTGTGTTGGAGTGCAGAACAGTTCGGGAGCAACAGAAAATATCCTACCATTTTTGGAGCATTAAGCTATGATGGTATGTATGTATGTGTGTGTGTGTGTATATATATATATATATATTTTTTTTTTTTTGCTTTACGGTGACAGTACTGCTCCTAGTTCTGAGTCTCCCTACTTACCTCTTGACTTGTTTCTATTTGATATAGCCAGTTGCCCCTTACTTTGTGGAGTCGCAATATTCCCAGGAGAACCTTGCACTGACAGGAGCATAGGGTATGCGGCACCAGATCACTGCTCTCCCCTACAGGCGATGTAGAGAATATATAAGCCAGCTGTTGCTGACGTACGATGGCACAAGGGTGGCTTAAAACTAGAGCGCTGTGGCACTGCCTACCCAAGCAGCAGGAAAAGACCAGAGTGAGAAACAGCAGAAATATATAAAAGTAAAAAATATACTGTCTAAACTACAGCGCTGCAAAGAAAGTGGCTGAACGCAAGAAGTTTTGGTCCGCACTGCTGGACCGTAAAGTGACGCATGTAAAATTTTGCACGCGCGTTTGAGAAAGAGAAGTGGTGCCCACGCGTGATTCATATTTGCACGCCTTATCGCCACTTCACCCGCGAACAGTTTCTAGGCACGCCACTAGATGGCATGATACCTACAGGTTGCGAAAGAAGACTCCTGGAGGAAGGCGTAATATATACCTTTGTTAGGCTCGCCAATTAATTTTTATTCCTTAAAAAGGTTCACTCTAACCAGCTATTCTGACATAATGCACTGACACGCACAGATATTACATTAGCTCCTACAAAGACCACTGTCTCTACGAAAACCTGCAATGTATTTAGTACTGTCCAAACACGACTTTTATGGCAAATCTACCTTCTTCGACTTTCTGATATGTATGTGTGCATGTCTGTGTCGGAAACGCAAAAAGAAATACAGAGCGCATTTTCATATTAAAAAAAACACGCACGCACGCACACACACACACACTTGCCTTTCAGCTTTTTGCGCAACTGGATATTTGTCACACACACACGTACGTTTGCCTTTCAGCTTTTTGCGCAACTGGATATTTGAATGGTCACGTCACCGGTAGAAAAAAAAAAGCAAACAATGTGCTTGTACCAAAAAATAGGTCTGTCGGGAGCTAACAGATAACCTTGTGGTAAAAGGGTTGACATGTTTTAGTCAAACATACTCCAGAGAGATGGGATGTCATCCAAGCCTTGGTTTCAGGCTGGAATTGAAGAGGTTAATGCCACTGTCGGTACCTTTAACCCCCGTGAGTTAGAACCGCAATTATACGGGGCATCCACGCGACCAGAAAGTTTGAGATAAACCTGAATCTCTTAACAAGCCAGTTGGCCTGGGGCAGATTCAATCACCTCATTGAGGCCTGCTCTCGTTTGGGGCTTAGTCTTTGGATTCTTGCTTGCCGCCAATATTATGGCATTCCAAACCCATGTTCATTTAGTTTTGCTTTTAGGACGTTTGTGTACGAAGGCTGCAAACCTGTAATTGCCCATTTAAAAAGCGACATCCTCTATTGCCACTCACCCGTCTTTATGCTCAACATTACTTTATCCGAAAAACAGAGGCAGCATAGCGGGGCCTACAGTAACTTATAAAAGGAGAGGTGCCAGCGGACAGTTGGAAAGCTTCCTCGTGCAAGTTTATTACGCATGCTTAGTTCTATTGGGCGTTGGTTCGAGGTTCCAGTGGGGCACCAGGACATGTTTATTTATATCGCTCCGTTCCTGGAAGGAGGAATGCTTTTGAAAAGAGGGGTATTTTTGGAGAGCCAGCACTGTCTCGAGTTTCTTTCTTTGTTTGGGCATAATAAGCGGCGGCATCATATATAGCCTAGCAACACGCATCACCATTAGGCTCGGCTACGATTGGGCGAGAGGGGTAGTCCAGCTGTCCAATGGGAAGCGTGTTGCCATGGGAAATGCAGCAGAGGATCGGCAGGCCTAATTTCTACTGGTGAATGTCAGTACTTGCGCTTGTAAGGGAGCCGCGGGTTGGGCAGGGAGTTCTAGGGAAAGGTATGGCATGGGGATGGTCTGCGGGCAAAGTCCGAACACTCCAAGGGGAAAGATATGCGTCGGGTTTGACATCAGACAGTTCCCGGGAGTGACGCCAGTGAGAAAACACGTGTACACCAGGCGTTCAGTTCCTCTCCGAGCGGCTCTCTGGTTTCCCTTCAAAAATACAATGTTGCAAAATACGACGTTGCCTCTTTTCCACATAGTAACTTGAGCTGCGATCTAACCCTAGTCCCATTGGCCAAATCTTCCTGGCAACATTGCTTTAATTTACTTATACGTCGTTTACCTGATTTGGTAAAACCGAGAGTGGTTAAATGGACTAGATGCTGATATTAGCTGATAATGTAAAATTGAACTTGCATACAGAGCGCTTGTTTCTTTGAAGTAGGGCGTTGTTTGTACTTTTTTAAAGCATATTATTTTCTTCTGTAAAGGGCAAAGTAGCTGCTTTGATTTCTTAAAGACGACGGGTAACTTTAAAAAAGTATTACTAAATATTGTGTACATGCATAGAATAACAGTGTTCCCACCACCATAATAACTACTGGGCATGTTATCAGCCTCTCTCAAGTACATAAGACTGAGTCTTGCTCACATTGAGCCGTAACCTATAACCTACATCTACATCTAGATCTGTGCAGTGGCCACACAGTAAGCCCTCCAGCTCTCTTGCTAAGGGTTACAAAAACCTACTTGAACTTAGGTGCAAAAAGTATTAGTCGCAAGTAAACAAGAGGGAAAAGCGGGTTCCACAAAATATCTATTGTTAGGGACACAGACATGAATGACGTCTAAGGGCAATCTGTTGTCAAATTGCTTGGCTTTTGTGAAAAGAAAATGTCACATCTTAATGAGGAACAGTGGGCTCAATAGGGTGCCTTTGGCCATTTTCACTTATGTTTATTTATTTATTTGCGGTTTTTGTAGAGCGCAACACTCATCTCAGGGGATATCACGGCGCTTATACCAAACAGAAACTACTGATGACTAATACTGAAAAGTTTAGAAATTGGGGAAGAGGTGGGTTTTCAGCTTTTTTCGGAACAGGAGATAATTTGTGGTATGTCTTAAGTCGATAGGAAGCTCATTCCACTTCTTTGCTGCCATGTAAGAAAAGGAGCGGCCACCTGTTCTAACTTTATAAATACGTTTAGTCCTAACCAATGCCGATTGAAGCGATCGTAGGTTCCTAGTAGGGACATAAAATTCGATCTTCCCTTGAAGAATAGTGGGACCAGTCTTATGCAGAGCCCTATGAGCATGGCTGAGCAATTTAAAGGCAGCCCTCTGGTGCATCAGAAGCCAATGAAGTTTCTTCAAACATTCCGATGCTGAGTCTAGCTTGCCTTTGTTGCAAATAAGTTTGGCCGCCGAATTCTGCAATACCTGTAGGCGAGAGAAAAGATGTTCATTCATCCCTACAAACAGCGCATTACCATAGTCTAAACGACTAACCAAAAGGGCCTGTGTGACCGAACGTCTACAGTCCAGAGGTATCCAGGGAAATAACCTAGCGAGAAGTTTTAGGATGGCGAAGCCCTTGCCACAGAGGGATCGTACATGCTCCTTCATGGACAAGGCGTCATCCATGATGATCCCCAGGTTCCTGGCATGTTGTTTTGGAGTGGGGGCCAAACCCAATGAGGGTGGCCACCACGAGGCATCCCACACCCGTTTGGCACCACCAAACAGAAGAATCTCAGATTTTTCTGCATTCAACTTTAGGCAGTGTGAATGCATCCACTGGGCCATTTCTGAGAGGCAGTCATGTAATTTGGTTTTAGTGATATCAGGCTTCTCATCCAAGGCCACCATCAGCTGCGTGTCATCCTCATAGGAGCAGATGCCAATGCCCCACTTCCTTCCAATGTCGGCGAGAGATGACATATAGACATTGAAAAGGGTGGGGCTCAATGAGGCACCCTGGGGGACCCCGCAGCCGATGGAGTTAGGCCTGGAATGGAACTGACCCATATGTACTGCCTGAGTGCAGTTGCTCAAAAAAGAGTGCAGCCAGCTCAATGCAGTGGATTGAACTCCTTTGCTCCGAAGTATGTTCAACAGGCAATTGTGGGATACCGTGTCAAACGCCGCTGTCAAGCAGTATCAGTGCCACTGCCCCACCTTGATCGGTGGAGGATCTGACACTGTCCGACACTGCCAGCAACGTTGCCTCGGTGCTGTTGTTAGCTCTGAAGCCCGTCTGGGAGGGATCCAGGAGGAAGTTGGTTTCCAGGTACCTTGTCAGTTGTACATTGACCAGTTTCTCCAAAACTTTGGAGAGATAGGGAAGCTGGGAGATGGGTCTATAGTTCTCTGGGTTGAGAATGTCAGATCCAGCTTTCTTCAAGAGGGGGATCACCGAAGCGTGCTTCCAAGCATCAGGGAAAATGGCAGTTCTTAGTGATTTATTAAAGAGTTGTGTGATCATGGGACAGAGCGTGGACGCAAGCTTTGAGAACACAAAATGGGGGCAGGGGTCCAAGGGGGAACCAGATTTGACTGTGTTTATGGCTGCTAGGACCTCGTCCACTGAGAGTGGTTCAAAGCCAGTTAAAAGGGGTGTAGTTCCAGAGTCTGGCGGGGCTGTTGATGCTTCTGTTATGATCACAGTATTGGGGGGTTTATCTGTGTTACTGTGAGCATGTTGGGGGGAGAAAGTAGAGTAGATTATCTTAATTTTCTCAGCAAAGAAGGTGCTAATACGGTCACAGGCCTCAACCGAAGGAGTGAGTGTTTGAGAGATGCTAGATGGTTTGCTAAGCTCCTTCACTATTTTGAACAGTTCCTTAGCTGAGTTACTGTTTTCTTGGATGCGCTGGGTAAAATAATCTTTCTTTGCATTTTTTATGGCAAGGGTATACAGTTTCCGATTAAGGACATAATTTAATCTGGCTACACTGTCCTTGGACTGTCTCCAAAGATGTTCAAGTTTTTGACATTCCCTTTTAAGATTTTTTAAACGGGGGTGTACCATTTCTCGGTTATAGCTTTTTTCCTAGGTTCCCGCATCGGGGCTAGTTTGTTTAATATTTGCAGTATTCCAGCGTCTAGTAAGGTGACATCAGTACAGACAGAGGAATCCTCCGGGAATTTAAAATTGGCCTCTTGAAAATGATTATCGAAATTAGATTCATTAACTAACCTCCAGGCTTGTTTAGAGATCTGGGGGACTGCCTTGGGTTTCAGAGACTTGCAGGGAAGGTCAAGTGAGAAAGATATGACGGAATGGTCTGTCCAGGAAAGGGGCTGGACCTCAAGTATGTTAGTAGATTCAATGTTGGTAAAAAGTAGGTCCAGTGTGTGGCCAGCTGTGTGAGTGGGGCCCACTACCCACTGCTTAAGGTTAAGGATCTCCATGTCATATTCCAATTGGGAAGCTCCCAGAGCATCCACTTTTTCATAGTGAATATTGAAATCGCCAACAATTAGGTAGTTTTTATATTTTAAACAGAGTGGCAGGAGTTGGTTGAGTATTTAGCGCCAAGATTGGCTTGTTGTCTAGGGGGGTTGTATATTACTGCTCCAGCTAAGATGGTGAGACCCTCATGGAGTACTCTGAAAGGTAAGGTCTGATGTTCGTTGTGGGCAGCTATTGGTTCCGCAAAACATGCTAAATGCTCCCTGAATATCACAGCGACCCCCCCTCCTCTTTTACCAGATCTATCTTGCGTAATAATTTTATAATTAAAGGGGAGGGCGTTAGCTAGATCCGGGGCATTAGTATCGGATAGCCAGGTTTAAGTAATGAAAACCAGGTCCGGGGTCTTAGATGCAAGTAAGTCCCAAATATCCAGAGCATGTCTAGGTAGGGATCTGGCATTGAGGAATAAACAGTTGAGGTTCATGTGATTGTTAACATGGATTGTGTGATGGCCTAAAGGAGATTGATCCATGCTAGACCAACGACAAGCGAGGCAGGAAATAGGTCCATAGGATTATCCTGGGCCCGTTTGAATACATAGCCTTTCATTATTGCCCTTTTTATCAGCATAGGCTAGCAACTTGCTACGGGAGTAGCGGATGGGCGTGGACAAGTTTCGAAATGATATCAGCAGGGGTATGGCCCCTGGGCCCGGCGCGTCGCGGACGGGCGCAGACGGGCTTACCTTAGGCGCACCTTCGGCGCGCCATTGACGCGCCCGTCCGCTGCGCCTCGGCCAGCACATTGGAATAAATAGGGGGGGGGAGCTCGGGCTCCTGGCTCCGCCCTCCGGCTCGCAGGGGCTGACCCCTGATTAGTCTGCCGGTCAGCCTAACTCCCCTTTGGCTCTCCACGCAATCGTCACTCAGCCGTGGTGGAACGGAGCCCGGGGATTGGCAGCCAGAATTTTTAGGGGAAGAGGAGCAGCCTAACTCGCTGTCGTCCTCACAGTATTCGTGCAAATCACAATTTAAAATGCGGGCAGGTTCGAAATGAGGGCAGTGCAATAAACAATTTTAAAAGCGACCAGAATCGGTGCAGGTAATCAATTTTAAAATACGAGCAAGGTCAGTGCAAATATACAATTATAAACCAGCATATAAACAAACACAGCGCTGCAGCTACAGTAGCGATTCCACAGAGGTATCTGTGTGTACATTCTAACACTAGATCCTGTGGGTACTGTCACATGGGTGCCCTAGGGATTTGTAAGAAGCTGGGGTTCTGTTGCAAATCCCCCTACTTTTTGCCAGACTACTGATGCACTTTGACTCTATGTCCCCTGGGTCCCTGCCAATCAGGTTCCCAGGACCTGTGTTCTTTCCCAAAACTGTACCTTGTACCCCCAATTGGCTCCTCTCTGGCCACATGTCAGTCCCTGTAAAAGGCACCAAGGGCAGTGTGGCCAGGGAAGGCCTCTAAGGGCTGCAGAACTTATTGTGCCACCCTTAGAGACCCTGGGGCATATCAGCAACAACCGGCGATAATTATCGCTAAGCGCACTCAGCGCTAGAATAATTATCGCCGGCTAGCGTGGATTTTTATCGCTGAGATAACCTGCTATTAGCAACGCTTATCTCAAAAGCGATAAAAATCCTAGCGCTAACTGCCTAACGTGAGATTATCGCTGGAAACCCAGCGATAATCTCACAAAATGTGGCGTTAGCTTGTTGTTAGGGCCTCACAAACTTAGCCATGATATTCACCTTCCATAGGATATCATGGCTAAGTCAGTCCTGAAGCAGGCGTAAGGAAAGTAGCGATAACAGGGGTTATCGCTACTTTTCTTGCCGCTATGCTTCATGGCGTGGGGCTTGATGATAGGAGAAATGTCGCTTAGCGACATTTCTCCTGTCATGTCAGGTCAGGAACGCCCACTTTGCATCTGATTAGAGATGCAAAGCTGGGCATTAGGAATCCGTGCGCTAACGCAAAGTTTCACGCGTTAGCGTGAGCTTGCTAATTAGGCGATAAAATTATCGCCGCTTTTTGGCCGAAAACAGCCGCAAAAGCGGCGATAATTTTCTATCGCTGCATTGTAGATATGCCCACCTGTACCTTTACACAGACACACACTGCCATTGCAGGCTGCATGTTTTGGGGCAGAACAAAGTGAAGAGTTGACATGGCACACATTCCTGTGTGTCATACAGAAGGGAGTGGTATCACACTGCTTCACCTCCCAGCACACTTCACCACTTAGCATTATGGTAAATGCAATTCATGGTAAATGCTTACTTGAATATTTACTGGAGTATTTCACCAACATTGGTGCAGACTAGTTCTCTAAATCTCTAGACATGTGTTTCTGGATATCATCCATCATCAGCAGAGATAAAAACAAATGTAATCTGGGGTTGCTGAGTAAGCTGCCACAATCCTTTCAGGTATCAGTACCTCTCACAGGCGCACAGGTGCATCTCCAAAAGCTTGTCAGCTCAATGGCTCAAGGGAGCCTTTTCAAACAGAAGAGGGTGGGAGTAAACTGCTTCACCTCACAGCACAGTTCACCCCATAGTATTATGGTTAATGCAGTTCATGGTAAATGCTTACTTGAATATTTACTGGAGTATTTCACCAAACTTGGTGCAGGTTGGTGCTGTAAATCTCAAGACATGTGTTTCTGTATGTCATCCGTCAGCAGTAGGGATAAAAACGAATTTAATCTGAGCTTCATGATATCCAGAAACGCGTGTCTAGAGATTTATAGCGACCCCCATCCTCTCTTGCGATCAGCAGCAGTTCCCCTTCCTGTCTCCCCTTCTTTTTGGTGGTAAGACATTTGGGAAAAATTAGCACAGCCCAGAAGGTGTGCCCACCTCTGCCAACCCCACCCCTCAGGTGGGGTAGGCGAGGTGAAGCCCACTCTTCAGTGCCTGCCATCTTGCAGATGGCAGGTGCACTCCAATCAGGATCAGGGATTGTGTCCACTCCCCCACATGGTGTGAGCACACTAAGGGTGTAGTCACCCTAAAGTCAGTAGCCCATTGGCTGCTGACATCGAGACCCCTAAAACGCCCCCTAGAATACAGTATTTAGGGGGCAGCCCTGAACCAAGAAGGCAGATTCCGCAACCTACAAAGAAGAAGGACAAAAAAAGATGCCCAGCAGAGGTGACTGCAGAGAAGAACCGATTTGGCCCCATCCCTACTGGCCTGTCTGCAGTTTCCAGAGATCCTGTGCCAAAAGTCACCTTGTCCTGCAGCCAGCGACCTCCAGAACCCCTGGGAAGACTGACTGCCTTCAACAAAGACCAGATCTTTTGTGAACAGCAGCTCTGTTCAAAAGAAACAGCCAAGAAAGTCTCAGCCTGCTGAGGACAAAGAAACCCAACTCCTGGAACCACCACTGCACTTGACGCCTACGGCCTGAGTCCGAGTTTCCCACTGGTCCTAGCGGTATCCCCCAGTGGTCCAGAGTCGTAGTCCACCGTGGGTTGACCCCTCCAGGACTCCCCTACGTCACCTGCAGCCTCTGCACGGAGACCCCCCCCAACGCGAGTGGCCGGGTAAAGTGAAATCTGACCTCAAAAGACACCCCTGCAACCTGCCGCCCTGCGCCCGGGAGAAGAGAACCCGAGGTGCACCTACATCCCCGAGCCCTCCAACTTACCTGCCCAGCTGTTGGTTCCTCCCGGAAGTCTTCCTGGACTGAGCCTGCATCCAAAATCAAAAACCAGCAACTCCCGTTGAAAACAACAGGGCACCTGATGCCAAAACAGCACCTTGCACACGGCCGCCCCTGTGCCATTGTGGGTGCACTTTGTGTGCTAACTCGGATCCCCCTTTGCCCTTAGTCTAACACCAGTAGCTTGCTCCCACAAACTTGTGGCCTGCTCGTGAGCAGCCACCAACCAGAGGCCCTCTATCCCCCATTGGATAACATTGGGCCTCCGCACTTTGCACCCGGCCGTCCTAGTGCCTATGAGGGTGTTTTGAGAGTGCATCCTCGACCTTGGGGGAACACTGGTTCCAATCCCAGAAAACCAACTCCTAAACCCAAGTACTTACATATAAACCAATAACTTCATTTCCTCCTATAGGACTGCATTGACTGCTTTCTTGTGAAACTTGGTCTAAGTGGGGAGTTGGTTTTGTAAGAGAACTTGAAAAACTGCAAATATCTAAACACTGCTTTACCAACCTTTTCTCTAGGAAATGTCCCAGTGTGATATCTAGGCATATCACACAGAGTAGAAAAGGTAATCCATAAAATAATCTGAAAAGTATTCTAACAGTAACTTCCACTGTATTTAAAGTATTTAGAGACCTGTAACAAAGTTATTTTCATTCAGCTTGTTTGTATTGTTCAACCTGCCTTGCAAAGTAGCATTTACACTTATCTGTGCCAGGCTTGCTTGGTTCTAAACAAATTGGTCTGAGTTCAGTCTTTGAGTGTGTGACATCATTTGCTGCCTGAGTGTGTATAAAAAATGCTTAACACTACCCTCTGATAAAGCCTTACTGCTTGCCCACACTACCAACAAATAGAGAGTAAGGTGCTACCTACTTTTACCTCTGCCTACCTTTGGGGTTCCACTGGACTTTGTGCACACTATACCTCATTTTGATATAGTATATACAAAGCCAGCTTCATACAGGATTGCAACACGCAATAGGAGTGACCCATTCAAGTCTGGACTGTTCCCACGAGGAGCAGGGTCAAGATTGATTTGCATTTAGCTGAGTCTGAACTGGGGTGGGGAAGTGAGTTAAAGAACGATGATGGATTCAACCCACTAATATAGTCACATAACTTGAAAGCATTTCTGCAGGAAACCTTGTGGTGTGGACTAATGCCACTAAGAGACACCTAATCTGGATATCAGTCATACTCTTTTGAAGTTCACAGGCACACCAAGCAACATCTCCTTGTTGTTTCCTCTGGTCTAGAACTAGCCTGGCACTCAAGGCCTCCGACTTTCAGTCTGTGCTTTAAAGACCATGAACACAGGAATTGTCAGCCTGAGCGCATCAAGAGTGTTGTTGAGGCAATACTGCACAGTTTGGAGAAAGCAGAAAAACATGTCTCCTTGGTCATACCCATACCCAGGCATTCAGTCAACTGAGTCTTGTGTGCTGTTTGGAGCAGAGACTCCTTTTAGACATGAGACTCAAACAGCCTTCTGTTGCTGTTGGATTGGAGGCTCTTGTAATCACTTTTAAGAAGTACAAATGTGATGGACTGAGATATTTGAATTAAGCATAGATGCAGTTATTGGTCTTCACCATGCAAACGCTCTCTGGAGTTTTAAAGTCTTCATATCAATTTCTAATTTGCCAGTTTCTGACGTTAATGGGCATTTTAAATTAATTTGAGCTTGCTTTTTTGAAAATATCCAACTTGAGGCAATCCTTGAGAGGTTTTTTTCAACTCTTTTTATTGGGTTTTAACTAAAAATGGTTTATGCACCTTAGAGTAATGTTTACCATATCATAGCATAACAACTAGTAGTTGAGACCTTTGAAACATTTTATAAAAATGCCCCCATATTTTGACATGCTTCTGAGGATATCCACTGCTTTGTAAGTGAACTCAGCCTTGGCGCAATAGTCATTGCTTCGGATCCATTTGCTAAGCGAAGATTCTGCAGTGGCTCTCAAATATTTTGTAATTTCTCTTTTTGCCACGATTAGGCCCATTGCAACCAGCATACGTGTCCCTCAGCTCCCCCAATTTGTCCATATGTCAAAGCACTGCTATTTTAGGGTCAAGTGCAATGGTTCTACCAATTGATAAGTACTGAGTATCATGTACCTCAGTGCACTACTGCTGGATCTTGGAACATGACCATACCCTATGGAAGAATGTACCTATTTATTTGTGCACAGGATGCAATTTGTGCTGGGGGTCCTTTTCATTTCCCATAGTCTGCGGGGACTGTAATAAACCATATGAAATGTTTCCACTGTATCAGCCTGTAGTATGACATTTTTACCTAGCGTAAGGTACAACATCTAGTCTGAATACGGGTATTAGGGCTAGCAACTTCATCATAAAGGTCTTTGACATCAGAGTCTTCCTAATCAGCTTCTGCTTGGTCCTTGTCCTTGGCTACAAGCTCTGTGTACAGACCTTCCGCTCTATGAAATTGAGCATTCTTGGTTTTTTCCTCTGCTGACCCTCCACTCTGTATATTCATCAAGGATCCAGACATGCCGGTCATTTTATGATTAATTTGGCACCAACATAATTTTCTCCTTACACAGCAAAAACTGGGTGTATGAAGGTCTGCTACTACCTTCACTGCTCTCCCAAAAATACTAGAAACTAGCAGAAAAACTGTTTATAAGGTATTGGCTATTGGTGTCTCAGAAACTGTGATTATTTTTCCTTAACTTCAAAGGAAGCGTGGACTGTAGTTTCTCCTACACCCACAAACAAAATGCAACTTGTGTTTTACAATGAACTCTCTTTGCTAGAACTAAGTTAGAGCTGGAAGGTGCTGGCGTAGTGAAGGCACTCACTGCGGCCATTTCCTCTTCTGTTGTTGTTGGATAGAGTTGTGCCCCCCGCCTATCTAAGTGCTGCAACATGGTAGCAGTTGTGTAAATAGGCGACAATGCTGGAGAGCAAAAGGTGACCCTTATTCATGCACAGCTGAATGTAAGCAGTCTTTGAGGAAGGAACGACCCAGAACCTGGCACTGGGCCTGTGCAAATTAACGGAGGGTATTAACCGGTCAACGTAATAATAAGCAATGATACGGGGCCCAAAGCAGCCTTAGTATGGACTGAATAAGCAGGGCCTCTTTTCTAGTGACTATCTCATCCCCAAATATTCCAGCCAAATTAGAAGAGAGAGTGCACTGAAAAGTTGACCACATGACAGTGATGCTGAGTGGGCCCCATGTAGTGAAACTCAGAGACTGGCCAGCTGACAGGAAGCCATTCATCTCTGCCTAGCTTTGCTCGAAAGTACACAGCAAAGTCACTGCACAATAATGTTGCCAAGTCCCCTTGATTCGAACAGGTTGGGGATAACGTCTTAGCTCTTCACGATTAGAATTGTGACTTACAAATAGTCACAAAGCTACTCAGTTTGTTGTAGTAGGCCAAGCTCAAAGCTTTTGGTTAGAAATTAAGGGAGCTGTCTTAAATTAGCACAACTCAGCAATCTCAACAATTGAGTACATAAAATATTTAAGTTTCAGATTTTGTTATTTTGTGTCTCTCATTAATTTATTTCACATATTGTTATGCACATTGTTCAAAATAGATAAGTCTGCATTTTCTCGAGAGCATGTGTGCTTGTAAATATACGTTGGGTTAAGGAATTACTATGGGCAGGGACTTCAGAAATGTATGTGTATGGGGGTAGAATTAAATTGAGTTCAGCTACAACGTAGTTGAAAAAGGGAGGACAGGCTTAGTGCATGTTGTATTGGGAGGACAGAGTCTTCAAGAGTCTGGAGCCATTAGAGTAGGAGGTTCGTTGTTTATTCCTTGTTAGGTCCTAAGGTTACAGTCACAGCAGATACAGCCTGTTAGGGAGCGGGTCTCCCCCTAACTGTCCCTATCTCCTCGATTCCACTCCACTCCCCTCCACACCACACACTAACATTCTATGACATCATTCACTCTTAGCAAGGCAGACACCAGGTCAGATATTACAGGTAAGGGGACACAGGTGTGCTACACACACCCCTTTCTTACAAAACACAGGGACAATTATTCCCATGCACTCAATCACCAACATGTATAGCTGACACAGCCTACCAAAAACATGTTAAACTCTCTAAGACCCGTCCAGACATACAAACTCAATAAATAGAAGTCACAGAAACTCTGCAAAGTGTCAAGACATGAGGTTCCTCACACATCATGTTAAACACGAAAACGAAACAACAACTAGGTTGTGACTACCATTGCGAAGTTTTGCTTTGGACATGAGCAGGGGCATAGCTTCATGGGGTGTGTTTGGGGTGTTACACCCCCCAATAAATGTATTTTCTGATACATTTTTGGGTACAGTTGCCTTTAGTTGGGTATGGTGAGATGTCTGTCGGAATACACCAGTAAGTTTTATTTACACACAGACAAAAACACTACCACACTCTCTCCCTCTCTGTTTTGTAAATCCTCAAAAATGTTGGTTATTTTACAAAATATTATGTTTTTTATGTTAGTACTCCTACCAGTTTGCATTCCTCTCCCTTTCCACTGCCCCTTTAGTCCTTCCCATGCACCCGGATTGTCATATATATTGTGTTTTAACATTATATGCCAGCGTGATTGCTGGAAAGTCTGAAGCTCACCCCCGCCCTAATCTTACTGAGCCCCTGGACATGAGGCTCTACTACTATGTCCTTGTGTCCTTTCAAATGGACAACACTCTAAGATGTGGAAGATAATAGTCAGGAGGCCGCTTTGAAGTCTAGGAGCAGTCCTTGCTCCCTCCTGTTCCATTCTTTCTCAGAGGTGCTCCTCCCAACAGTTGTTGATAAGTAACTGAGTGAGGAAGCTTTTCTGTCACGAGTAGTGCCCACCCCCTCACTTGGAGTCACTTATATCGGAGCAGCTGTAAAAAAATGTTGCACCACCACCCGTAGGTTTTCGTGAACCAGAGAGCTGTTACCAGTGTCCAGGTTGATTTGTGCACACTTGGCCTCGAGCCACTCTGCTTTGAACAGGGGTATAAGTCCCTGTGAGGTGTGAGCTAGGTTTACCGTCCATCAGTTGCCTACATTGTGGCGTCTGATATCACTGCATATAATGTCTTCATTCCATGCAAGCGCTACTCCGCAAAGAGTCATTCCGAAAGGGTGGCATCCTTGACGCTAAGGGTTCCTGATGTACTGCAGTGGTGGAAAATTCCTAACAATTTCTCTGTTTGGATTTTTACAGCGCATCCACGTTAGAACTAATTCACGCTGGTTCGTTTGTTCAGATGGTCAGCAATACATGCACGACCACATTGTGCAGGGCAATTTTTTGGAAATGACAGACATCAGAGAAAATTACACATATTTTCATTTAGTCCAGTTGTATGTTGTTTACTTATATATCAAACATAAAAACTTTAAAAGTGTTGACCACATCCAACACTTCAGTAAAGAAAGGCTCTTTATATTCACAAGTGTAAACATCTTCTACAAAATAACTTCATCAGTAGCTGCCGTTTTTGAGACGAAACCTTCTAAAAATGCAATCTTGAGTGTGTGAAGTGAAGTTCATCACTTCATTTATCAGGAACCCAAGACCACCAGCCAATGTCCTGAAAATAACACTTCACAATACATTAAAAACACATGTACAAAAAAATATTTCAATACAAATTTATAATCATAAGAATTCAATTAAATACACAATTTGAGACTAAAACATACAAATATTGACCTAAAATCTCTGAATTTGAAAAACCAAAGTTATATTCTTACTTCAAAGTATAACCTGAGCATTCATCCACCTGTGACAGATTATAGATATACCGCCAAGGCTGTTTCCGCACAGCTAAACATAGACCAGCGACCCAGTCTTTTGGTCTCTTCAAATTCTTTGTTGCTTCATAAGGCATCTGTTAGTCTCAATACACTCTTGGGTCTTTTTTGTATGCATTACATACGCTGTCATTTCTCACTTATCTAGTTGTTGTGCTTAAAAGGTAGTGTGTGAGTACTTTGTAAAGTCCACTGATCTAGTTTCCTTTCCTTTCTCTCTTTAAGTTCAGGATTCCAGGAGTCATGATGTCTAGATGCTGCACAGAAGTGTCAGGTTACTGGCTGAGATATTGGTTCCCAGGTTAAGTCCAGGAGTCCTCCTGGAGCGAATGGTTCTTTAGCCAAGAGGAGAGCCGAAGACCTGGACGTGGGGACAACAGAACCACAACCAAGATGGATAACACCTTCTTGCGAGTTTTGTATGATCCTGTGGGAAGTCCTAGTAACTGGGTCCAGCTTGCAGGAGATCTGGAAAGGTGGAGAAAGCGAGAGGTGCAGAGAGTAAGGGTGCCAAGTTTCCAAAGAGTATGTCAGGAGTTTGGGCCCTGATGACGTACACCTAGAACCAGGAACATCATTGGGGGACTGGAGGTCCACAAAAGGATCCATGGCAGGTAGGTGGCCCTGAGTAAAGGGAATGGAAGTGATTTGGGTATGGATTTATGCACATTAGGACCACATTGTTTTGGCATCTTAACATGTATGTGGTATAGTATCGAGATGTGCCCTGCAGTAACAACAAAGCCAAATATTGGAACTCTGTGCCACCTCATAGTTGCTATATTTCAAATCATATCTTATTCTGGGAAAATCTCAAAACATGACTCTTCCAGCTAGATTAAACCATTACTGCTAGGCTGTTTTTCCCAGTGCCAGGACTCCCATAGGAGTAGCAGTCAGGCTGTATAAAACAGTCATTCATTCATTCACTCATCCCTGTGCATGCCCTGCCATACCCTGGTTACTGTTAAAAAAGCAGATGGCCCAGTCGGCAAATAAGCGTCTTTTGTCTGGGGTCAGGCCATCGTATTGCTTAGCTTACCTTGTGAAAGCAGTTAGCAAAGTGGGTATTATAAGGTTTGATAATCAGCTGAAGCTGGGTTATTAATATGGAAGGGGGTATCCCTTCCAACTTAATAAACACAATCTGGTTAGGACACAACATCAGATCTAAGCAAAATTCTGCTCAATCCATGGTGGCAATAACACAAGCAGTAGGCAATTTCTCAGAGAAGTGCATGTTAATTTCAAGCAGTACCAGACCATATCAAGATAAAGAACATAACACAATCGCATTCTCAAATCAATTTAGAGAATTTAAGTGCAATAGACAAAAAACATTAAAACAAATAAGCTCAAATAATGAGAAACAGAGATATTAATTAAAAACTTTTTAAGGCAAAAAGAGACAAGTAGGTACAAAGCGTCAATTGAAAGTTGCAGTTCATGGTTGACGAGGACCTTGGTGTGATTTCAGACACCTGTGACGGAGCAGAGGTGTGGTGAGCCAAGCAGGTCACAGTGATCAAAGTTTTGCTTCCCCAAGCACTCAAGTGGGGCAAAGCAGAATGCTGAATCCACCGAGTGTTCCTGAAAGTCAGATTAATTTTCATCAAGCCGCAGGTGAAGCCTTATTTTTGTGGCATCAAAAACTCCTAGCGGGATGGAGTAAGATTTTTTGGCTTCTGGAGTAGATTTGTGACCTTGATCTGGCCTGTGGTTTTACCTTTGGACCGAGGGTCTTATTTAGATTTTGACGAAGTGGGACACCCTCCATAAAGTAGCAGATGAGCCATCTGCATTATTGAAACCGCCATTGATATCAATTCACTCTTAATAAGGCAGAGGGGATATCTTCCAATTTTTGGCAGATGTCCTGCGTCTGCCCAACCCAAAATAAGGCCCAATGGCCCACATGTATCAACATTTTTAATTGCGATGACTTAATTGCGATTTTCAGCGAATGGCAAT
This sequence comes from Triturus cristatus, assembly GCF_964204655.1. Taxonomy (NCBI): domain Eukaryota; kingdom Metazoa; phylum Chordata; class Amphibia; order Caudata; family Salamandridae; genus Triturus; species Triturus cristatus. The sequence continues at coordinate 235,818,703 of NC_140590.1, forward strand.
TAGGCAAATCGCTATTACAATTGTATGAAACTCCAAGAGTTTCATTTAGCGATTCGTAGGTGGTCGCAAATGACCTACCTCATGAATATTAATTATTAATTAATATTAATCAATTTGCGACCCCCTAGGAATCGCTAAAATCATGGGGATGGTGGCCTGCTGGGATCAGCAGACACCATTACCGTTCCGTAATTGCTTATAAAAAAAGAAATATTTTTTTTTCCAAATGCAGCCCATTTTCCTTAAAGGAAAACGAGTTAACTAATCATTTATTTTCTAAATGCAACCCATAATTTTTTTTAAGCGCAGGCAGTGGTCCATGGGAGTGCAGGAAAAGCATCCCTGATAACTCATAAAGTCCCCAGGTCCTCGGGGCAGGTCTCTCATCAGCCAAGGCTCCTGCAGGGTCCTGTGCACAGTTGTTAGCTGCGTCTTCTTGAAATCTGGGTTTTTTCTGTCTTTATGGGTCACCGTAGCAACAACAGAAGGCCAACTACGTACCCTTTGCTGAGCAGTACCCATCCTTGGGTGCCAACAGGGGTTAGGAGTGTTTGGATATTCTTTTCAAAGCTTTCGGAAAGCTTTGAAAACCCACCTGTTTGCAAAAACGTGCTAGTCTCACCCTGCGGCCTGCCACAGTGATCAATTAAAGCGCTGCGAGGCCTCCGGGTAGTCTATGCGCTATATAAATATAATTTTTCATTTCATTTTCTTCGAATTTTGTGTTTACAGGTCTAGGAATGTTCTGAGGAGGTAAAAGCGTGGTGTCAGTTGTATTCCTCAGACTAGTGAGTGACTGAAGGCGTCAATGGATCTAATCCTGGTAACTTTATTGCATAATTCCCACCTCTGTTTTCAGAACTTCCTTTTGCACTTTACTGCAATCCTTTCTAGAATCCCTCTTCCAAAATGGCCCTAGGCTTCTTCCAGCTACAGAGGTCTGTCTTTACATCTAGACACTCTCCTACAGAGGTTTATTCCCATCTTTACCAATGATAGAACTGGTTTTCCATCCTGCTGGGATCTTAGATTGTAATTCTGTGGCGGCTCTGGGCATTATTGGTTTCAGTTCCTGATAGCTTTCGAATAATCGCCACTTCATATGAAGAGCTGTGACACTGACTTTTGCTTTGCCAATTGTTTCTGTACCCCCTCCCCAAAGTCTTATGCCTGCCAAGTGGCCACTGTTAAAACCATTCCTACATTCCTATTGCTAGATGCCAACTCATTGTCTTACCAGAAGGAGGCTCATTAACAGCCAGCCAGGAACTTGTATTCAGTTTCTGGAGAAGGGCTGTGGGGCAAATTAGTTCTAAGCCAGTTTACTCCTAGGCACCTCAACGTGCATTTTTATAAGGGTACGTTTCCAATAAAGTTATCAAAACGTTAATATCGATATGGAGTTAGATTTTTAAAACTAAGTGTAAAAATAACTTTGGTCAGTCACTCGATGATTTTTGCTAGGCCAAACAAGAGTTACTCTTATTCATACTAAACCTCTTCGCAGAACATTAGCTTTACCTACACAGGGGCAAGCAGCTTTTTCTTCTAGCTGTTCACTGTGGGTGCTTACGTTTCCTTTATATCTAGCATGACCTACTTTTATATATGAAGAACACAGACCCTTAGGGCGAAACTGGCACATTTTAGGGGTGACATATAATATATATGTCCTTCTTGGCAAATCACTTTTCCTTCCATTGTGACACTGCAGTGCTTTTAAGCTGCAGTCTAGCCGGAGCACAATGGTGCTTTCTGGAGCCATACCATTTTGTTATATTTGTGGGTGATGAAGATACACAGTGCAGCCCACGCATGACATCTAGCATTCCCACCACTGTATTTTTGCACTATCTACGGTGGTCTTATTTGAAAATTAATTAGGACAAATAGATGAAAGCAATGTACAGTACATGCTTTAGGGAAAAATCACACACACTGTGCCATTGTTTAGCAGTGTCCTAGCACGCACTGTCCTACAGCCAGAAAAACCGAACATTAAAAATTATTTATTTCCTCATAGCTCCAAAATGGGTCATACCATGGTCACAGCCAAAGCCTTGTTGTATGGTTTTCATCTACATTTTGAGGTCTGTTTAAATATACTTATTGTTGTGGGGTTTCGTCGCCATTTTCAACAGCATCAGATGTTGTTCCGGGTTGGTGATGATGTACACAATCTTGTATCTTTTCTTAGCATCACTATTTCACAGCCATCTGTAGTGCTGATCAATTTGTAAACCAGCAGCATGACTGCCTGCAGCACCCACCTATAGGCACAGTCAAACTCTAGCTTGAGCCTTGGGCAATGAACAAGAGTGGAGATGCAGAAAGAAAGCACCTCACTCAGAAATGTGTCTTTAGCCTTGTTGAAACACCAGCACTTCTGGACCAACCAGATAGGGTACACATTTGTCAGATGGATACTGATTTTAGAATTATAAGTATTGGCCAGTAGTCAAATGGATGAATATCTTCAATGCAGTGATGTCTTTGTCAGGACAGTCTTGATCGTCTGATAGGGTGACCATTCAAGCTTGACGTCCCCCAAGAGGCCTAGCTGTCTGTAAACAGTGAGCTGTTCAAGTGCAATAACATTTGGACAGAATTTTCAGTTGTGCATCCACATGCCACAAAACATGATATTGCTATTGGTTTGATTAATTTCGAGCTAATTGGCACATTACTCAGATACTGCCATATGAGCATGATGTAGGCCTGAATAGAGCTTATCTGAATAAAATAGATGTAATAATATAGGGCAGGTAGATGCTCACTCCCAAGCTTAGGAGCATGGTGATCATTCAGTTGCAGAACTGTAGCAATATTCACCACAAACTAATTCAATATGATGGGAGTGAGTATGCAGCCCTGCTTGACCGCATGGATGCTTCTGTTTTATTACTCAAATGCATGCCAAATGCACATTTGACCTCAACACACATATATTGGTATACACGCTGGATCCCTTTCAATAGTAGTGGGGGGGTGCTCATTAAGTTCAACTTGCACCATAGTAGGAATAGGCTGCTGGAAACAATTGTTCTCATCAGGTCTACAAAACAGCAATACAGTTTTATTTATGATAATCAGCCTTCTTAAGCTGAAGACCATCATACATTTATGAAAAGTGCAACAGATTATGGATTGGCTCTTGTTTGGAAGCCCAATCAGAAATGTGAACTTGGAAAGCGTGAGTGAACAACTTGCTCGGATGGCTGAATATAGCTGTAAAAACTTGGGATATTGGTTGAGGGGGTGTAAGTCTTGCTCAGGCAACAACCATAGTCTTTGACAGGGTGCACCACAAAACTCACTAAATTAAGTTCTGCTTAACCCTCTGGTAGCTTGGCATTGAGAAGCAAACTGTAATGTGTTTATGCAGCACACAAACAGTAATAAATTGAAAATACAACACAAAATAAATCCCAAACTAATTTAGAAAAATAGAGTGAAGTTTAATAAATACAATTTTACAAGAGCAACAAAAATGTCATCAGTAGAACCAGAGATATTCAATTTGGAATTTATAGTTGGGTAAAGCACCTAAAAGTACAAAGTGCCACTCACTGTCATTTGGTTATGCTAGACTGGGAGAAAGGCATACATTGAGGCTGACCATAAAGGAGCTCAGGCCAGATACAAGAATCAAGTTAGTCCCACTGAAAAAGTTACCTTCTCAAAGTCCGGTGCCAAGAGTTCTGTTCACGGTGGAGGAGATCTCAAGGAGCAGGGAGGATATTGTGAATAGTCATTGCTGTAGCTCAAAGAGCAGGCCTGGTGTTGTGGACTGTCATCTCTGAAGCAAAAAGATCCGGTCGGTGGTTGCAGATGGTCATTGCTGGAGCTTCACATTGGCGGTCCCCGTGGGCTATCCTTGCTGTAGTGCGAAGTGCAGATCCCGCGTTGCTGACGGTTGCTGTAGTGCAAAGAGTTTGGTTCACCGGAGCTTCACGTTGGCGGTCATCATGGGCAGCACTTCTAAGTATGAACAAGTCTGTTTGCGGTTGCAAAAAGCACACAACTAAGTTTTCACCTCCTTTCACAACAGCAGCTCAAGTGATGTCATACAAGAGTCCAGGACATGGGGAGACACCTCTTGGGAGGATCAGGAAATCATTCAGCAGGGTTCAGGCAGGTCCAGTTGCAGGCCTGGGCAGATCCAGTGTAGCATGTCAGCTGGTAAGTTGCAGGAAGGCCTCTGAAGCTTGTTGTGTCCCTGTAGCTCAGACAGGAGAACAGCCAACTGACCCTTGGAGTCACTCAGGTAGCCTGGGATGAGATGAGCATGTCTGATCTTCCTTCTCAGAGAGTAGGGCAGTCCCCAAGCAGCAGGGCAGCTTTCTGGGGGTCAAGGCAGTTCTCAAGCAGATGGGTAGTTATCTGGGGAGGAAGGCAGTCCTTATTCTGTAATGTCCACAGGTCCAGGAGTGTACTGAAGAGTGGCTCTAGAGGTCCAATATTTTTACCTGGTGGCAGCCTTTGAAGTCAGGTTATTCCCTATACTATCCCCACATATGGTTCTGGAAAGACAAAAGACCAGTGTCAGGTTGCTTTGTGTGTGATGGCGGCAAGCCTTTTGAAGTGTCAGTGGGGCAAGGCACAGCTCCACCCCAGCCATACTGGCAGGATTGCCTGCCCTGTCCACATCTAGTCTCTTTTTGTGTGACTGTCTGGGAGAAATTCACAAACTCCAACAGCAGAGCTATTCACAGTCATGTGAGACTGAACACTGACAGAGGTCACAAATGGTTAGGACAAGAAAATGCAAACTTTCTAAAAGTGGGCATTTTCAGAGTTGTGACTTATAATCCAACTTTGCCATTAAAGAGGATTTAAAATTATAAAACGTATTAGTGTAAATACCACATTTCTATCTGCTCTCAATCAAAAGTTATAACTTACTAAATGTAATAAGGTATCCATATGTCAGTCAATGGTCTTACAAATAGGCCTAACAGTAGTGAAAAATGACTTTAGGAGTGTTTCACTACCTGAAATGTAAAACTTAAACCCACATGCCCTAGTTTTAAAATATAATGCACCCTGCCCTATAAGCCCTTAGAGCCTACTTTAGGGGTGACATATGTATTGTATAGGAAGATTTATGTCTGGCAAAGGGTTGCCAGGTCAAAATGGCAGTTTAGAACTGCACTACAGGCTGCAGTGACAGGCCTGAGAAATATTATGAAAGGCTACTTTAGTGGGTGGCAGAATAGGTGCTGCAGGCCCACTAGTAGCCTTTAATTTACAGACCCTAAGTATATGTAGTACCATTTACCAGAGACGTACAAGTCAATCAATCAAAAGTATCTTAATTCGGATATTAAAACATCCATAAAAGAACAATATATTTACACATTTCAAATACAGTAATGTGAACAATTCATCTTAAAATATTTTTTAAAAAAACATATCTGATGGACCATTCCAGGATATCAGTAGCAAAATTGGGCTCAGGATTTAGACTAAATTTCATATTAAAAATTATAAAGTGCAGTGCGATGAAATCTGTGCAGGTAGGGTATACCAACCTTATGACAGTGAATAAAATACAGGATCGTAGTACACATAAGATCAATCACGTTAAAAATAAGCCGTAGCCTAATTAAAACAAACTTCTTATAACATCCCAAGTACTGTAAACATTGCAATTCATCATTTGTGTCAACTCCATGAATCATCTCCTGTTCTGTGTACAATGTAAGACTATCATACGGGGGGCCTTTTAATCCGGATGCCTACAGCGCCCGGCAATCAAACTCACTTATATCTCCCCTCTAGATTTCCTCAGTTTCACGGCTAGTCTTAAAAAATTTACAGTACAGAACAATGTGAAGGGTTCCACGGCCAGTTTTAAGTATAAGAGGGCTACTCTAACCTGGGTAAATTTATTCGCTCTTAGGATGGTTTTTAAAAAAAGAACCCGCGGGTATTCATAAAAAGGACAAAAGAATACAAAATGTAGGGTATCCTGTGGAGATCCCAGATCGCAGCCACAGGGACCCTTTGTACCGATTTCTTTCGTGTACCCCGCGGGAACTGCTAAAATATGATGTAAAAGTCAATTAAAAACTCCAATTAGGTGTAAACCAATTAGCACTAGTTCGCAGTTGTACAGTGCACAGAGGCCTAATGCCAACAAAAACAAATCCAGCAAAAGAGGAGGGGGAGGCAAACAACTTTGGGGTCACCCTGCAGAAAGGGCACAGTAAAAAAATAGCCAATGGTTGATAATTTCCTGGAGGTTTATGCCCCACTTCTTTGAATACAGGTATCAATATAGCACTAAAAGGCCTCTTGGGTCCTCTGAGTATATATCAATTGATCCTCAGAATACGATTGAGTAGGTTGACAGTCAAAGCTTTTTCTTTTGCACGCCCAACACTTTGCATCTTTATAAAGAGTAGTTTCTATCTAAATTTAGATGAGACATCAAAGTATGGTTTTCTTAATCATTTTCAGAATTTTAAGTTAGTTCATTTGAGGTGATAGTGTGAATTTGAAATGCCAGGTAACGTAACATAACATAACATATAACATGACATGACATAACATAATGAGCCTCTTTGAGCTGTATGGAGGCATGATCCATGGCTAACTGCTTTGTAAGCAGGCTTCATCTGTCGTGGCGCTCACTCGATCCTCTCCTCAGGATGACGCTGATGCTTATGTAGGGTTCCCCCTCCCATCCGTCCCCAGCCCGGATTCGTGTAAAAGACCCTCGGGCTCAGGAGACAGGTGGGTGAGGGACGGGGAGAGTCAGCTGGGATAGACACCTGTAATGAGACAAAGAGAGAGGATTTAGTTGCTTCTCCTTCTCTCCCGGAGGCAATCGTATTCCCCCTGGTGTCCCCTGCGTTACCTGCCTCGTCCTCTCTCCCCTGGTTGGGTGAAGCTGTGATCAGAGCTCTGGTTCGGATGGACAGGGGCAGCACAGCTCTTGTGAGTTCGCTCTGGCTGAAAAGGACCCAAATACGTCTTTTGAGCCTCTCAAAGGCGCTACCACTCGAGACCCGGGAATCCGTGGGGTCGAGGAGCGCCGGGGCGAAGGGTGCAGGCAAGGAAAACACGGGGGTCAGGAACACTCTCCCACCGCTGGTGGCGCTTCCACTCAAGGCCCAGGAATCCTTGGGGCCGAGGAGCGCCGGAGTAGCGGTCTCAGAGGGGGTACTTCCTGCGTGGTGTCTTTGGCAACGGACACACCCACTGGGAAGTGTGAAGGTGAACGGAGGGCACAAGTTACCCCTCCGTCTTCGTTGGAGCAAGGGAGCGGGTCAGGCGCAGAGCGGGTTGAGGGCACTCACCTCAGGAGACTGTTAGTGCCGGTGGAGAGTCGGGGGGTTCCGGAGACGGAGGGCGCAGGACGGTGGACACCTGTTGTCCGGCGCTTCAGGAGGCGACCTCTTCAGTCGCGGAATCCGGGTTAGGCTGTGGTTCGAGGAACTCGGCGAGGTCCGTAGATGCGGGTCGCGGGCCGTTGGTCAGCTGCCGAATTACGAAAGCGAATCATTGGCGCAGCCTTCCTGCGTAGTTCCGTCTTTTGACCAACCGCGCTCCCGGTCACGTGGGGGAGCTCGGTTGCTACGCCTTGTGGGAGTTGTAGTGCCGGCGGGATTCTCCCGCGATTCGGTTCCGCTCCGTCCTGCCCACGCGATCATGACAGCACATCCCCCTTCCCACCGCTTCCAGCGGCAAGAGAGGAACCGGGCTTGTTTGGACAGCGGCGGTGGAAGGACGCAACCAGGCGCGCCGCATGTACAGCAGACGCCGGTTCCCAGGAGTTCTCCTCTGGCCCATACCCTTTCCACGCCAGGAGATACCACAGCTTGCCCCTGACTAGCTTAGAGTCGAGTACCTTTCGCACCACGTATTCTTGTTCGTGGTGCACCCAGACGGGGTCCGGAACTTTTCGGACCGGACAGAAGGAGGGTTTCAGCAGGGAGACGTGAAACACGGGGTGTATGCGCAGGTGATTGGGCAACTGCAGCTGTACAGCCACGGGGTTCACATGTCGCACCACCGGATACGGACCTATGTATTTCAGTGTGAATGCACTAGGTTTCTTGAACCGGATGTGTCTGGTAGACAACCACACCCTGTCGCCTTTGTGATATACCGGAGGGTCTCGGCGGTGTTTGTCTGCCTGGGCTTTATACCGAGTCTTGGCTATGTGCAGATTGTCTCGGGCTTGTTTGAGGGCTGCGTGAATGGTTTTGAGTCTGTCATGCACCTCGGGAAGAGTGCTTCGGGCCCTCGGGAGAAGAAAAGGGAGAAACCGGGGGTGATGACCTGAAGTAAGAAAGAACGGTGTATGGTGCGTGGAGGAGTGTTGAGAGTTGTTGTAGGCAATCTCCGCTACCCAGAGCCAGTCCACCCATGACTCCTCGGCCTGATCAACGTAACAGCGCAGGTACTGCTTCAGGGTTTGGTTCAGTTTCTCTGTTTGGCCGTCCGTTTGGGGATGGAAGCTGGTGGATAGCGCGGAGTGTATGCCCAGTTCCTCACACCAGACCCTCCAAAAACGGGCGTGAATTGTGATCCCTTGTCCGATATTATCCCTAGGGGAAGGCCATGTAGCCGGACCACGTGGAGCAACAGTAGTTTGGCCAGAGCTCCTGCCGAGGGTACTTGTTTGCACGCGATAAAATGCCCCATTTTCGTGAGGTAGTCGACGACGACGACTATTGCCGTGCAACCTTGGTCCTTGGGCAGACCTACTAGGAAGTCTACGGAGATCTTCTCCCAAGGATACTTCGGGGTCGGAAGAGGCATCAGGAGGCCTTGCGCTTAACGATGATCAGTCTTCATTTGGGCGCAGACAGAGCAATTACGTACCCAGGTCAGGACATCTGGGCGAACAGACGGCCACCAGCATTGTCTTAACACCAACTCCAGGGTTATGGTCCCCCCCGTGTGACCGGCACAGGGCACGTTGTGACACCAGTCGAAGATGAGTTTGCGGAGTCGAAGAGTAGGGAGTAACACGTGAGAGCCACACATGGGAAGGCCATCGTGGAGTTGTCATTCTTTGTGCCGCTTCAACCAGGCCGACCAGGCAAACGTCTGTATTCCTTTCCTAACGTTCTGCAGGAACGACTCGGTCTTCAGACTACCCACCACCTGTTCTGGTGACAGAATTGGTTGATCCGGGGTCTCCGCCATGAGGCTGGGGAATTCCTGACGAGACAAGGCGTCCGCCTTCCTGTTTTGTGCGCCCGGCCGAAAGGTAACGAGGAAGTGGTACTCCGCAAAAAAGAGCATCCATCTTTTCTGGCGGGGCGTGAGATGACGTGCAGAACGGAGGAACTGAAGATTGCGGTGATCGGTGAATACCGTCACCTGATGTTGCGCGCCCAGCAACCAATGCCGCCATTCAAGGAACGCTTCTCGTATGGCGAGTAGTTCCTTTTCGGAGATGGTGTAGTTCAGTTCGGCCGGGCAGAGTTTTCGAGACATGAAAGCGACCGGATGGAGCTGTCCGGTGTCGGGTTGCCGCTGGGATAGGATAGCGCCGACCGCTACGTTGGAGGCGTCGGCTTCCACGATGAAGGGAAGGTCGGGTTGGGCATGGCGTAAAACTGGAGCGGAGGTAAACGCCTCTTTGAGCTGCTCGAATGCTGTTTGAGCCTCAGGAGACCAGACAAATGGAACCCCTTTTCGCGTTAACAGAGTGAGGGGGGTCACCAACTGGGAGAAGTGGTGTATGAATCTCCTGTAGAAATTCGAGAAGCCAAGAAAGCTTTGGACCTCCTTCACCGACCCTGGCTATGGCCACTCCGCTACGGCTTGTACTTTGCGATGGGTCATCACCTGCCCGGCAGGGGTCAACATCACTCCGAGGAATTCCACCGACGTTACGTGGAACTCACATTTCGTGAGCTTACAGAACAATCGATGGTCTCTCAGGGCTTGAAGTACCGACGTTACGTGGTGTATATGGTCGTGTAGATTGGATGAAAACACGAGGATGTCGTCTATATACACCACGACGTACTTGTCCAAGAAGTCCCTCAGCACTTCGTTGAGGAAGAACTGGAAGGCAGCCGGGGCGTTACAGAGCCTGAAGGGCATGACCAGGTATTCATACAAGCCGAACCTGGTCTTGAAGGCTGTTTTCCACTCGTCCCCTCTTCGTATGCGAACTAGGTGGTATGCTCCCCGGAGATCCAATTTGGTGTAAATGTTGGCTCCCCGTACTTGTTCCAGGAGTACCGGAATCAGTGGCAGTGGGTACTGATTTTTTATGGTCAGCGCATTAAGAGCGCGATAGTCTATACAACAGCGGAGTTCGCCGTTGGTTTTCGGGATAAAGAAGAGGGGAGACGCCGCCGGAGATCTCGAGGGACGAATGAAGCCCAGTTTCAGGAATTCGTCCAGGTATTCGCGGAGATGTTGGGTTTCTGGGCCCGTGAGGGCGTAGATTCGGCTGCATGGGACGGTAGCCCCCGGTATCAGGTCAATGCGGCAATCGTATTGCCGATGAGGAGGTAATTCTTTGGCTCTTTGTTTATCAAAGACGTCTGAGTATGGAGAGTAACAGAGCGGGAGAGCGACGTCTTTTTCGGCGGCTGTGGCCACATGTTGTTTGGGGGTGACATCCGCTTCCGGGCGCCCCTTCAACAGCCTACAGTGGCGGTGACAGAAGGCAGAGTCGAACCGTATCGAATTGTTTGCCCACGTAATTTGGGGTTCATGCAGTCTCAACCAGGGCAACCCTAAGATGAGGTTGCAGCGGGGAGCGTGTATGACATTGCAGGTGAGCCATTCGCCATGGTCTTCCCCTATGGTGACCCACATAGAAGGGGTTTGATATGTGATGGGACCGGAGTCCAGCTCTTTACCGTCCACTGCATAGACGAGTTCTGGCTGGTCTTTGAGCAGCAGTGGGATGTCCAGCCTTTCAGCTTCGGTCCTGTCTATGAAGCACCCGGTGGCTCCGGAATCGACCATGGCGCGAACGAGTCGGGGGGTGTGGTTCACCACCACGTATAAGGACACAAAAAAGTGATTGGGCTCCTTGGTGACGTCGGATTCCGTAGAAGGGATCATTAAGCGGCTTGAAGTCGTCCCCTCCTGTACCTTCAAGCCCTCGAGTTTCCCATCGTTTCTTCGTTGGTAAGGGCTGCCGCTTGGCTGGGGCGATATCGGCCGGTCTTGGGGCGTACGGGACATTCACGAAGGAAGTGGCCCTTCTTGCCACAATACAAGCAGAGGCCCTGCTTGCGTCGATGGTCACGCTCGCTGAGGGTCAGGGATGCTCTCACCGTCCCTATGTCCATGGGCTCGGGACGGGTCGCTGCGGGTTCTGAGGTACGGGGATGTTCGTACGATGCAAGAGGTTTCTCCTTGCGCTTGTGGTCTCCTTTTCTTTCCCTCAGACGATATTCCAGGCGAGAGGCCAATTCGATCATAGCCACGCAGGTGCGGGGTTGGGGGTCGATTTGGGCGATCACGTCCTTCAGGTCTTCCGAAAGCCCTCGGTAGAAGATCGCTGCTTGTTTAGATTCGGGCCAGTCTGTTTCGGCCACCAGACGTCGAAAGCTGTTGATGTAGCAGAGGAGACCGGTGTGGCCTTGCCGGAGTTCAAGGAGGTCGCCATCGGCGGAGAAGGTGTCAGCCCGGCGATCAAAGGTCTTTTCGAATTCCTGCCGAAAGGTGTCCCAGTCGTACAAGAGGGCGTCGTCTCTCCGAACGATTGGAACCGCCCATTGTGCAGCATCCCCGGCCAGGTAGGAGATGAGGAATGCTACCCGGGCTTGGTTAGTTAGAAATAGTTTAGGTTTGCATTGGAAGTGCAGCAGTATCTGGGTCAAGAACACCTGCACCTTCTGTATCTCCCCATGATATCGTTCAGGGGGAGCCAAAGGCACGTGTGCTGGCATCTCTACTTCCACTTGGGGCGTGGTGGTAGGGAACGTGTGTCCTGCATCAAAGGGGTTTCTTTGAAGGCGGTCAAAGCGGGCATTCAACGCCGCTGTTTCCGCCCGGGACGTGGCTAACTCAGCCTGGACTAAGGCCAGAGCGGCAACCACGTCATCTAACGAGGCCATCCCTACCTCAGCGTTATCGGGAGGAGGATAATTCGTGGGCCAATGATTCTGTCGTGGCGCTCACTCGATCCTCTCCTCAGGATGACGCTGATGCTTATGTAGGGTTCCCCCTCCCATCCGTCCCCAGCCCGGATTCGTGTAAAAGACCCTCGGGCTCAGGAGACAGGTGGGTGAGGGACGGGGAGAGTCAGCTGGGATAGACACCTGTAATGAGACAAAGAGAGAGGATTTAGTTGCTTCTCCTTCTGTCCCGGAGGCAATCCTATTCCCCCTGGTGTTCCCTGCGTTACCTGCCTCGTCCTCTCTCCCCTGGTTGGGTGAAGCTGTGATCAGAGCTCTGGTTCGGATGGACAGGGGCAGCACAGCTCTTGTGAGTTCGCTCTGGCTGAAAAGGACCCAAATACGTCTTTTGAGCCTCTCAAAGGCGCTACCACTCGAGACCCGGGAATCCGTGGGGTCGAGGAGCGCCGGGGCGAAGGGTGCAGGCAAGGAAAACACAGGGGTCAGGAACACTCTCCCACCGCTGGTGGCGCTTCCACTCAAGGCCCAGGAATCCTTGGGGCCGAGGAGCGCCGGAGTAGCGGTCTCAGAGGGGGTACTTCCTGCGTGGTGTCTTTGGCAACGGACACACCCACTGGGAAGGGTGAAGGTGAACGGAGGGCACAAGTTACCCCTCCGTCTTCGTTGGAGCAAGGGAGCGGGTCGGGCGCAGAGCGCGTTGAGGGCACTCACCTCAGGAGACTGTTAGTGCCGGTGGAGAGTCGGGGGGTTCCGGAGACGGAGGGCGCAGGACGGTGGACACCTGTTGTCCGGCGCTTCAGGAGGCGACCTATTCAGTCGCGGAATCCGGGTTAGGCTGTGGTTCGAGGAACTCGGCGAGGTCCGTAGATGCGGGTCGCGGGCCGTTGGACAGCTGCCGAATTACAAAAGCGAATCATTGGCGCCGCCTTCCTGCGTAGTTCCGTCTTTTGACCAACCGCGCTCCCGGTCACGTGGGGGAGCTCGGTTGCTACGCCTTGTGGGAGTTGTAGTGCCGGCGGGATTCTCCCGCGATTCGGTTCCGCTCCGTCCTGCCCACGCGATCATGACATCATCACACTATTCCATTAATGTGGATTCCTCTTCAATGCCACACTAGTCAGTAGATCAGGGCCCACTGCACATGATTTCTTTAGTTGGTTGACAAGTAGGAGAAATGTGGTGCCCTCAAACCCAGAGTTAACAGTATAGCTGTGGCCTAGTTATTCGATCATGTTGCAGTCAATTACCAGAATCTGGATACTTGATCTTTTACTATTCATGAACATAGTTATCCCAAGTAGCATGGTCAATGTTTGGCCCTTGAATCTTGTTTTTTCATAATCACTTCCCAGGGCAACCTTTTATCAAAAGTCCTTCATGCTAACAAGGACAATGGTTTTCAACATCTATTTTCTACAAACCTCCCTGGCAGTTCTTTTCTTGTAAATTATACAGTTTACCAGTTACTGTTGTAATGCAGCTAGAGGTTTTCATCCTGTGTAGGCTTGCTTGCATTTCTCCTTAAGAGCCTCAGTCTGCTTCTTATGTTCCTGTATCGACCACAGTCAATATATGACTATGGCCATCCCTGATCTTAGCATTTCTGACAATAATATCTATTTTGTAGATGAACAGGTTATCATAAGCTTCAATCACCGCCTGTTGACAGAGTAAGATACTCCACTTTCTTTGCTTGACCCCATCTCCCAGAATCAGGGCTTCAAAAAAGACTGGTTTATCCTCTTTTCAGCATGTTGTATTGGTGGGGTGGTTCTCTAAGTAGGAGTTATATTGAATGATGCTGTTAATGACCTCTAATTTGTAGGAATGAGTCCCTCACAGTACACTGTGGGCATGATTTAGAGTTTGGCGGATGGGTTACTTTGCCACAAACATGACAGATATCCTGTCCGCCTTATTACAAGTGCATTAGATCCTATGGCTATTATAATATGGTGAGTAGGAAATCCACCATGGTATGATGGAGTAACCCATCCGCCACACTTTCAAACAGGCAATCTATTATTATATAGGAGTCTATATCATTCAGGTACTCTCCCCTGACAAAGGTGTAAGTCAGGTCTCAGAGAGAGGAGGTCATAGGGAAATAAAAGAGATGAAGGGTACCCTGCAATCATGAAACCAAGAATAACAATAAACCCCTCACTCCTGCCCCCTGCGAGGTTCGCTGCCAATTTATCTCTTCAATTACTGAAACATAGGGGAAAAACCTGCTTACATCTAGGTTCATAGAATGTGTCACTCTTATTAGATTATACAGCGGTTGATACTGTCAAAATAGTAGGAGACACATCACTTAAGCAATCGTTCTTTGCCAGTGGGCTAGCAGTTCCAACTGGCGGGGCTTTTCATCATTTACATACTCCTGTGCGTGCAGGGATGCTTACCACATCAAACAATCATGCAGTGGGGGGCGTGGTTTGGACGCCGCAGCAAGATGGCGGACATCGTGTGAGCTCCGCCGGGACGCAGAGATTCCTTATTTACTTTCGCCTCAAGATGTCGGAATATGCGAGCGGGAATGGCAGGCCCGATATCCTGACACCATGTCGCATCTAGCAACCGCTCTTTCCTGCCATAACTTCAAGAGTGAAGCCTAGAATCGGCGAAGGCATCATTCTCTCACAGAATCGCGGGCGTCCGCCATTTTGAGTCGCGGCGCCCGCGTTCAATTGTTCTTCATTTCAAATGCCGTCATGCTTCTTGAAATGACGGTATGTCTTCGAATGTGGAAGCATTTCATTGAAATGAATGCTGCTCATATTTCTTTTTATTTTCTCTTTCCCAATGACTATATGAGGGGTCCACATCAGAAAAAAAAAAATTCCCTCCATTTTCAAATAAATGCTGCTCCTTCTTTTTTTCTCTATGATTGGCACTAAGAGGGGATGTACAGCAGCAGAGAAGACATTTCCACTGTTTTTACCATGGAGGCAGCTTTTTAAATAGCAGCTTATTTCTACCAAAGTTGAGGCAATTACATGGAACTTGCGTGAAGAAGAACTCTGTGCTAATACTGTTATGCAATAAATGCGCACCTTCCATTTTTGTTATCTAAAAGGTGCATTTTTCATGTCTACACTCAGTGTTTACACAGTATTTATCGTATTTTTGTACTGTGACAACGCTTCTTTCTACTGAAGTAATATTGGATCTTACTTATTCTATTTTTTCCTTCATTGACTACAGTATTATATTACAGTGCTTCTTTTCAATCCAACACAGTGGATGGTTTCTATTCCTGCTTTCCTCTCCTGTGCTGTATGGGTTGCATTCGTCCACTCTTAATTACTACTCATCGTTCTCCTTCATAATCCAAGATGGTGAATGACCTCCATACCTCCTCTAGATCATCCTCCTCAGGCGCTAAACCAAAGAGACATAAGAATGAACCCCCTTCCCCCATTCATACCTAACAAAATCCTGTTCTGGACTCTATTTTAGAGGAGGTATGTGGTCTTCAACCTTCATGGTCACCACTATTGAAAAATTGAAACAAATTGAAGACCGCTGGATAATCATGGAGGGCAAGGTTTTGGAACTTGAACAACGTGTTGGGGATCTTAAAGATATCTCTACTAAAATTCCTTTGTTAGAGCAAGAAATACACAAGCTTAAGCTTCACACTGAAGACTTGGAAAATCGTAATCAAAGGAATAATCTTCGCCTTTATGGACTGCCAGAACATATTGAAGGTCCAGATATGTTATCCTTTCTGAAAAAGTTTCTGCCAGACCTCTTAGATCTTCAATCTTCATCACCTCTTAACATACAACGGTCCCATTGTTTGGGTCGTCTCCAACCTAACCTCTAACAAGCCACGTGGTATCATCATGCTTTTCATAGAGTTTACTGAGCTGATGCATGTCTTGAAAGCAGTTAAATCCAAATGACGCCTCACATGGTCAGGTCATGATATTTTCATTCCGCAAGATGTTTCAAATGCAACGAATGCACGCCGTAAAGAATTCTTGGCTCTCCGTCCCCAGATGAGACAATTGAACATTCAATATGGTATTCTTCACCCATGTCTCTGCAAAGTTAGGCTTCACTCTTGAAGTTATGGCTGCAAAGTTACTCACGAAGGAAGGTCACGTTCTTTTGATGATCCGGCCAAACTGAGACTCTTTCTCAATAATATCTCTCCTCGAAATATGGAAAATTAATGATTTATATATCTCTTAGTTCTATTAGTTAATTGGTTGATATTGCTCCTATAATTATACCTTTATTTTTTTCTTCTTGCCTGTTCCTCCTTTAAAATATTTTTCTTTTTTTTCTACCTTCACTCTTAATTTCTTATTACTAATGTTCATTCATTTATTTTTGAGGCTTATCATTATTTATTTATTTGTATCGCTGTCTCTGCTTTTGTTGTCACCATGTCCCAATTGTCTTGTTGCTTGTTTATCTTCAGATCTGGATTCTTTTCCTTGATCTGCTTACTTTCTTCATTTTTCTGTTCTTCTCTCTCTTCTGTCTTTTTCTCCTACTCTATCATCTTATTGTTTTTCTATTTTTTTGTTATGGTGCATCTTCATTATCGATCCTTTGTTTTTATAAGTGTCCCTCATTATATTCTATTAAGTGCGTATCTTTCTTTATTTTGTTGCTTGATGTTTATGCCTATTATTTTTGTTGTTGTACATTTAGTTTTCCGTATTCATCTAATAAGTGGTGTTTTTTTGCTTTCAGTTGTTCTCCTGAAGTGTATCATCTCTATTCATGTATTGCCCTCCCTTCCCTCCATTATGTGTAATGTTGTCACATGGAATGTTCGTGGTCTTGGAAACCCCGTCAAAAGACAAAAGGTACTCTCTCATTTGTCTAAATTGAATTCTCATGTCTCATTTATTCAAGAAACGCATTGCAATGATGTAGAATCACTTAAATTGAAAAGACAATGGATGGGTCAAGTTGTTTATTCTCCAGCCTCTAATCGGAAAGGTGGGGTAGCTGTTCTGTTTCATAAATCGATTCATGCACAAATTTTATCTACGCAATGTGATAGTGATGGACGTTGGGTAATGGCTAAGGTGGTTATACAAAATAAAGAGCTTTTTTTATTGAATATTTACGGCCCTGTTAAACCAGACCCAGACGTTTGGAACAATATTAAAATATTACTATCCTCTATGGATTCTCCAAATATTATTGTTGCCGGGGACTTTAATCAATGGTTAGACCCATTTTCGGCTAGACAATCCAAGTGCAAATTTAACCCCGATAGAACTCATAAATCATTTCAATCTGCCATTGCCTCTCATTCATTATACGATGTTTGGAAGACCTGCAACCCTGATACCCTTGAGTTTACTTTTCTTTCTAATGTTCACCATACTCATTCTAGAATTGATTATATCTTAGTTAGTAAACCCATACTCCCATCCATTCAATCCTCTGAGATTGGATCTATTTTTATTTCTGATCATGTCCACGTTTTTTCTGCCCTTGGTCGTTCACTGAGTTCTCCAAAATTTGGTCGATGGAAACTTAATAATTTTTTATTGTCAGGCAATACTTTTGTTACTGAAGCTACTACATTTATTAATTAATTTTTTACTATTAACAACCCTTTGGACACTTCCATTACCAATAACTGGGATTCCTTGAAGGCTTCCTTCCGTGCTTTTGCTATTTCATATTCAGCAAAAAAAGAAGAAAACTGCTAAAGCCAAATATGCCATTTTACTACAACAACTTAAACTGTTGGAACATAATTACTTTACCTCTAAATCTCTCTCTGTTCTTCATGAATTGATTAAAGCCAAATCTGCTCTTAACAAACTTGTCACGATTGATGCATGTAATGTTCTTCTCAAAATTAAATCTAAATACCATGGTGGTCAAAATAAAACTGGTGAGATGTTGGCCAATTATTTAAAAATTACATCTGAATGTAAAAATATAGGTCCTATTCTAAATTAATTTACTAATAATTTGGCATCCTCTGATGAAGATATTGCTTCTATATTTCATGATTATTATCATTCATTATATTCTGACGATACGAATCCCTCTGTTCAAAATTTACATACCTTTTTTTCGGGCCTACCTAGTCTTCCTTCTCTTCCTGATAAATTTGACTCACTAGAGAGCGAGGTTACTCTTCAAGAGATAACGGAAGCCATCAAATCCTTAAAAAAATCGAAAGCATTTTCTACTTTTTCCTCTATTTTTGCGCCCAAACCTTTGGCCTTTTTAACTCATTCACTGTTGACTCCAAAGCTTCTGGCTCATTTATGGAGGCCTTGATTGTTCTTATTCCCAAACCTGATAAGGATCATTCCCTCTGTAAAAACTATCGCCCCATTTCCTTAATCAATTATGACTGTAAGATATTTGCTAAAATTCTTGCCACTCGCCTTGAGAGTATCATCCCACTATTCGTTAAAACAGATCAGGCTGGTTTTGTTAAGGGCAGATTGGCTTCGGACAATGCTCGCATGTTTGCTAATGTTATCTCTTTTGGAAAAAAGTACAAATCCCCACTTTCAGCATTGTCTTTAGATGCCGAAAAGGCCTTTGATCGTATAAACTGGCAAATTATGTTTAATACACTCAAATGGTTTGGCTTTGGCCCAAATTTTATTTCTTATGTTAAATTGTTATATTCTTTTCCTCGTGCTAGTATTTTTGTTAATAACCATTTTTCAAAATCTTTTTCGTTATATAGAGGCACATGCCTAGGTTGTCCCCTATCGCCCCTGTTATTTGTATTATGTCTCGAACCTTTCTTTGAGCGTATTCAAATTAATTAATGTATTTCTGGCTTTTCACATAATTCTATAGAAACCAAATTGTCAGCTTACGCTGATGATATCCTGGTATATATGTCTGATCCTAATTCCTCCCTACCTCCCTTTTTGGATAAAGTTCGGCTATATTCTAGTATCTCTGGATATAAGTTGAACTTTTCTAAGACAGAAGTCTTACCCTTAAACTCTCTTTGTTATCAATATGTGTTTAATAATACTAATTTTACCTGGTGTCCCACAAAAATTAAATACCTTGGTATTTGGTTTGCTTCTACCTTATCTACCACCATTAGTTATACGTTTAATGTCCTAATTAACAAAATACAATCACTTCTTCTTTCTTGGTTCCCTCTTTATTTGTCATGGTGGGGTAGATTAGATACTATTAAAATGATGATTGTGCCCCATGTCCTTTATACATTATCCATGCTACCTTTTCGGATTCCTGCTTCGTATTTTTCACAGATCAATTCTATTTGTACAAAATTTTTATGGAATAAGAAACACCCCTGCATTGCTCAGATGAAACTCAAACGTCCCAAAACAGACGGGGGTGTACGTTTTCCAGACTTGTAATATTCCATTAACAATACAAAATGTTTTTCTAGGTTCCTCCTCACCTGATTTTGATGTTTCTAATCATGTTACTTTGTTGTTTAATTTATTTATTGCTATAGCATTTAAAGTGATTTTGTCCTGTTGGAAAGATGATTCTAAATTATCATTATCAACTTGCTGGAACTTTGTTTGCGATGAACACAGAATTGCTACTATTTCTTCTCTTACTCTTTCTCAGAAAATTAAATCTGACTTGCTTTGGCCACCCTTCACCTCTTATCTTTCTACACATGCACCTGCTTCCTAATTTCTCACTCTTTCCAAATTTCCAACTTTCCCCTCTTTTTTCTCTCTCTCTTTATTTTCTTCTTCTCCTCTATATCTCTTCCTTTCCTCTATATCTCTCCTTTTTTGAATTATTTGCTCATATTTTCTTTTTAAATTAATAGTTGTATTTTACTCATAATATGTTCATTTAATTATTATATGTTCTCTTCTAAAAAATCATTAAACAAAAAAAAAACATGCAGCAGGAAAACCTGGTGTTAATATCCATATCTGTTCCTACAACATATTGTGTCAGGTCCTCTGTAATGGAGTGTTTCCCTCCCCTCCCCAGGTCTCATGGCCACCAAACTGAAAATGTGTCGGATGGTCTGTCTTCATTCTTAATTTATACAGACCTTGGGTGCATGATTTAAACCAAAATTACATTAAAGACGGCCAACATGGGGAGTATGGCCTGGCAAGGTGGCCAACAGGATGTAGTGCTCGCCGCTCCTGGCCAGCACATCCAAAATAATGCATAACCCTGCGACACTGAGCCATGAGTAGATGCCCCCGATATTGATCCCGGTGTCGATGGAAGACTGAGTGACTTGTTTTTGCGGGGATCCTGCAATGTGGTGTCACTCTTCTGCATGAACCTGGTTGGGCCTGCAGGGCATGACTGAGCCCGCATTTCTCCAGATGGAGTACTCCGGCGGCCCCTGGACTGTAGCAGACAAAGCAGGGTGCCGTGGGGGAGAAACAATCGGAGGTTGGTGGGGAGAGTGGAGCCTGCATGAGTCCCTGGTGCCCAGTGGGGGCCTGTCTGCCAAGCACGCCTGAGCCCGCATTTCTCCAGATGGAGTACTCCGGCGGCCCCTGGACTGTAGCAGACAAAGCAGGGTGCCGTGGGGGAGGAACAATCGGAGGTTGGTGGGGAGAGTGGAGCCTTCATGAGTCCCTGGTGCCCAGTGGGGGCCTGTCTTCCAAGCACGCACCGATCGGTAGGAGTGGGGACCGTGCTGAGGTCTCCAGTGTGGTGGAAGAGGGATTGCAGTATCGGACTGCTGGTGGACCAGCCTGCAAGAGAGGAGCTCCTGCTGGAGGATGCAGGAAGGATAATGAGCTGATGCGGCCGCCTTTAGTGCTATACTGCTTGTGTACTGATTTTTGTGGGCCTGTGCTGGCCATCGCTGCCTCCCCAGGTGCTGCCCGGGGGGACTTGTGGTTTCCCTGAAAGTTGAGGTGGTGTTAGCCTGATCCCTGGGACGCCCAAACCGAGGGAGGGGAGCCACGAGGCCTGAGGTCTGGCCTTGGGCGATAAGAGTGCCCTTGCCTGGAGGGATTTTATGTTAAAGAGACTGCCCAGAGCAGCATTGGAGTGAGCCGTGGGGACTCCGGCTGTGGGGCACATGGCCATCGGTGCCCTGAGGGGTGCCTTGGTGATGCGGCCTACTGCAAACACGCTGCAGGCCCAATTGGACAGACTAACCGTCTCCAGATCAGGGGTGGACTGGCCTGAACTCAAGCCTGTTTTTGGGGGCATGCAGTGGCACTGTAGAGAGGTGTATGGCTTTGTGTTGGTGTCACCATGGGCAAGGCCAAGCATTTGAAGATGCCGTCCACCAACACTATCACTCAGTATGTCACTCTCCAGCCACCGTCAGAGCGGTTAGTCAGACAAAGGGGTGCAGACTCGAGGGCTTCTTCCCCATAGTGAGAGGAAGAACCCTCACATGCCGAACTCTTGGCGGCTATTAATTGATCTCCCACACTGCTGGAATCCAAGATGGAGACAGGTTTAATACATTTTGTGCACTGGCTCTGAGCAGATTTGTGAAAAGTGGCTGAAAAAGTAACGAATGCTGAGAATAACATAGATTACCTTCAGGGAGAGGTCTCCATGCTAAAACAACAGATGGCTAAAATGATAATGGTAACATAGGACTTGGAGGCCAAGTTGGAGCACACTGAGAGTTTCTCCAACCGATGTGACCTCTGATTCCTAGGGTTCCCGAAACGGGTTGAAGGCTTTCAGGTGGAAAACGTTTTGAAACAATGGATCAAGCAAGAGTTGAGACCACGGGATCTATTGGAGATTTTTTGTGGTGGAAAGGGCTCCGCACACTTTGGCGCTGCCTCCGCCACCTGGGGGCTTCCCTTGGATCATTATTGCCAAAATATTGAACTACAGGAACAGGGACTGTATCCTCCGAACTGCTAGAGAGCAGAACATCCCAAAATTTGACAATCATGGTATTGCCATTTTTCCTGATTAAATGAGGAATATCCAGGAGCAGCTTAAGTCATTACCGGGAGTCAAACAGAAGTTAGTCACTACGACTCTATAGTACATGTTGCTTTACCCCTCTAAATTGAAGATTCTCGTTAATGACAAGGCACACTTTTTTGAGCATCCGAAAGAGGTATGGGATTGGACTGGAGCTGCAGGTACATGGTGCTTGGAGGGGCTGCTCTGGTGGGGGCTTGCTGAGGGGTGAGTCTCAGAGCTCACATAGAGTCGCAATACAGGAGGATGGCACCATGCAGATGGCAGACGCAGATGCCCTGCGGTGTGTGGGGTCAGGTTTGCATGCCGCATCCTCGGTCTCCCTACTGAATGACACTGAGCTTTTCTTTGCGAACGTTGTACCACAGACTAATTTTATTCCAGATGGATGATCTGGATTGTGATGTTTTCCTCCAGTTTTCAGTATGCAATGATCTATTGGGGTGGCGGGGGGCAGGTGTGTGTCTATCCCTGGGCGTGCCCTTAGGCATACATATCTTGCTTAACTGACTCTCCAGCAAACTAACTACCTCGTTGCATCATAGTGGTGACATACACTGGGTGGTCATCTTGAAGCCATGGTCGTGTTTAGGAATGTTTAACACCCGTCCATGTCTTACAGGGTTCGAGACTAGACCCCTGGGGTGCAGTGGTGTGTGCTGTTGCTTGCGCGGCTCTGGGCATCTAGGGGGCTGCAAAATAGACGAGAGTCGAGAGGGGGGGGGGGACAGAGTTGTGGTTCCTATACCTGTAGGAAAGATCAAGGATATTGTGTTGTCCTGGCACATGATACGAGTGGGCTTACATATCATGACAGTTCTACTATTTTTGTCCAGGGGTGGGAGGGAATGTTTGAGTTTTTATATTTCTATGTTAGTTGTTCAGTTTTTCAAGAAGTGCTGTCAACATGTCGCAGAGGCACTGGGTGAAGATTCTTGCCATGCATTGACATATCATATTAATGGGAGGTAGATTTAGGATACTTACCTGGAATGTTCGGGGACTCGGTACTTACATCAAATGTTATAGGTCCTATCCTTCTTGAATTGAAGCATCACATGGTAAATATTGCCTGTCTCCATGAGACTCACCTCAACGACACACAGATTGATGAGGGGACCAAGAAATGGAAGGGGCAGATGTATCATGCATCCTATTCAACTTGTGCTAGGGGGATACTGGTCACAGTATCCCCGGGGACCCCATTTGTGCCCAGTTATGTGGAAGCTGATGTGGAGGGGAGGTATGTCTTCCTACAGGGCAGCCTTGATGGGAGGGCTGTCTCCTTGTTTAATTTAATTTATATATGCGTAATGTTGACAACCCCCCAATTCTACTTTAGGCTGCAAGAACTGATAGGTTTGGATGTTGGTGGCCCGCCCCTTTGGTAGGGGGATTTTAACTGTATGCTTGACTGGGAGTGGGATAGGCAGCTCCCTAAGACTGACACAAAGCCACAAATGACTTCAACGCTGTGTGAGCTGATGTTTAATTTGGGGCTGCTGGATGTCTGAAGGGCTCATTGAACATTAGACAAAGCCTTCACCTGCCATTCGCATATGCACCACACATTCAGTAGACTTGATAGACTGCTGGCTTGTCAGTTGAGCTTTTGCCGACAGTGATGCACTTGGCCCGTTTCTTATCGGATCATTCTCTGGTACTCTGTGAGATGGGTTCAGGGTGTTTAGGGCACAAACATAGAATAGGTCTTTCCTGGTTGATTTCTTCGCAGATGAGATGGGTAGAGACATGCTGTCGCAGACCTTGACTGCATCATTGCAGATTAATTGGGGCTCAAAGGGTACCCGTGCCTTCGAATTGGACGCTATAAAGTCTGTGATGAGAGGGCAGTGCTTGGGTTTGACCTACAGGGTAAGACGGCAGCTGCTACAGGAGCTGTGCATAGAGGAAGGGGAATTGGTTGTATTGCAGAGTCTTGACCTGACTAACCCAGATCATCAGAAGGAGGAGTTGAGAGTTCAACGGAATATAGCTGAAAAGTGAGACAGGCTTGATACATACATGCTTACACAACACAGGCAGCGTTTACATTGGGAGAGCGATAAATCAGGCAGGTTGCTAGCCTGGCTGCTCTGGCGGGAGAGTGGCCCTCTTCCCGTGATTCATTTGATAAACCCAGACAAAGAGGTGGCGGCCTCGCAGGTAGAGGTTGTTGCAACGTTTCAGTGACACTTGAAGGAGGTGTATGGGAGGGTCTTCCATAGCTCTTTGGATCGGATATAGGCTTGCCTGTCACTCTTGAATATGCCCCAGCAAGGCACAGTGGCAGCTGGAGAGCTGGATGTGGAGGTTACACTGGAGAAGCTTAGTGATGCCTTGTGCCCACTACCTAAGAACAAGGCACTGGGAAGGCTGATTCCCAGCGGAATTCTGTCAGGGGTTTAAGGTGGCACTCACTCAGCCCTTATTAGAGGTATTCTTTGAAGCCAAGGAGAAAGGGGTACTCCCACCTAGCTTGTGGAAAGACCTTATATGTATGCTACCTAAGCCAGGGGGGATCCTGCCTCATATCAACCCCTCACAATGATAAACTCCGACATCAAAATGTTATGTAAACTCTTCGCTAATCACCTGAGCACAGTGATGAATAGACTGGTTCATGTAGATCAGTGTGGCTTTCTTCCTGGTCACAATACAACCTTGAATCTGAGGCACCTTGCACATATGCACCATGAGGTGGAAGACCGGTCAGGACAAAATTATGTTGGCCTAAATAGATATTAAAAAAAGCATTTGATATAGTGGACTGGGAGTATCTGTTAGAGGTGATGAAAGTCATGAGGATTGGGCCTCAATTTAGAGCCTGGATTCCACTGTTATACATTGGCTCTGGTGCACGAGTGAAGGTGGGACAAAATAGTTTGGAGCAGTGGGACAGAGAACGTGGCACATGACAAGGATGTCCTCTGTCACTTCTTCTGTTTGCCCTGGCTGTGGAGCCCTTGGCAATACAGGTATACCGGGTTATGCAAGAATGGGGATAGACTTGGGTCACACTAGGTACATCATTTCACTATAAGCAGACAACGTGTTATTTTACTTTAGGGCACCAAGGACATCTGTGGTGGTCTTTCTGGAGCTACTGAGATAGTTTGGGGGAGGTGTCCGGCCTTAAAATAAATAAAATTACGTTCTTATCGTTCCCTCTGGCGGCGTTGGTCGGGGTGCCTAGGGAGCGGTTGCTGAACTTGGGGATGCGATGGGAGACTGAACACGTTCATGGGCATGATGGTGGGGTGTTACCCTGACACCGGTCCCAGGATGCTTGTTTCCTGTCTAGGGAACATCTGACTTGGCAGTTCGGGCTGAACTGTTCCCATAAGGAACAGGGTCAAGACTGATTTGCATATGGCTGGGTCTGAACTGGGGTGGCAAAGTGAGCTAAAGAACGATGATGGATTCATCCCAGATCTGTGACTGGGGGTGAGTGTTTAAAAAGTTTCAGCACTCCCTCCATCATCTCCTTGTGGTTGCTTTGTTCGCCCTAAGTTGGCAGGGTATGCCCAGACGTGGGTCCCTTGCTCACTTTGCCACTGTATTCAAGCTAGCCTGGCTGAAGAGGGCTGTTAGCCTGAAACTAGTCCCAGGATGCTTGTTTCCGGTCCAGGGAAGACATGGCTTGGCAGTTCGGGCTGGACTGTTCCCATGAGGCACAGGAGACTGATTTGCATATAGCTGTGTCTGAAATGGGGTGGCAAAGTGAGCTACAGAACGATGATGGATTCAACCTAGATATGTGACTGGGGGTGAGGGTCTGAAAAGTTTCAGCACTCCGTCAATCATTTCCTTGTGTTTGCTTTTCCTTGGTGACACACACACACACACAACACAACTATAGTACAATATTGAGCGGGCGATAGGTTCCTTGCGAGCCTCTGTGCAGTTCTGGAACATTTTACCACCATCACTCATGGGAAGAATTGCAGTGTCTGTGATGATTATTCTGCCACGATGTCTGTATGTGATCCAGAATTCATTGTGCCCCCTCCACATGGGTGTCTTGCGTCAGTTGAATACCCTCCTCCCCTCGCTTATCGTGACAGGGAGGCAGAGTATGGCATCAGACATTTATGAGCGGATATGAGGTTGGTGGACTCTGTGTCCTGAACCTGGAATATGATTCCTATGTCTCCCACATGCAGCACGCAGCAAAATGGCTGGAGGAGGGGAACAACTGGGAGAAGCATCTCCTGTCGGGTATGGTGGAGGGGACCAAACTCCTAGCATTGCTGATGATTGGGTAGGGTGCGTCCTCCACGGTGTCCTATGTGATGCTTCTGACTGCTGCAGTGTGGCAGAGATTGTTGACAGTGGTGATGTGGAAGGCCCCATTTCATAGGGAGTTGCCACTGTGTATCTTAGCTCCATTCCGTCAGATGGAGCGGTTATTTCATTTCAACCTTAGCATGAGGGAGTTTGTGAGTTGGTTAATGACGTAGTTATATCCCAAATTCTATGGGTCTGGGATGTTTCTGAGTGGTTTGTAGCAGAGGAAACTCAAATGCGACAAACCCTCTCGGATGCTAAATTTCCAGTAGACTTGGAAGTCTGGGGCATATTATGTCACAAATTCTAGGGCCTGGAGGGCGATACATCGGAGGATTAGTCTGCAGACAATGAGGTACAACTATAGAGTGGCAATGTATAGGTAAGAGTAGGTGGTGGGATCTGAATAAGTTAACTATCTTTTATTTTTTATGGAGCTTGGAAACAATTCTAGCCTCCCCTGTTGTGCCTTGCGACAGGTATTGCTACCATCATATGTGTCGAGTGTGGCTCTGATGCTATATAATGTACCTTGTTGGTGTGCTACTTTTTTTTAATGTTGTCATTCGTTTTTAAAATGACAAATAAAGGTGTTTTTTTAAAGGAAGACATCCAACATGTTTTTTTGCCAGTGGAATTTGTGGCAAATTCATCATGGCAAGTGAATGCCAAAATAACCCAGTAGTTCACTGCATGGGCAACGGGAAAAAGAACAGTCTACGGTCAGGTAAAAAATTGTAGTAGGTATGCCTGACAATGCACTTTAGCATAGCAGGAATGCTAGCCTCTCACAAAATATATTTACCAAAACTCCATTAGGTGATTGCCTACCACTGGACAAATGTATTAATTGTTGACTCTAGTGGAATCTTTCATGGCCACCTGTGAAAGTATTGGTAGACATTTGGGGGCTTATTTACAAGAAAATGACGCATCTGCAATAATGCGTCACTTTCCCTGCACCTGCGTGCGAAACCCTTGCACCACCATGGATGCGCCGTATTACAATATGGCGCACCATGGCGCAAGGATTGACAGATGTGTCCGAAAGTCTGACGCATCTGTCGGCGCAAAAGTCACTCATTGCTGGAGTTGTGTCGCAAGCACAACGCAACTCCAGCAATACATGGGGGGGCCTATTCCTAATACACTGTGTCACTCCTTATGCCTGCTTCAAGCAGGTGTAGGTTTTTGAAGCTGTGGCGTCCTAAAAGTGGCACAGTGAAATCCTGTAGATTTCACTGCATCACTTCTACGAGGCTTTTCCACATGGGAACGCCCACCCTGCATACATTATACCTAACACAGGTATAATGTGACGCAAGGCTTTACAAGGTGCACATCTCCCTACATGCATCACGTTGTAAATGGGGCGCAACATGGCGCATTGTTTACGCCCAAAAAACAATGAGAGAGAAAGGGTTTTATGTATGGGGTACTCCTTATCCCCTTGATCAAACTAAACAAACAATAGGAGGAGTACACCCTCAAAGGTAAATCAATACCTCAGAGATAAGGAGAGGTGCACTAAAAGGATAAATTTGTCCTTTGTTATAGAAGACCCCTCACTCACCAACCTAGTTGGTGACATGCTTCATCATCGGGGTCCCACCCGGATAGCCGAGTGCCATCCGGGTGTGCTGCGACACCTGATTACAGTGGATCTGGTATTTTTTATTTTTCTTGTGGTGCAAGTGAAGGTAGTGAATTAAAAATTGGTCAGATGTAACTCTCTATAAAAAATTATTTAATCTTGGAGCAACTGAACAATATTAAAAGGATTACGAGGATACCATGTGAGGTTAAATTGACCTGAGGTATCAGCAAAAAGGTGAGGTGAAGAAAAAACGTGAAATAGGTCTACATGTTTCAACCTTATGGGAAAACTATCCAGGTTTTCGTCAGGACCGATGTCATTAACCAGGGCGGTCTCCACACGCTAAGGTGTACCCTACCCTTGGTTAAAATAATACCTCCATGTACTTCCAAGGGGTTAATCCTTTCTTTGAATTCCTTAAGGAAAGTACCTGTAAAGTAAAAAGAAGGAAACAACATACACAAACATAATCCGTTATGTAAGCAACAGTTGATTCAGGCTCCTCTCAGTCGTCATCAAATATTATTATACGGTGGTTGCTAGTGACTAAATATACAATCATACTATTTAGCCAACTAAAGTGAATTGGTGCAAACATGCTCCATAGTGAGTTCCAAACTCAAACAAACCATCGGGCTTCAATTCACCCGTGCTCATTAAATCTCACCCACTGAGATAGGCGTGTAATAGTGTGCACTCACATAGAAAATACTAGGGTGCATGTTCTAAGTGACGAGTGGTCAAGTGACTAGCACAGGTGCCATTCGTCCATAGTAGAAACACACTGCCTCTAACTGATTCGTTGCAGCGGTGGGTGTCTCTTTATACAACCAAAATAAGCAAATCTTAACAACATACAAGAGCAGACTCAAAGACATACGTGCGAGAAAGCGGAAAATCAGGGAAAGAAAATGAGAAAAAAAGCCGTTGGGGCCAGCCTTACTAGCGATGCGATAAAAACGTGCCTCGAAGATGCCGAGGTCACGTAGCAAGATCCTACCACGATCTACGGATAAAGAAGGGAGGGAAAAGCAGTTACATAAAGCAGCGTAGGACCGGGGGACAGGCTGAGTGGTGCCCACCCACCGGGGTACTGAGAACTTACTTAGTGTAGAACCGGCTCTGCTATTATGCCTAAACCGTGCCCCGCATCGGCGTCCCGTAAATGAACGAGATCGGGTCGAGGCCAGGGCCGATGTAAAGTATATCCGGGTTGTAGCCCATTGGAGGAGAGGGCCCAATGAATGGAGTCGGGCTCTCGGGAGGAAGAACCAATCACGGGCGCTCCCCCAGGCAGGGGGCGTGATGGAAAGAGAGGCTCATAGTCAATCCTAGTGATTGGAGGAGCAGGAGCGCGCTAGGTATCTAAGGACGCTGCTGGGTAACAACCGCTATACGGAAGGAGGAGGGAATAGATAGCGCTCACCTCAAAATAACGTGAAACGGGACAAATCCAAAATATAGCAATGTATTCAAAGGGGCATGCTAGGGAACAGCGGGCAGATATACCTAAAAATGACATGGAAAGTTTCACATGAAAAAGAGGAGGAAGGAGGTAGAACAAAGATCGCAGGCACAAAGTGAATTCACATTTATGAAGGGCATGGTGTCATAATTACCAAAATCGGCACAAAACCACTACAATTAAATGAAAGACATATTGGTCGATTATGGTGATGGTAAAAAAGAGAGATCAATCACAATAACAGATGGGCATGATATCCCAGTGACCAAATTCAGCCCAGGGGGACTGATGATTGAAAGGAAAGACATCCTGGTCGATTGCTCAAAGGAGATGTTGGTAAGTTCAAGGGATAGATCACAACAGCAGATGTTACTGGTTAACCAGATGGGACAGAGTTCCATGGAATGTTATCATTCAATCTACTTTTGTGAGTGGAAAGTCTATACACCCAGCGTTGTTCTTTTTCAGATAGACATTCTTGCATCCTCTCTCCTGCCTTTATTTGCTCAATGACGGTCCATCTCAGATCGTTAGGTGTATGGCCCTTCACGAGGAAGTGTTCCGTGAGTTTCGTCATTGATTTCTTACACCTGATGGTGCTGCGATGTTCGCAAATTCGCTGTTTGATCTTTCTGCTCGTCATGCCCACATATTGAAGTTTGCAAGGGCAGATAATCCTGTAAACTACATTTGTACTGTTGCAGTTAGTGTGTGTTCTCAAGGTCCACACTTTGCCAGGTTCCAGTTCCAAAATTTTTGCGTTGTCAGTAAGGTGACAGACACTGCAATTGCCACATTTGTAGTGTCCAGTGATGTTCGGTAGACCCCACGCATTGAGGACAGTGGTTTGTTGTGCTTGAGCTGTCACTTTAGGGCGCGTGTTTACTAAAGAATCCTTCAGGCTTCTAGATTTTTTAAAAGCGAACAATGGTTTCTCCCATTTAAGGTTACCAGTGTTTAGAATAGTCCAATGTTTGTTAATCGATTTGGTAACCAGATTGGATGCTGTATTGTATGTTGTTACGCAAGTCAAAGGTTATCATAGTCTCTGTGGTGACTCTGTTCTCCAGTTTTGCTGCTCTAGGTTGATTTCGTGCTCGTTTTTGGCACTTAGTGAGAATTCTCTCAGGGTAGCCCCTTTCTGATAACTTTTTTGTGAGATCAAGAGCTTGTTTCTTGTAATCCGTGGTTTTGCTGCAATTACGGCGTAGTCTTAAGTACTGGCCATAAGGAAGATTTTCTCTCAATGGCCTAGGATGAAAGCTTTCAAACCTCAATAAGTTGTTCTTCGCTGTGGGTTTGTAGTGAGTTCGAGTTTCAAGATGGTTGTTTTCCTTGGTGATCACAATATCCAAAAAGACCATGGTGTTCTGATCTTTAATGTGGGTGAATCTTAGATTGTGATCACAAGTGTTGATCCACTCACAGAAATCTGAAAGAATGTTTTCCGGTCCTTGCCAAATGGCAAGGACGTCGTCAATATATCGTTTCCAAAAGCTAATGTAACTGAAGAACGGATTCAGCTCATTGAGTATGAATTTCTTCTCAAAGTCAAACACATAGAGTCCGGCCACGCTCGGCGCGAAGGTACTTCCCATTGAAGTACCCCCCGTTTGGAGGTAGAGGGTACTTTCAAATTCAAAAAAGTTCTCCTTTAAGGCCAATCTTGCACATTCCAGGATGAAATGCCTGGATGTTCGATAGGTCCAATCAATGGCATCAAGGGTGCTCTTGAGAACTTCAAGGGTGTCGTCCTGGGGAATGCTAGTATATAAACTTTCGATATCAAAGCTCACCAGTATCGTGGTATCATTGACTTCGATATCCTCCAGGAGTTGAAGCAGGCTCTTGGTATCTTGTAGATATGTACTAGTGTTTTGAACAATAGGTTTCAGGAAGACATCGCAGAAACGTGACAAAGGTTCCAACAAGGAACCAATACCCAATACTATGGGTCTGCCAGGGGGAGGAAGTTTGTTTTTATGCATTTTCGGTAATGTATAAAAATATGGGATTTTACTTTCACTGTCACACAGAAAATCAGCCTCTTGTTTAGAAATATGCCCCTGGGCTTCAGCATGGTCAATCAGAGATCTTATCTCTTGTTGAAGGTCTGCAGATGGATTAGTACTTAGTTTTTGGTAGTTCCTGTTGTCTGACAGTAATCTTAAGCATTCAACACGATAGGCTTCTTTTTCTTGAATTACAACCCCACCCCCTTTGTCGGCTGGCTTGATGACAATTGCGTCACAATTTTTCAGGCTTGCTATCGCCATATTTTCCTCCTTGCTGATGTTTTGGAAAGGTTGTTTAAGTTCTAGATTTTCAATATCATTAAACACCGCCTGTTCAAAGGCTGAAACTTCCACTGGAATGGTATGGGGTGGCGGTATGAATGTGGGCTTCGGTCGTAGTCCTGTTTCATTGGAATCTTGATCAGATGATCTCTCTCCTTGTTTCTCAAAAAAAGCTTTTAGTTTCAGTTTACGGAAAAAAACAGCAAGTTCACAGTGGAGTTGGAATTTATCAGGTCTCGAAGCATTGTTTACGCCGCCATTGCGTCACAAAATGTAACGCAAAAGCGGTACAAAAGTGTCACATGGGGTTTTTAAATCTGCCCCATAGATATTATACATAGGCAATCTGTCATGGCTAAAAAGTGTTTCCACATTCTGATATGGTAGCCCCACCAACCCTCCTGGAACCATACAATGCATATATGGTTCTGCCTAACACTCATACCATCAACACATAAAATGTTTGTGGCATACACAAGAGCATATCAAAGCCTGGGCAATATAACGCCCCTAAAATAAGCTGACACCAGAAGGGGGCTGAAAATATGCCTGAGTTTAGGAGTGAAAAGTATGCCTGTGGTGGCAGCCATGAAAAACTGACGCCGTTCAAAAATCATATGCGTGTCCTATTGAGACAGGGCACATGCCAAAGTGGAAATCCTAGGGTTTCTTACCTGTGGTGCCGGCGGTCCCTCGTAGCGCAGAGGTCCCCACGTTTCGGCCACTGGCAACCGCTCTGCATAACTACCACGCAGGAGCTCTGCTCAGCCCGCTGCTCCTGCATGTAAAGACAGGTGGGCATGCGCCATATTGGAACCTGCGAAAACTGTCCAAGAAATGCTTGATCCCAAAGATCAACCTGGTCATGAAGGATCACTGATGAAAATATGTAAAAGTAAATAAAAAGCAGGGGCCTTAACATGTATATTGTCTAGTTGGGAGAAAAAAAGATAACAAACTACCTCCAATTAGAGACTAGCATTTTAGCCCAGGTGGACGAAACAAATTCTGCCATTTTAGAACATGCAGGAAGCCAGCGTGAATAGGCTGGTATTTATACATGTATTTGGAACACCAGATGCAACATGCACCATTTGATGTGTGTGATAACCATGGCAGTTCATAAAAGGGTTGAAGTATTACTAGGGAGAATTCTTTTTTTCTTTTCAATACTTTGTTTACCTCTACAGGACCAGAAAGTCTGTCTGGGAGGTTATTATTGTTCTGGAAATACACGTGTGTCTATTGTAAGTCCATGGACATGGTGAAGAAGTCTCGCTTTTTTGATGAACAGATTGCACAAATCTTAGAAGCACCACCTTTCTAACCTGATGTTCCACTTTTCACACAAACCTTACTCGCATATGTACCGGATGCCTATTATAAGACTGAATAAAGTGGCCCTGTGAATCAGAGAAGACTCTTACATTGAGGTAAAACAATTAGCCCCACAGAACTGGACAATCAACAGTACAAGCAGTGAAGTCAATACAGCAAACAAACAACTCTCGACTTCCTCTGGACAGAGTGCCAACTTCCTATAGACAGAGGGTTCACCTTGCAACACAGAATAAACAGAAGGAGGATATTTGGTGACATGATAGGTCTTTTTTAGGCCAGGAACAGAGGGGTACCCAAAGAGGCAACAGACAAAAAGGCCTAGAAATGGGCCACCAAGACCAAAGATAGCAGGTCTACTTTGCACGAATGACCAGGAGCAGAGGTTGCAGACAGATGTTTTTATCAAACATAGTGAACTTATCTGAGTATGACCTCATGGAAACAGAGGAGAGAGTTTTGAATAAGGGTCTGGCCTTTATTCTGACCTCTACCCACAGCTCCTTCAAGTTTCGACTAGAATTTCAAGAAACCATACATAAGCTC
The DNA here is from genome assembly GCF_964204655.1 of Triturus cristatus. Taxonomy (NCBI): domain Eukaryota; kingdom Metazoa; phylum Chordata; class Amphibia; order Caudata; family Salamandridae; genus Triturus; species Triturus cristatus. Next base: position 235,852,204 of record NC_140590.1, read on the forward strand.
AACTTACATAAATTATTTCAGGATAAACCTGAGGACCCTCTTCAGTGTTTTCATCTGACCTTTGAAAGCCCTCAACCTTTATGTCTCGAACATCATCAGTAGGACCTAAGATGGCAGTCTTTGAACAACTGATACTGGCCTTGGAACAGTCTGCTATAAAGACCTTTCAGCACTTCATAAAGGAAGAGAGGCAGGCCATAAAATCCATACAAAATAAGAACATTATAGTAATCAAGTCTGAGGATAAAAGTGGACATTGTCATTACTTTGACTACTAGCCTGGAGTAAATCGATTATTGAGTTACAGACATTCCACTACAGTGAGACTTCACCTCAGAACTCATGACCAAAATAACAGCAATGGTGGAAGATTTTGCGGAAAAACTCTGGATCATAAAGAGAGAGAAGGACTGCACAGAAAGTCTTTGCCTGCTATATTCTGACCCAGGCCCATAAGCCTCAGTGCCCCCCACCTGGGAGACCTATCGCCTCTGGGATTAATTCTATTTTAGAACCACTATCACAATTTGTGGATTGCTTTCTGAGAGAGAGTGTAATAACCCAGCCAGCCTACCTCAAATATACTATGGATGCTCTGCACATGCTACAAGCAGGGCCGGACTGGCCCTAATGGGCACTGGGCATTTCCCTGGTGGGCTGCCAGGTTGGGGGTTGGTTTTGGCCACTGGGGGGCTGTTTTTGCTACCGGGCCAGTTTTACAGCATAGCTACAATATCGGCCCCCTGTAACAAAATTGGCCGAAACCGGCCTTGGCAAACAGTTCTGCCTCACCCCCGGCACCCCCCCTGGGCCAGCCGAGCAGTTTGCCAGGGCCGGTTATGGTTCCCAGCCTGGCCCTGGCTACAATGCTTGGAATTTGATACAATGAAGCAGTTTGTTGTGACTCTTGATGTCAAGTCTTTGTATACTAATATCTCAGATGATGCCACTTTGATAGGTGCAGCACAAGAATGGTTCTATGGTATGCACCTGAGCTTTGTTCTTCATTGTTTTGAGCTGGATTAACAAGGATAGTTTTTAATTCCAGGATAAGTCATACCTCCAGGTAGGCATGAATATATGTGGGGCTGTTTGGGACAAACAGTTTTCACAATGACTCCAATCCATTCTGTACTCAAATGACTTTATGAAAATGATTCATTGACAACGTGTTCTGCATTTGAACAGGATCAGATGCTGAACTAAATTCTTTCCTACAGTGGACTAGTCAATTGGATCCACATTAGCATTTAACATGGAACATCAGTCATTACTAGATTACCTGTTTGGGCCTAGATATAGCAGCAAGAGCTAAATATATGATAACATCAATATTTCAAATGGCAACTGACAAAAACACAGTGTTACACTACACATCTTTTCATCCCCGAGCCCTTAAAGACAATTTACCTGTGGGACAATTTCTGCCGTACCACAGTAACTGATCAGCGACGCACAGATTTATTGAACAATCCACAGAGTTACAACAATGACATGTTCGAAAGCTTATCCTAGATGTGTTGTCACTCATGCACGGAGGAGAGCATTTAACACCCATGGACAGGCGCTGTTGGAAAAGTACGCAAAGTCTAACTTTTACTTTACCAAAGTAGTGATGACTTTTGACTCATGGTCACACAAGTACAAAGTATCATAAGACAAAAATTGGCAACTTTATAATGCTGGCTACCATTCTAAATTGTAAATTGGTCCACAAAAGGGTGAAATCTGAATCTGTGAAGATCAGTACTTTCTTGACTTCTCAAGAAGTCATTTAAACTGTGTGGGTGGCAGTGTTTGTACATTTGCAAATCCTACCAAGAGCGTGGTACTCTGTGCTGGCTGGTTATGGTTCTTGAATAAGCAGACCAACTGCATCTCATGTTTTGTCATATTCAGATTACAATGTCCCTGTAGCCTTTGTTTATATTTACCTTATTTCTAGGAAAGTGAAAATGTGTATGCAAGAACACTACCATATTATTAGAGCAGGGAAGTTAAGAAGTTAACTACTAAACTCCTTTACATATAAAAGAGAAACATCAGAGCCATACAGATTTTGAATGGACAATGCTGGAGCGGCTTGACCAGAGACTGGAAGGAGCAGAAAATGCTCGGATAAGATGCCAGTTGGATTGTCTCTGAACAAATGAACAAACATGGTCTGAATGACCTTGTGGATTGCCGTAAAACTCACAATTAAACACCTCTTGGGGTAGTATTTAAGTACTTTGATATTGAACTGTTTCTCACTTCATAAGGCTTGTGAAGGGTACCCCTCAAAAGATTTTTAAGGGCTGATGCCTGTTGTGTGCTTTCAATAGGGGTCCCACGTTTACTTTCATTAACAAGCTTAAAAACTATAAGTGACTTATTCCTTATACAGTGTGTAGATAGACATCAGAAAAAGAAAAAAAGGGTTTCTCCTCAGTCATACTTCAGCCCTTTTATGCATTGCCATGGTATTTGCAGAAACTGAATGGTGTATTTATCCCATTTATTGCACCTGGTGTTCCAAACATTATTGAAAGCATATATAAATACCATTATATACACATTGGTTCCTTGCATGTTACAAGCCGGCTGAATTTGTTTCAGCCACCGGGCTATATTATGTGAGTCTCTAATTGGAGATCGTTCTTTCTCTATTTTTTCTACCAACTAGACAATACACATGTTCAGCCCCTGCCTTTTATTTATATTTTTTTAACAGTCCTTTGTGATCAGGCTGGTTTTTGGCTTCAAGCATTTTTTAGACAGTTTTTGCATGTTCTAATATGGCACATGCAAGTTGTGCTCTATTCTTTGCAGGTGGGAGCAGCGGGGTTGAGCAGCAATCCGTCCTTGTATTTATGCAGAGTAGTTGCCGATGGGCGACTCGTGGACACCTCTGCACTCCGAGGGCCTGCCAGCACCACAGGTCAGAAACCCAGGGCATTCAATTTGGTATGTGCCCTGTCTCAGTAGGATGCATGTTTAATTTCTGAACGGCAAACCCCCGCAGGCATGCTTTTCTCTCCTAAACTCACTGATATTTTCAGCCCCCTTCTAGTGTCAGCTTATATGAGGGAGATTATGTTGTCCAGGCTTTGAATTGCTCTTGTGTTTGCCAATATAAATGTCAAGGTATATGCAAGTTCAACTGTGTACTTCAAACTCACCTTCTCTGTCATGTGTGCACAGTGTTGAATGTCATGGACTTGTAAACTAGTTATTACCGTATGACCCGGCTCACCAACATTTAGATTAGGGCACGTGTTTGGTCCTGATGAATGCTACAAACTCTATGGGGCTGTCAAGAATTCCTGTCATACAAGGGAAACACGCCCTTATGTAAACAGGAGAGCTGTTACATAACTCAAGGGAAACACGCCCTTATGTAAACAGGAGAGCTGTTACATAACTCAAGGGAAACACGCCCTTATGTAAACAGGAGAGCTGTTACATAACTCAAGGGAAACACGCCCTTATGTAAACAGGAGAGCTGTTACATAACTCAAGGAAAACACGCCCTATAAAGGGAGGAACCGGGAGGTACAAGGCTGTCGGATATTGTGTTTACACCGACGTACCTGCTTCGTGAAGAGCAGTGTTCCGGAGTGGTGCTCCAGTAAGGCAAGAACGGAGGTAGGTCGAGTCGTTACTCCCTGGGCCGTGTCTTGCCCCATCGTCACCTGTGAAGGACCCGGAAGCTCTACCGGTCAACCATTGAGCTTCGCTTTTTGACTCGGCTGAGTCCAAGCGCAGTGGCGCTTTTGCTGGTTGGAGTCGTAACTCCCAGCCCGACCAGAGACACAGGGACTGCCAGCTGTAACGCACACCAGGAGGTGTTTGCCGCGTTACAGACTCGGAAGTCCACAGGATCGATCGAGCGGCTGCTCTCGGTTCAGTCTTCTTGCTTGTGATTGGGGTATCGGTGAGGCATCACCAGGAGGTGACTCCGCGTCCCGGTGCAGTCTGAGGAAGAGGTTGAGCGGCTGCTCCCTTCAGGTAGAGACCCCGGCTGGGTGTTTCCCTGACTCCTCGATTCTCCCCAACACTCTTCGTGCCCCTCACAGCCTACCGATTGGCATTGTCGGCCATTTCATTTCTGCCCTCTGTTGGCATACGCCGGGATCGGCGTATATGCAGAGGACGGTTAGGACCATCCGTGCTGTGGGCTGGTAACGTACTTAGCCTGGAGGATTCCAGTGACTATAACTTTTGTTTGTTCTTTGTATTTTATTTGCCTTCATTAAAAGAACTAACCCTTCACAAGTGGTTGCGTCCTCATTGTCGTGTCTGTTAAACGATCCTGAGACGTTCAGGGCGTTACAAAATATCCGACCTTAATAACACTAACTGTCTCCCGGTCGATAACAGACATGGCAACACTTGATGATGTGCTGGCTGCTTTAGCGGCCATGCAAGTTGAAGTGGCTGCCTCTAGGCAAGAAACAGCCGATGTAAAAGCCAGACTGGATGCTATCCAATTGGACCCGCTCACGCCCAGCACCTCCCTCACGAACCAGACCCCTGCGGTAGTAGTGGAAATGCCGGTAGCCATCCCCTTGGCAACACCAGAGAGGTACAGTGGGGATCCTAACACAGTGCAGGTATTCCTCACACAAGTGGCGCTACATTTATCCTGCAAACCAAAGGCGTTCCCCACGAGTCAGGCTCGTGTGGCTTTCCTTATATCCTATTTGGCTGGAAACGCGGCACAATGGGCCGTACCTCTGGTGAGCAGGGACGACCCCCTCTTATGTGATTGGGGTGCTTTTCGCGAGGAATTCCTGAAGGTATTCGACAGAAGGGCTGACTCGTACACGGCGGACCGTGAAATGCTTGAGTTGAGACAGGGATCCAACGACCTGGTGCAGTATCTCAACGCGTTCCGAAGGCTGGTTGCGGAAACCAAGTGGCCTGTTGCTAAACAGACGGCGCTCTTCCATCAAGGGCTGTGCGATGAGCTCAAGGACGCCGTGGCTCATATTGACCCTCAACCCAAGACATGTGAGGGCCTTATCAACCTGGTATTACGGCTGGAACATAGGCTAAGTGAAAGAAAGGGGGATCATGGGAGAAAAGGAAAATCCCTTCCATCCTATGTGACGGTGGGAAGTCCTGAAACTTCCACCGCATCCAAGGGAGAACCCATGGACATCAGCGCAATTCGAGCGAGCCTCACAGCCACGGAGAAAGAGTCACGCCGTAAACAAGGATTGTGCCTATATTGTGGCAAAAAAGGCCACTACGTACGTGAATGCCCTGCCAAACCGAAGACGTCACGTTATCGGGCCAACCGGTCGGTAACAGCCGTGGTGGACATACCGGCGGAAAACTAGAGGACTCCAAGACCAGAGAAGGGGCATCTCGGAGTCACTCATCCATCCCTTCACTTTCCAACTCGGTCACTAAGGGACAACGACACCTGTTTATCACGGTGCACGTGGGAGTGCATGACCAGTGGATACCCGTTGTGGCCATGGTGGATTCAGGGGCCACTGGCATGTTTATGGACCACAACGAGGCATGCAGGCTAGGGCTAGTGCTTCTTCCCAAAGCAGTACCCGAAGACGTCTATGCGGTAGACGGAAGGCGATTGGTGACGGGGCCCATCGGACAGCACACGGGGGTCCTTCCGATGAGATATGGGAGGAACCATTTGGAACAAATCGATTTTAACATCATCCGAGCGCCCCAATATGGCGTCATATTGGGATTGCCGTGGCTACAGAAACACAACCCCTTTGTGGATTGGCCAACACATCGCATCGAAATGACGTCACCGTATTGCATCCTGCATTGTGGAATAAGAACGGAATCCCTTGACGCAGATGAGAGCGGGAGTCAGACGGTGGCTACAGCGGCAGAAAAAGATGTGGCTCTCCCCCAGGCTTATCACAGTTTTGAGGATGTATTTGATGAGGTGAAGGCGGAAGTGCTACCACCACATAGACAGTTTGACTGCCAGATCGACCTGGTGCCAGGGGCCAGCGTTCCCAGCGGCAGGCTGTATGCCCTGACGGAGCCTGAAAACGTGCATCTCCGGGGGTACCTGGATAAACTCCTCAAGCTAGGATTCATCCGCCCGTCCAAGTCTCCGGCCGCCTCGCCACTCTTCTTCATCCCGAAGGATAATGGGGAGCTGAGAGCCTGTGTGGACTTTAGGGCATTGAATGCGATAACCATAAAAAATCGGTACCCCTTGCCTCTCATCAGTGTACTTCTGGAACAGGTCAAGAAAGCTCGTATCTACACCAAGTTGGATTTGAAAGGGGCATACCATCTGGTGCGCATGAGGGACGGAGACGAGTGGAAGACCGCCTTTAAGACCAGGTTCGGCCTTTTTGAGTACCTCGTCATGCCGTTCGGTCTGTGCAACGCCCCGGCAGCCTTTCAGTACTTTTTGAATGAGGTATTCAGAGAGGAGTTGGATATCTACGTGGTCGTATATATCGACGACATCCTCATCTATTCGTCCAGTGTGGAGGAGCACGTACACCACGTCAAAGCTGTGCTCCAAAAGCTGAGGGAAAACATGCTGTTTTGTAAACTCAGCAAGTGTGACTTCCTCGTCACATCCGTGGAATTCCTCGGAGTGATGCTGAGTCCAGAGGGACAGGAGATGGCAGAACGAAAGATCAAGGCGGTGAAAGAATGGCCGGTGCCCCAAAGCGTGAAGGACGTCCAAAGTTTCATTGGCTTCGCCAACTTTTACAGGCGGTTTATAGATGGATTTTCAGGAGTGGTGGCCCCAATCACACAGCTACTGAGGAAGTCCAAGGAGTTTGTCTGGTCCCCTGAAGCGAACAAAGCCTTTGAGGCCCTGAAAAGCGCCTTTGGTAAGGCGCCGGTGTTGGCTCACCCCGATCCGGATCTCCCCTACGTGGTGGAAGCGGACGCGTCGGATGTGGCGCTGGGGGCTATCTTGTCCCAACGCAACCACGACACAGGGGTGCTTCATCCCGTTGCGTACATGTCCCGCAAACTCAACGACGCCGAACGCAACTACCATATTGCGGAGAAGGAGCTTCTCGCAATCAAGGACGCCTTCACCGAATGGAGGCATTGGTTGATGGGGGCAAGACATGTGGTATCGGTGTACACGGACCATCGGAACCTACAGTTCATGACGGCCACTAGACACCTTTCTCCCAGGCAGCTGCGGTGGATGATCTTCTTTGCGGGGTTCAACTTCCGCATCACATATCGGCCGGGGACGGAAAACCGGAAGGCGGACGCCCTGTCCCGTCAATCTGCAGTTAAGGAACCATTGCCTGCAACCGAGCGTTCCATCATTTCCCCGAGGATGGTATTGGGGGTTATCCAACCGGATACTTTCCTGAGGGGAATAAAGAGAGGGATCAGGTCATTCGCATGGCGGAGGTGGCTCCTCAGTCACAGAGAATGGCAGCTGAAGGACGGGATACCCCTGAAGGGCAGGTGCCTATTGATACCCACGCCTAGGCTAAGGAAACAAGCATTCATCTGGTGCCATGACTCTCCATGCGCAGGTCATTTGGGCTTTGAAAAAACGGTGGCTAGCATGGGACGGCATTTCTGGTGGCCAACCATGAGAGTGGATGTCAGGAGGTGGGGACAGGAGTGTCCTACGTGTGCTACCATGAAGGCCGACCATGGCCGAACCCAAGGGCTCTTACATCCACTTCCGACCCCGGATAGACCATGGGATAGCATATCACTGGACTTCGTGGTGGGCCTACCGGTAGACCAGGGGATGACGGCAATACTGGTGGTGGTGGATTACTTGACGAAAATGGGGCACTTCATCCCCTGCAAGAGAGTCCCTACGGCCGGGGAATTGGCGTCACTACTCCTAAAGAATGTGGTATGACTGCATGGATTACCTGGGGTGATCGTGTCGGACCGGGGGTCGCAGTTTACTGCGCAATTCTGGAAGACTTGGTGCACTGCGCTGCATGTTAAGACCGCCCTGTCCACCAGCTACCACCCTCAAACGGACGGCCAAACCGAGCGCCTGAACCAAACGCTCAAACAGTATCTGCGATGTTTTGTGGACCAGGGCAGGGAAGAATGGGTCGACTTGCTATGGGTTGCAGAGATAGCCTATAACAACGCCACTCACAGCTCCACACAGTCATCTCCGTTCTATAGCAACTATGGCCAACATCCCAGGTTCTTGCCATTTCTACATCCGTTCAGAGAGGACAGGATTCCCGCCACAGCGGACAGGGTGGCACACATAAAAGACACGTTGATGCGCTCAAGGGCTGTCCTAATAGAGGCCAAGAGAAGATACAAGGCTGCGGCAGATAGGAAGAGAAGGCCCGGGCCACTGTACCGCACTGGAGACTACGTCTGGATATCCACAAGAAACATGAGGTTTCGAAAGAACAGTGTGTTCCATCCCAAGTACATGGGCCCCTATCGAATTACCAAGTGTATGGGTCCCGTGAACGTGAAGGTGTGCTTGCCCCAGTCATTGCGGATACACCCTGTCTTTCATGTATCATTGCTCAAACCAGCACCCTCCAAGCCGTCTGGGACACCTAGGCCGGTATGCGTGGAGTCGGAGGTGGAGTATGAAGTGTCGGGCATACGGGCGTCCAAATGGCGCAGGGGGAAGCTGTGGTACCTGGTTGCGTGGAAAGGCTATGGCCCGGAGGAGCATTCATGGGAACCGGCTGAAGGGGTTCATGCTCCGCGCTTGGTCTCCTTGTTCCATCGGCGTTTTCCTGCCAGCGCTGGACCCGTGGGGAGCCGCTGAGAGGGAGGATGTACTGTCAAGAATTCCTGTCATACAAGGGAAACACGCCCTTATGTAAACAGGAGAGCTGTTACATAACTCAAGGGAAACACGCCCTTATGTAAACAGGAGAGCTGTTACATAACTCAAGGGAAACACGCCCTTATGTAAACAGGAGAGCTGTTACATAACTCAAGGGAAACACGCCCTTATGTAAACAGGAGAGCTGTTACATAACTCAAGGAAAACACGCCCTATAAAGGGAGGAACCGGGAGGTACAAGGCTGTCGGATATTGTGTTTACACCGACGTACCTGCTTCGTGAAGAGCAGTGTTCCGGAGTGGTGCTCCAGTAAGGCAAGAACGGAGGTAGGTCGAGTCGTTACTCCCTGGGCCGTGTCTTGCCCCATCGTCACCTGTGAAGGACCCGGAAGCTCTACCGGTCAACCATTGAGCTTCGCTTTTTGACTCGGCTGAGTCCAAGCGCAGTGGCGCTTTTGCTGGTTGGAGTCGTAACTCCCAGCCCGACCAGAGACACAGGGACTGCCAGCTGTAACGCACACCAGGAGGTGTTTGCCGCGTTACAGACTCGGAAGTCCACAGGATCGATCGAGCGGCTGCTCTCGGTTCAGTCTTCTTGCTTGTGATTGGGGTATCGGTGAGGCATCACCAGGAGGTGACTCCGCGTCCCGGTGCAGTCTGAGGAAGAGGTTGAGCGGCTGCTCCCTTCAGGTAGAGACCCCGGCTGGGTGTTTCCCTGACTCCTCGATTCTCCCCAACACTCTTCGTGCCCCTCACAGCCTACCGATTGGCATTGTCGGCCATTTCATTTCTGCCCTCTGTTGGCATACGCCGGGATCGGCGTATATGCAGAGGACGGTTAGGACCATCCGTGCTGTGGGCTGGTAACGTACTTAGCCTGGAGGATTCCAGTGACTATAACTTTTGTTTGTTCTTTGTATTTTATTTGCCTTCATTAAAAGAACTAACCCTTCACAAGTGGTTGCGTCCTCATTGTCGTGTCTGTTAAACGATCCTGAGACGTTCAGGGCGTTACAGGGGCAAATTTAGGCAAGAAACATGTTGACCACTATGTAGTAACACTACAGGATAAATACTTTTTCCAACTCCAATATGAATTTTTTTATCTTTTCATGAATCCACACGGTAATAAATAAATATTTTGTTTTCTGGTAATCCATAGATAATTTTAAATCTCCAAGACTGGTCTACTTTCTGTCTTTCTCCCAGAAAACACATTTCTGCAAGAGGTTTGTGGGTTCATCTTTCTGATCCACCATTGTATGAGAAAAGATCTCCTTGAAGTACTTCGTAAGGAGCCAGTTGGCTACTGCCCCTCCCACCCAATGTGAAGCACTACCAGATGATGAAGCATGCCACCTTGGTGGGTGAGAGTCTGTGTATCCTGAAAAGGGATTAGGCCTGGACCTAAGAACAGCCTACTTGTAGTGGCTACATTCAGTTAATAATATACGAAATATCATGCCTTTTTTGAGTGAGATATTGCCTAGGGCAACCACTAAGACATTTTTTCTGAAAGAATTATTGTGATCCCCTCGCCATTTACCTCAATAAAAAGGTTAAGCCAAACAATCCTATAGGGTGAGACTGTGCCATAAGACTCAAACTGCTGAGGCCCAACTACGCTGAAAGCTTTCTGGGGTTGCTTGCGGTCATGCTCAGAGGGGCAATCCAGGCTGAACTGTTCCTGATAAAGTGGCATGGTGGGCAGGAAATGATGAAGTGAAATACTGGGTGATTGACAGAGGCTAAGACTTTTGCATACATTCCAACAACCACCTTGTATTTTCCCAAACAAAACCCAGAAACAGCAGCGTAGCTAGGTGGGGGCGGACCGCCCCAGGTGGCACTATTTAGGGGGTGTTGTGGTCGTGCGCACGCCGCGACCAAGGTCAGAGGGAAAAGTCTAATGAGCTCTCGCAGCTCAGGGTCCGGAATGCAGCCGACGAGCCCTCCCCTTCATAGGCCGGCCTACATGTGTGCAGGCAATCAAACGGAGGTGCGCAAGAGTCTGTATTGTGGTACGTACAGGCTTTGAAGTTTGAATTTAGGTCTGTGATATTTGCCGCCGCGACGTCCCGCGTTTATGGGTGCTTGTGGGTCCATCCCAGCTATATACAATCAGAGGATTTAAAAAAATGTTTATATGGCAATGCATTGGGACACAAGACTCTAAAGAGAAGACCAGAGGGCATGTTTTTAATTATCAAGCTGTTTGCTTTGCAATTAACGTTTCCAGCAGGAGGTTATGTGCATATGATGAAACGAAGGAGACTGGCTTGCCTTCGTTTTCTAACATGCTGGTTTGTTTAAACCATACGGGCATGTCGATTAGGTAACAGCTCTAGCACAATGTGGGGCAACAACGTGTGCTTTGTTGCTTTACTGGACATGCGATCCAACATGTAACGTTCGAAGAACAAAGGTTAGGGTGTTTTTAAAATTTATTTTAGCCATAGAAATTGAAAATGTGTAAGGCTACTTTGGGCTCCCCAGTTGAAAAAATGTAAAGGTTAGTTCTTAAGATTGCAAACTCTGGGGTTTGCTAATGATCCAGATTTTGATGTGCAAGGCCTGCAAAACACTTCCATCCAATATTAATAATTAGATCTGGTGTTAGTCAATACCTTTTGACTTCACTAAGATGAATGTATCACATACTTACTTAAAGGGTCTTTCAGGCAACTATCTTCAGCCTTTGGTCTGTTGTCTCATTTACATTTTTCTTCCGCCCACTACAGCATATACAGCAAGGGGCAATGGGTCATCCTACTTAAGCTACTGGTTAACTTCACTTTGAGTGACTGCATTTTGCTCTTTCACAATGAGCACTTCCACACATAAGATAGTTCTCTTCAGTGCTAGTGTTTTTGTTCTTACTTTATAATCACTTCAGTGTTGCATTTGTTTTTAGAGCCTGATGTGATAGCAGGATGCTTTTAATGTAAGAAAGGCACAGTCCGGTCTCATCAGTTCCGTTATCCTGCCAATGGTGTTGAAAATAGCTGTTGGAGTGTGTTTTGTTTATCTGACTTCAACTACTTCACAGCATAATAGGTTGTGTAGATTTCTGTATTAAGTTATGCCTTCTTTCTTTCTTGCAGTCTTTCCTTTCTGTCCTTTTTCCTTCTTTCTGACTTTCATTCTTTCTTGCTTTTGTTCTTGCTTTCTTTCTCTCTTTCTCTCTTTCTTTCTTTCTTTCTTTCTTTCTTTCTTTCTTTCTTTCTTTCTTTCTTTCTTTCTTTCTATCTTCCTTTTTCTTTCCTGGCTTCTTTCTTTCCTTCCTTTTTACTTTCTCATTTTTGGTTCCTTTTTTGAGCCTTCGTTCTTTCTTTCCTTTTTGCTTTCTTTTTTCCTTTTTTCTTTTTTCCTTCCTTTTTCTTGCCTTTGTTATTTCTTTGATTCCATCTTTCTTTCTTTCCTATCTCCTTCCTTTGGTCTTTTCTTCTTTCTTTCTTTCCTTCCTTCTTGCCTCATTTCTTTCCTTTCATCCTCCCTTCTTCCTTTCTTTCCTTCTGTCCTGCCCAACCCACCCACCAATTAAACTGGAAAAACCCAGCCGATGCTCTGGCTTGGCTCTGCGAGCCCTTTAATGAGCAGAGCTATCAAAATATTTCCAAGTGTGCAGAATCCCTTCAATGTTGTTCTAACATCTTCGAACAAAGGTTCATGAAGTTCCCAAAAACCAGGTATACAATGGCAAAACCATTAGGTCTGTAGCTGGCTACCAGCTTTTGACTTTGTCAGTGCTGGCCAACCCCTACCATAGACACCCTGGCTGCTGGAGTACAGGTGGCTGAGTGAGGTAAGAGCTAAACGGTTTTCAGAGGGGATGAAAGGATCTTTAGTGAGTGGCAGAGTGGCAGACAGTTCACAGACAAGTCCTATAAAACAAGCATTTGCTTGTGTTTTAGTTTTTAAAACATAAATAAAAGGCATTGTCATTTACAATGCCAATAGCTTAAATTGCGTAAATGCCGAGACCTATTGCATTGCCAATGCTTGTTTATATAATTTATCAGAAACTGAAGCCATTTTGTGTTGAGTCTGAAGCAGAACTAGTTTGGGCTCTGGAGCAGAAGAGAACGGTTGCCTAAGTGAATATTCACAATAGGCAACAGATTTCATATAAATACCAATCAATAGCAGTATATTGATGTGCATTTGCGCTTGTGATGTGTGCAGAGAAAAGGTATTTAGGTATATATCTATGGGCATCTATGTTAGTGGAACAATATTGTGAAAATAGTGAAAATTAATGTGGCTAAATTAAATATGCTACTGGGGAGAATGTATACTAATACATGTATGCCCTCCCCCCACTCCTATTTTATACCACAGAACAAATTTCAGAATTTTATGTTATTGTCATAGAGCAACCCATCTAATGTGGAAAAATCACTCTTCTTCCTCAGATATTATTTGCTACTATGTCTTTAGAGTATACTATCTATGCTGATCCTCACAAGGCCTATTCAGTGTGCCTGCATCTCACTGTACGGATTTAATCCACTATCTCCTCTTAAATCTTTATTATATATAAATGTATTTGTTTATAACTACTAAACAAGCCATACATTAAGAATGCAAAGGGTAACGTGTTATGTACTACCAATTTTGAGTTATGGAATAGTCCTCATGACACACTTGGGGCTTTGCTTCTTGTAAATCACTTCCCCTCCCACCCAGAACATTGATGACAAATAATAGATTACACTTTGCCCATAGATAGATCGATAGTTAGATGGTTAGATATAGTGCGTTTACTCATTGTTTTCTTTCCTGCAATTGAAAAGCTTTCCATTAACTAATAGATACAGAAGCTAAAATGAAGCCAGTTAATTGGGGGGACCATGATATTTGGTCATATAATGTCAGCTGTAGATGATGGATCCCCGAACAGTGTCATGTATGTGCATGTTTGCATTGTGCTGAGGGGGTTACCAGGTATTCTTTCACGCAGCTCTCTGATGATGTCACATGCGATTTTTCTGAGTCCCCAGATAGATCATGCAGTCTGTGTTTTCTCCTTTGTACTGCTGGTCACCGGTGTACTCAACTGTGTACCCTTGGACCGTGTCATGTATGTGCATGTAACTTGCATGACCGAGGTAACTATTAGAGGTGATACTACGTGTCTCTCGGACCTCTCTCTAGTGCTCGCTGTCCTTTTTCCCAGCCACCCCCCCCCCCCCCCCAGGGGCGGCAATCTGAGGGATAGCCCCGGACGCCACAAGCTCTAGCTACGCCTCTGCCCAGAAAGAAATCTTACTCCTAGCTTGAGTGCCTTAGCCACAATGAAACTGAGAAAACAGCGTCTCACGTTTTGATAGATAAGACATGATGACCTCTGCTAGGTTGTGAGGAAAAAATAGGGAGGTCAGAGAAATACAATCCTTGACTTCATGTCACAGTCCTCAAGATTTCCCCAACCCAATCTATTTCCTATCAGAAGGGAGGTAGAGAAGCACTCACCTGCTATCACTGCAGCATAAAAAGCCCAGCTAGTGTTGGGCTTCTCTTCACTGTGCGGCCAGGAGACGAAGCTGGTTACTGCTACAGATACTGTAAAAAGTACGGTGGAATATGGAACCGGCACTAAATGAGGGGAGGTCAGAAAACCCTACAACTGTGGAAGCCCTCAGAGGAGGTGAAGAGCAAAGCATAACTTGGTCTGGAAGAGTGCAACATGACTTATAGACTGCATCATGTCTAATCGAAAGAAAATCTTTTATGTTTTGCTGAAACAGAAGGGGGACTAAAGGATGACATGAAAGGAGTAAACGTCAATGCTTCATAAAAAATACAAATCAAATTTGCAAATGGCATCTATTGATACGTCAGTCCACCTTGAGAAAAGGCAGTAGTGGGACTACCTGAAATATTTCCAGAATTTGATTGACCTGGTAAAACAACAGATATAGAAAGACAAAAAGGAGGAAATCTAATACTTTATAATAAGGTCAGGGCTGTCAGATTTGCATGAAAAACCTTAATTGCGTAAGATTGCTGTTGGCTTGGCCCTCTCTGGAGGTTCACCCCCAATTGTTTGCCTTCATCCCTCCAGTTTTTCTGAATTTGTTTTTGTTTCTCATTAGGACTATGTGCACTTAACCACTGCTGACCAGTGCTAAAGTGCTTGTGTTCTCTCCTTACAACATGGTAAAGCAGGCTTACACGTGAGTGGCATAGTTAATTTACTTATGTCTCAATTATTTGGAACCATATATACCCAGGGCTTAGAACTTACATACGACGAGTGTGCCTGCAGCACTTGTTGTGCCACCCACAAAAATAGCTCTTTAAAACTTGTCTCAGGTCTGCCATTGCAGTTTTAAACTGCTATTTTGACCTGGCAAAACAAATCTGCCAGGCCTAAACTTTCCTTTTTAATACATATAAGTCAACTTTATGGTAGGCCCTAAAAACCCATAGGGCAGGGTGGATTGTACTCAAAAAGTTGGACATGTGGGTTTGTTTTACATGTCTTGATAGTGAAAACTCTCAAATTAGTTTTTCACTACTGTAAGGCCTGTCTCTCCCATTGAATAACATTGGTTTACCTTAATAGATGTATTAAGTGCTAACTTCTGATTGGGAGCAAGTAGAAGATTCATAAGAATTATAATTTAAAATCATATTTCATGATAAAGTTGGGTTTTAAGGCACATTTCTGAAAATGCCACTTTTAGAAAGTTGCAAAAAGAACAATTGATGAACAGAATGCGGCACAATGTCAAACATTCACCCCCGTACAGAGATCTGGGCCTAAATCCATCGTTTTGTTTGCTCCCCATGCCTTTCCAGTTCAGACCCAGCCAAATGCAAATCAGTCTTGACCCTGTTCCCCATGGGAACAGCCCAGCCCGAACTGCCAGGCCAGGCCCTTCCTGGACTGGAAACAAGCATCCTGGGGCCAGTTTCGTGGCATTACCCCTCATCAGCCAGGCTAGCTTGACTCCAGTGGCATGGAGAGCATGGGACCCATGTCTGGGCATACCCGTCCCACTCGGGGTGACAAATGAAAAAATAACAATTGATGGATAGAATTCTGCACAATGTCAAACATTCACCCCAGTACAGAGATCTGGGCCTAAGTCCATTGTTTTTTTGCTCCTCATACTTTCTCGCCCTAAATGCGCCGAGTATGCCTAGACGTGGGTCCTGGGCTAACTGTGACACTGGATTCAAGCTACCCTTGCTGATGAGCCTTGTGTCCCAGCCCAGTTCCCATTTCTCTGATATACCACCACTCTTTTGAGCTTCACTACAAGGCAGACGTATAATCGCATAACCCAGCCAAGTATGTATGGGCCTAAGTTGAGTGCCTCCAAGATCCAGAATTCCTATCTGATAGTATCAAATTATTTTTCTAGGTCAAGAAAGACCAGTGAGTATTCCTTTTCCTTCATTTCAATGAAGCATTTAAAGAGATTAGCTTTCTCCACCTTTAACTACAGCACCATATCATTCACGAATAGTTTTAATTTCGAGGCCTCTGGAACAAGAGCCCTAATATTAGGATCTTGACGTATGGCGCATGCAAGAGGTTCAATAAACAAAGCGAAGAGGATTGGCAACATGGTGCATCCCTGACGGGTCCTGCATCTTATAATGATATTTCCAGCTGTTTTTCCATTAATAATTATATTGGTCTTTGCTCCTGCATATAAATTACTTACAACTGAAAGAATGCGGCTGGGAACGCAAATCTGTCCAGAATCGTGAACAGGACATTCCACTGGACGCGGTTGAATGCTTTTTCCGCGTCCAGCATTATCACTGCTGAATCAATGTCCTGTGAAGAGTAATAATCTATTGCCTTTGTTAGATAGTTTGTATTGTCTGCCATCTGTCTGTCCAAGATTAAACCATTTTGGTCCCCATGGATAACTAACAGTGCAATTGAAGCCAAACGATTAGCGAGAATGTTAGTGAATAATTTATAGTCATGATTCAAGAGATTTATTATTGGACAGTACGAATTTACATCCTGTGCTGGTTCACCCTTTTTAATAAAACCAATAATTACTGCTTCAGTGAAGGAAATGGGGATTGCCACGCCCCTCATAATACCATTGAAAAGTCTTACTAAAAAGTGATTACGTTCAGGAATGAACACTTTGTAGACTTTGGCAGGAATCCCATCGTTCCCGTAGGCTTATGCGTTTTGGGCAGAATTGACTACCTATGTCACATCTTCTAAGCTGATTGGAGCAAGAAGTGCTTCCGCCCGCTCTCTTGGTAAGGTCGGTATATCTAACCCATCCAGCCAACTTATCACTGCTTGTGAAGAGTCATATGCCTCTGAGTATATCGTTTCGTAATGCTGAAGAAACACCTCTGCTATCCTTTGTGTCTCAGTTCTTATACTATCTGTTTTAGGGTCTTTTATCTTCTTTATACAATTCAGATTGGATCCCTGCTTGACATCCCATGCCAAATATTTTCCAATATGTTTGTTTTCTTCGTACCTCTGTTGTAAGATTGTATTATCATTTAGAATCTCCCTAGCCCAGAAGTGTCCTTTTATCTGATTCCATGCTTAGGAGCTTAGTCTGACTTGAAGGGGCAGCTAAGAAATCTGCTGTAGCCTGATTAAAACGTATTTGAAGTTGCAGTATCCTTTCCCTTTCCACCCTTTACAACCCTATGGTAAATGTTGTCACTTCCTGAAGATGGCTTTAGAAGCCCCCCAAATGGAGAAATCAGTCGCTGTTTCAAGATTTCTTTCCAAGAACTCGCTCAATATTGCGCGCATTTGACCCACCCATGTTGTATTTACTGGAAGAGATTTGTTGAATACTCATCTTGGTATTTCTAAGCCTGGATCTATAACTGTGAAGCTCAAAATGACCAGTGAGTGGTCTGAAAAAGGATTAGAAATAATTTCGGATTGCATTTTACGTACCGAATAGGAGGCTAGGAGGCTAGAAAGAAGTTTGTACAAGATGAAGAATTAAATCTTTTTGAATGGCATGTATAGAGTCTCTCATTCAGGTGGGATTTGCACCATGAATCGATCAGATCAGAGCAAAAACCGTTTTTTGGCCTATTTCGAGTTCTATGAGGGCGAGACGCATCAAGTTTGATATCGAGAACCACATTAAAATCTCCTCCTATTACCCAGACACCTTGCTCCCATTTCGCCAAATAGAATAATTTGTCCAACCCACCTAGAGAATCTTCTATAGGACCATAATAGCTTGTTAAGTTGATCAATTGATTTGCCACCTTTATCTGTACCCAAACCCATCGCACGTCTGTGTCCCTATATACTTTCATTATTTCACAGGGTACTTCTCTAGTAATTAGAATTGTGACTCTCTTTATAGCTGCATTTGTGAAGGCATATACTGCATGCTGAAAATTATCTAAGTTATTATATATGGCAGCATCATTCTTTAGATGCATTTCATGAAGAAGAAAATATGTCCCTGCAGTGATTTAAACAAGGCAAACATTGCTCCTGCCTTGATTTTATTATTTAAAATATTAGCAGTGCAAGAAATACTTCTTAAATGTCTATCTGCCATGTTCTTCTTGGATCCTCATTGAATCTCCTTTTGCTATTGTTATTGCTTTAACTGTGCAATACCCATTTTTCCAGCGACATCTTTTTCCTCTTTTTTTGAGGGGAGCATAATAACTTGAGCCACCAATCCTTGCCATTTCTCCTGATATTCCTCCTCACCCTACTCCTAATCACCCCGTGCCCCAAACCCCCCCCCCAGCCTTCCTCCCACCCCTTCCTAGAGCCTCGCCCGCCTCAGGCTTTCTTCCCAACATGCTCTCCACCCTTTGTGTCACCCCTACCCCCCTCTCCCATTCCCTACTTGAGTACCTTGTTATGGTGCTCTCTGAGCTACCACCAGAGAGTGACTTCTGGATAGTAAACGTTTATGCTGGAGGGCGCTGCATACATGTTACCATGTTAAATCAGATTCCATGCCCCCTTCCCCCTATCATTCTGATTGCCTAGTATTGAACATTGACTAACTCATCTTCTCCTGCCCTCCACTCCCTCCCCATCTCTTTTTTTTCGTTTTTATCTCACTCCATAGCTTCCTCTGTGGCCACCTTCTTTTCTTAATAAAGTCGAAAAGCACTTTAGCCGATTTACTGATTGAAATATGTGAGTCCAACCCTTGTTAAGTACTTTAAGTTTGGACATTTGGATGATTCCCGCAATGGCTCCGAATCATTTAAACTCATCGATCAGTCCAATGAATTCCCTCCATCGTCTTGCCGACAGGATTGACATGCCCGAGAATATTCTAAAGGAGAAATTCTCTGCTGTATTGTATTCTTTTTGTAGATAGCCTGGGATAGGATCTGCTCCTTAATTCTAACAACTCCAAAATTAACCAAGATCATACGAGGGTATCTGGCATATGATGGCTTATCGAGCCAAACATATTTAGAAATCAGATCTGACACCCATTTAACTGTGGATTGTCCTGCCAGGTGATCTTCTGGTACCCCTACAAGTCTTAGATTGGTGTGCCTGGCTCTATTTTCAACATCGTCTATCTTGAACTGTAGCTCTACTAGTTCTACTTGCATTCCCAGGAAAGCCTCATCCTGTCTGACTTTGGTATCCTCCAGCATAGAAACCTTTAGTTCTACCTGTGATGTCCGAGATAAAAGTAGCTTCATCTGTCGCAATTCTTGAAGTATCTAATTCAATATCATCTCATTGTGGAGAGAGTTTAAACTGACTGGCCTGAGATTAGAAACGGAGCTTCGGGATTCGCAAGTATGTTAACCTGCATGCCTGATTCCAGTTCATTATTTACTTTCTCTTCTGTCTCTCCTGCCCCCATATTGTTGTTGGGTTGTGCTGCCTGCATTTTCGTAGGAGCGAGGGTCACTGTTGTCTCGTTGCTATCTTTCGCTCCTTCTTTTGCTCCTCCCAACGTGAAGAGGGGATATGATAATTTATCTGTCTCCCACCGAACTTTCAAGGTACCTGGCCCTCTGGTCGAGGTGGTGGTGGTGTGGGAGGAGGTATCGGAACTGGAGGCAGAGTCCATTGTGTCCCCTGTTTTATGCATAATTCTGTCAAGGGATGTATCACGTTGGGTTCCCTTCCTTTGAGATTTGCTACTTTGATCCCTTATTTGTCATTTCTGCTCCTTGTCCCCTTTGAGATTCTTACATGCACACATGTTTTCATCGAAGAATCGCTAGAAAGGCGTTTCATTTGTAGGGCCAAGTAGCTGATAAAGGTGAGCTCTCCTATGTAGATCTCTGGTAGATCACTGTCGGTTGGGTGGGGGGGAGAGTTGAATCCTGGTTTCCAAATCTCTGGGGGCAGGGGGGGGTGGAGGTTTTTGCCAGTAAGGTGCTAACAAAGGGGAAATGTTGGAGTAGGAAGTAGCTGTGCAGCAAGTCGCATCAGCGCGACATTGACTGCTTCCACCACACCTCCACTCCTCCACTCCCCCTCTTCGCCTGCATGGAACCCAGTGCTCTGCCACAGTCTGCTTAAATACTCAACCACCTTGATATTTGAACTCTGATTCTGGTGAGTTTTCTTAACTTCACTTTTCCCAGAGGACCTGGGGTCTGCTGGCATCACTGGCCCCCTACAGGTTGCAGTGCAGAACCTTCTCCTTAATTCCTTTGCTTCTCTAACTTCTTTGCTTCCTTTTTCCTTTCCACTCTTCTCCTCTCCCCCCTTCTTTTCTGCACCCCTCGCCTTCCCCTTTTTTATTTTCCCTTTTTCTCCCTCCTCTAAATGGCCTTATTGCGCACAAAAAAAGCCTAGGGGGCCTCTTAGAACAGAGGGGTAGCGTAGCGCAACTTGCTGCTTAATTACAGTATGGTGAGAGACCAACAGAAGCCAAGAGGCTTACCTCAATATCCTTTAACCTTGATCACTTGGCAGGGCGATGTAGCTGCAAGCTGTATCCTCTCTCGACTATTGGGCAGATGTCCCCGGTGCCCTTGATTTATTGCAGTTAGTTGGCTATTGGACGCAATGCGCCCCTCTCTTGCTTCCTGCGGTTCCTCTGAACGAGAGCAATTCCTGGTAATGCTCAAGCCTCCAGCGTAGCAGCGGAGAGAGACAACTTTTTTCTTTTTCTCCTCAATGCGCTCTGTTCTGCTCGGTTCTGCAGGCAGGGGTGATACAACGTATCTCCTTTTTTTCAGCCCCACTATAACCTAATCTGAAACTGTATCAGTTTCAGCTAATTGCATCGTACACAGCGCCACACACAGAGCGAGTCTGAGCGAGTCCTGCTGTGCATCCCATCCAGCAGCCTCACCCTCTGGTTCTGGCTTCAGCCACGGAGCATGGCAGGAGCTCACATGACCAGCAATCGGCAAGGAACACAATTAGGAATTTCCGTCGTGCATATTTCATGAGCAGCACACTCCCAAACAGTGTCTAGTCACTGCAAAGGTCATAAATGTTGGGCAACTTTGTGGGCGAATTTCCTGTGTTGCCAGTGTAATCTTGAGGGGGGGAGCCTGTCTTGCCCCAGTCCCTGGCTTGTACACCAATTAACTGATCTAGCAACGGTAATGCTGTTAGTCTTTGAAGTCAGCGGGTGAGTACACAACTCCCAGAAAATGTTACATGCTCCCCATTGCAGAGGGCCTCCTTGTTCCCACCCTAATCACCCTAGATCATACAGCAGCATATGGGCTAGGGGAAGAGGGGTTCTAACGGAGTTGCACAGTCTGTAAAGGGAGGACTAGTCTTACCGCTGTCTCCTGTACATAATTTGCTATAGGGCAGCAGATAGCTCTGGCTGCATGTGGAGTCCATAGTAACCAAAGAGTGTCACAACCCTCTCACAACAGAGTTCTCAGCTCTATCTCCTGACATTTCTAGCCTCGCAGGAGCTCTTCAGTCCAGCAGCACAAAAAGTATATCAAGTATCAGTATGGCTGTGGAGCATGACCTGACAAGCCCGTGCCGGCACACCTATTATCTTCAAACCTTTCCATACACAGACAGACACTCCTTCACCTAGTCGCCTGCTTCATGCCACAAACACCACAGACTACTTCCCTCAGTGTGCCCGTATACTACTTCCAGAGTCAGGTTACAGGTCACCAATGTCCAGACTTCAGCCTCGCCAAGGTAGATGCCATTTTAAGCTTGTGCACATTGGGCTCTCTGCACTCCCGAGGAATAGCATGTCATGCAGGCTTTAAGGCATCCTTCAGGTATCAGGTGTTGCAGCAGCTGTAATCTGCATACAGAACCTGGAGATTTAAGGAATCGTATGGTCACTGATCAGCATAATTAATGTAGGATTTACAGGGGCCCAGTGTAGACCTGGATATTCATATCCATTTAACCATGTTGCCAGCCACAACCCAAGATTAAAATTTTTAGATTTCCATATAATTCCATGAAATTCCAGAATCTAAAATTCCTAAAACCACCTTTTCCTGACCGTCTAATAAAATCATCTTAATAGGAATTATCAAGTGCACCACACCTGACTCCATAGTATTTACAACATATCTGGGAACTGGTATACATTCTTTGCTCAACAAGGCACATTCTTTCATTGTTTAGGAATCAAGTATTTTTCCGGCATTGACGCCACCTAAATTTTAAAAGTCTTGGATTTACTTTAGCAATCTTTTACAAAATGATTCGAGATCCATCACTCATGTTGATGATAATGTGGGCTAGACCCTAACCTGGTGCACAGAATCCAATGGAAGGAATGTTATTGTTGATCACTGACCATCCCCTCAAGGCCCACATATGTTAAAACATGGGCTTGTGGTAGAAATGGAAAAAGGGTAATGGGATTAGAGAAAAACAGAGACACTGGACTCCACTCCGTACCTCGTCCTGTCTTTGGTCATGGAGGTCTGCAGGTTGCAGTAAATACCTACATGATAAAGAGATATCTTAATAACTTGTTCCTGGAATACTTATTGTATTTGTAATTGTGAATAGATACAGTTTAGCAATATCTCTCATTAAGCAACTGTGTGATTCTATAAGTAATTGGCAACTCCTGAAGTCAAACTCAAGGATATATAAATATCTTGAAAAGTACATGAGCAATCACATCTCTCGAACTGAGATCCAAAGTGTCCACAGCACAGTACTAGTCTTGAAATTTGAAATCCACTATCCTTGTAGAAAGTTCCTAGCCACAACATTGTAGCGGTTGCCTGGAAAGTATGCCAGGCACCACAAGAAAAAGTTACACCTGACGATCCAAGAATACTGCTGTCTATTTAGCAGCAGCGACTACCATAAACAAAGGGTGGTGGGGCGGTTGGAGCAAATGTAGGAGAGGTCGCGCGAGAGGGGGATAGAGATACTCTATTTAAAAAAAAAAAAAAAGAAACTTAACTTTAGCTATGGACTGCCTCCAGCGTCACATCGCAACACGCCACCTCTCCTCTTCCTGCCTGGTACCAGCAGCCCCTGGGACAGACTCCCATCTGCAGCACGGGAATCAGACTGAGTGGGCTAGAAAGACGCTCTGCCCAGGCCAGGTGAAAATCCTGACAGCCCAACCAGTAAAAGCAGAACAACAACTCTCAGAAAAAAAATTAGGTTTCTCACAAAGAAGTAATTTCAGAATATCTGGCCTTTCAAAAAGAGTGGAGAAAGGAAAGTCTAAATAGCAAATGTGGAGGAATGTGTTGAATGCACTGAAGTTACGCTTTTTTTAAAATGCACTGTTTGTGAAATATTTGCTGCTCATTTAATGAATCAATTGTAAATATTTAATACTATTTAACTTTTTTAATGTATTCTGATATTTCCAATTGTTTTTCTTTTTAACATTCTCTTTATTGAAAACAAGCATTGACAACATTGGAGCAGTGCAGCAAGTTTCATCACAGTACACACTAATGGAACATTAGACAATTCGATTTACAGTACAGGGAATGTGTGTAGGCCTACGGGGAGATGGATTCCTCCAGGTCTGGACTACAGGGTGGGCAGCATATTCCCCCCCATAATCATTCTGCTGACTCCATACTCTGGACCATTTCTGGGGGCACCCCCGAGACACGTAAGCTATTTTTTCCTGGAACATGCACCAATCTAGGTCTTTCTTCCAGTTCTCAATTGTAGGCGGCTGCGCCGCCCCCCACTTCTGAGCGATATTATGTTTGGCTATGGCTAATCCCAGTGTGGCCCATTGAGACTGAGAGGTGTTGAGGTCGGTTGGCTCCCATACATTCAGGAGGCATCTACGAGCCTCAGGGTGAAGGCTGACAGCAGTGACCACGCTGATTACACCTTGAACACTTTTCCAATATTGCTGTATCAGTGGACACTCCCATATAATGTGCATGAATGTGCCTAATTGACCACAATTTCTTCTACACCCACCCTCCTCCGATTTTCCCATTCTAATTAGGCGGGGACCCGTGATATATACCCGATGGAGGATCTTTAGTTGTATCAATCTGAGTCTAGCTGGTATTGCCAATACTCTGGGGCAGGAGACCGCCTCTTGCCAGTCTTCATCATCCAAGATAATGCCATCGTCTGACCATTTTTCTCTTAATGCTCGGAGGGGATCCTCCATGCAATTTATCAGTTTTTTGTATATTAGCGATATGGTTTTGTCTGGCATATGTCCATCTAGTACTCTGTCCTCTAGTGGAGAGGCCTCCGGTAGGGTTGTGCCTTTGCGTATTTGGGAATAGAGTGCATGCAAACTTGCAGATAACGGAAGCACTCTGAATCCGCTAAATCATGCTGCGCCCGCAGACAATCAAAGGACTTGACCTCCTCATTTTCCCACAGATCTTTGATTTGCGAGAGCCCGATCAGGTCCCATCTGGAGAACCCTTTCGATCTCCAGAGGTTACCCAATTTGTCAGTGTCCCAAATAGGGGTGGCTAGTGTGAGCTTACGTTCCCAGCCAAGGGCCTTGCTCGCGACATGCCAGACATGGACTGAATGGCCAGTGGGACCGCTTAAAGTGTAACTTCCAGGTTTAGAATAAAGCGCTCTATTGTACGTTCCCCCAGGGAGCAGCCACTTGTCCATGGCGAAGCCGGGATTATCGGACTGATCATAAGTCCCCTGATTTATAACAGCAAGATGGGCAGCCCAATAATATTTTTTTATATCTGGCAGACTGATGCCTCCGTCATACCAATTGAAGGTTAACTTTGTCAGAGCGATTCGCGGCGTTCCATCCCACAATAATGTCCTCTGTAGACTTTCAATTTCTCTGAAATATGCCAGTGGTACCGGGTCCAACGCGTTCTGAAGAGCATATAAAAACCGAGGGAGGGACATCATCTTAAATAGCGCGGCTTTAACCAAAAGGGAAAGGGGAAGCATTTTCCAACGCTCAATATCTCTCCGCAACCATTACAACGGGAGGAGAAGATTCGTGGTGTAACGGAGTGCCTGATCCAGCGTGACATAGATTCCAAGGTACGTAAAGCCCGCCTCGGCAATCTGAATTGGGCACCCTCTAGGTGGACAAGGAGGGTCGCCTCCAAGTGTGTATAATAGGGACTTATTCCAATTGACAGAGAACCCAGAGTATCTGCCAAACACCTCCAAAATGTTTAGTGCCACTGCAAGGTATTTCCTGGGGGTCGCTAAGTATAATAATAGGTCATCTGCGTAAAGCGAGATGCGGTCTTCCCAGTCCGGGGACCAACGCAACCCCTAATTTCCGGTTCCCTTCTGATCCATGCAGCCAGTGGCTCCAATGCTAGGGCAAAAAGAAGCGGTGACAATGGGCAACCCTGTCGAGTGCCACGGCTCAATATGAATTTACGGGAGAGTTTGTTGTTAACTACTACCTGTGCCACAGGTTCTTTGTACAGGAGACAAATCCATTGAATGAAATTTGGGCCAAACCCCAGTTTAATAAGCCCTGCCCACAAATATGGTCTTTCGAGAGTATCGAAGGCCATTGCTGCGTCTAATGACACTATTATTGCGGGCTCCTGTATGGTGGCAGCTCTACTGATTACCCCATGGACTCTGCGCAGATTCAACGTCGTATTGCGATGTGACATGAAGCCTGATTGGTCAGGGTGTACCAGACTCCCAATTATTTTGATCAGACGATTAGCGATGAGTTTAGCAAGGATTTTAGGCTCTGCATTTAAGAGGGAGATGGGCCTGTAGGAGGAGCAGGAAGTCTTAGGTTTGCCTTCTTTGTGTATAGTTACTTTGTTCGCAACCCTCTGGTCTTCTGGAAGTGCTCCCTGTGTCTTGCTTTCTTCGAAAATAGCCTTAAGATAAGGAGCCACTCTGTCTGGTTTGAGCTTATACAATTCTATGGGGATGCCATTTGGGCCAAGAGCCTTTCCTGCGTTTAGCGATCGGATCGCCAGCGAGATCTCGTCCGCCGTCAGGTCACTATCTAAGAAGTGGCGGTCGTCGGCGGTGAGCTGGGAGAGTTTTATGTCTCGCAGGAGTTCAAGAGAATCTTCCACTGTGTAGTGTTTTGTGGTGGAATATGTGTCTTGGTAGAGTTGAGCAAATCTATCTACAATGTCCTGGGGTCTGTGAGAGGGTCCTCTCCTTCCTCCCTCAGCTCTGAGACTAATCTATTTGCCCACTCCTTTTTATCCAGCCATGCCAAGAGTTTCCCAGCCTTGTCCCCCATTTCATACACTCTGCTCATCTTGTCACTTTCTAGACTTTGGGCTCTGGCGGTGAGAAGCTCTTTATATTCACTTTGTTTAAGAATCAACGAGTGGAGCAACTCAGGCGTGTAGTGCGTGTCTAGGGAGTGCTCCAACTGGCCGACCTTAGCCTCTACCTCAGCAATGGCCGCCCATCTCTCTTTCTTCCTACCCGAAATTTGGGAAAGGGCGTGCCCACGTATTACTGTCTTGAAAGCTTCCCAAAGTATTAGGGCCGAGTCTACGGTACCTCCATTCTCTACAAAATATTCATCCAGTGCTTTCACTAACTTTGTACGTGTAGTGGGTTCCCGCAGGCGCCAGGGATTAATTGGAGCTATCCTTCCCACCCTTAGGTGGTTGAGTACTAAATGTACCCAGACGGGAGAGTGGTCCGAGATACCTCTGGCGAGGTGCCTGATTTTGTGTATGTAGGAGAGGTGCGTGGCAAGAAGCAACATGTAATCTATGCGGGAAAGGCTACGATGGGCTCCGGAGAAATAAGTGTGCTGAATTCTATCTGGGTAATAGGACCTCCACCTATCCACCAGTCCCATTGTGTCAAGAAAGTCTGGCAGCCACAGCGGGAAAGAGCTGCCCTGTCGAGGGGGATGACGGTCCAGTTCAGCCAAGACTACTGAGCTGAGGTCACCCCCAAGCAGCAATAGCTCCTCCAGCAATGCAAGCAGGATCGCGCTCAGGTCTTTGAAGGTAGCTGCTTGAAGCCCCAGAGGGACATATACTGACATAAGCGTGATCGTATGCCCCTCCCAGGTCCCGGTGACTCTTATATACCTGCCCCAGTCATCTGCCCACGTTGAATTGACTGCAAGGGGAAGTGATTTCCGTGCCAAAATTCCAACCCCCCGTGAGCCCGCAGTAAGCCCCGCATGTGCGAACATTGTGTACCCTCCTCTATGTAACGCTTTACAGGTGTTCCCTACCAAATGGGTTTCCTGAAGTAGGACAATGTTGGGAGTCTGCTGTCTAATATATTGGATCACAATACTTTGTTTAATTTTGTCCCCGAGTCCGTTCACATTCCAACTCAGTATTTTAACCTATTTGTCCCAGTGTGTAGGCATAATATACTAATTCTGTCATCTCTGCTTCCGCTTCTAAGCTGTGCTGCAGTGTTGATGCAAACAAAACAAACTTATCTGAACTTAACACCCATTTCTCAACACCCGCCACCCTGCTACCCTGCCCTCTAGGCGTAGAACTGCCCAGTCCGAACTTGCAGAGTGCCTGTCGCCCTAGCGAAGTAACTAAAAGTAGAAAAAGGAGGGGCGTCATTGCTCCGTCTTCCTGTCCCTCCATTCACTCTTTGAATCGTGTGTCCCCAACTGGAATGTCTTTTAAGCACCCTTGGCCTGAGGCCGACAAAAGCGAGTTCGAGTCCAACTATGGGTCCACCAGGACCCCGTCACCTGGGTAAGTCTGTGTGGTGGACAACCCTGTAGATCAAAGGTGATTGGCACCCAGAGAATCTGTGAGTCCAGATCACTGTCACTGACCCTCTCTCTGGGCCTGTTGTCCACTCGGCCATCGAGCCAGTCGGAAGCCACCTCAGGATTATCAAAGAACCATGCGCGCCCCTCCGCCTCCACGCGGAGATGAGCTGGAAACATCATTGCGTATTTAAGTCCCCTCTCCCTGAGCTTCTTCTTGATGGCCATGAAGGTTCGTCGTTGTGGTGACTCTGTTCTCCAGTTTTGCTGCTCTAGGTTGATTTCGTGCTCGTTTTTGGCACTTAGTGAGAATTCTCTCAGGGTAGCCCCTTTCTGATAACTTTTTTGTGAGATCAAGAGCTTGTTTCTTGTAATCCGTGGTTTTGCTGCAATTACGGCGTAGTCTTAAGTACTGGCCATAAGGAAGATTTTCTCTCAATGGCCTAGGATGAAAGCTTTCAAACCTCAATAAGTTGTTCTTCGCTGTGGGTTTGTAGTGAGTTCGAGTTTCAAGATGGTTGTTTTCCTTGGTGATCACAATATCCAAAAAGACCATGGTGTTCTGATCTTTAATGTGGGTGAATCTTAGATTGTGATCACAAGTGTTGATCCACTCACAGAAATCTGAAAGAATGTTTTCCGGTCCTTGCCAAATGGCAAGGACGTCGTCAATATATCGTTTCCAAAAGCTAATGTAACTGAAGAACGGATTCAGCTCATTGAGTATGAATTTCTTCTCAAAGTCAAACACATAGAGTCCGGCCACGCTCGGCGCGAAGGTACTTCCCATTGAAGTACCCCCCGTTTGGAGGTAGAGGGTACTTTCAAATTCAAAAAAGTTCTCCTTTAAGGCCAATCTTGCACATTCCAGGATGAAATGCCTGGATGTTCGATAGGTCCAATCAATGGCATCAAGGGTGCTCTTGAGAACTTCAAGGGTGTCGTCCTGGGGAATGCTAGTATATAAACTTTCGATATCAAAGCTCACCAGTATCGTGGTATCATTGACTTCGATATCCTCCAGGAGTTGAAGCAGGCTCTTGGTATCTTGTAGATATGTACTAGTGTTTTGAACAATAGGTTTCAGGAAGACATCGCAGAAACGTGACAAAGGTTCCAACAAGGAACCAATACCCAATACTATGGGTCTGCCAGGGGGAGGAAGTTTGTTTTTATGCATTTTCGGTAATGTATAAAAATATGGGATTTTACTTTCACTGTCACACAGAAAATCAGCCTCTTGTTTAGAAATATGCCCCTGGGCTTCAGCATGGTCAATCAGAGATCTTATCTCTTGTTGAAGGTCTGCAGATGGATTAGTACTTAGTTTTTGGTAGTTCCTGTTGTCTGACAGTAATCTTAAGCATTCAACACGATAGGCTTCTTTTTCTTGAATTACAACCCCACCCCCTTTGTCGGCTGGCTTGATGACAATTGCGTCACAATTTTTCAGGCTTGCTATCGCCATATTTTCCTCCTTGCTGATGTTTTGGAAAGGTTGTTTAAGTTCTAGATTTTCAATATCATTAAACACCGCCTGTTCAAAGGCTGAAACTTCCACTGGAATGGTATGGGGTGGCGGTATGAATGTGGGCTTCGGTCGTAGTCCTGTTTCATTGGAATCTTGATCAGATGATCTCTCTCCTTGTTTCTCAAAAAAAGCTTTTAGTTTCAGTTTACGGAAAAAAACAGCAAGTTCACAGTGGAGTTGGAATTTATCAGGTCTCGAAGCATTGTTTACGCCGCCATTGCGTCACAAAATGTAACGCAAAAGCGGTACAAAAGTGTCACATGGGGTTTTTAAATCTGCCCCATAGATATTATACATAGGCAATCTGTCATGGCTAAAAAGTGTTTCCACATTCTGATATGGTAGCCCCACCAACCCTCCTGGAACCATACAATGCATATATGGTTCTGCCTAACACTCATACCATCAACACATAAAATGTTTGTGGCATACACAAGAGCATATCAAAGCCTGGGCAATATAACGCCCCTAAAATAAGCTGACACCAGAAGGGGGCTGAAAATATGCCTGAGTTTAGGAGTGAAAAGTATGCCTGTGGTGGCAGCCATGAAAAACTGACGCCGTTCAAAAATCATATGCGTGTCCTATTGAGACAGGGCACATGCCAAAGTGGAAATCCTAGGGTTTCTTACCTGTGGTGCCGGCGGTCCCTCGTAGCGCAGAGGTCCCCACGTTTCGGCCACTGGCAACCGCTCTGCATAACTACCACGCAGGAGCTCTGCTCAGCCCGCTGCTCCTGCATGTAAAGACAGGTGGGCATGCGCCATATTGGAACCTGCGAAAACTGTCCAAGAAATGCTTGATCCCAAAGATCAACCTGGTCATGAAGGATCACTGATGAAAATATGTAAAAGTAAATAAAAAGCAGGGGCCTTAACATGTATATTGTCTAGTTGGGAGAAAAAAAGATAACAAACTACCTCCAATTAGAGACTAGCATTTTAGCCCAGGTGGACGAAACAAATTCTGCCATTTTAGAACATGCAGGAAGCCAGCGTGAATAGGCTGGTATTTATACATGTATTTGGAACACCAGATGCAACATGCACCATTTGATGTGTGTGATAACCATGGCAGTTCATAAAAGGGTTGAAGTATTACTAGGGAGAATTCTTTTTTTCTTTTCAATACTTTGTTTACCTCTACAGGACCAGAAAGTCTGTCTGGGAGGTTATTATTGTTCTGGAAATACACGTGTGTCTATTGTAAGTCCATGGACATGGTGAAGAAGTCTCGCTTTTTTGATGAACAGATTGCACAAATCTTAGAAGCACCACCTTTCTAACCTGATGTTCCACTTTTCACACAAACCTTACTCGCATATGTACCGGATGCCTATTATAAGACTGAATAAAGTGGCCCTGTGAATCAGAGAAGACTCTTACATTGAGGTAAAACAATTAGCCCCACAGAACTGGACAATCAACAGTACAAGCAGTGAAGTCAATACAGCAAACAAACAACTCTCGACTTCCTCTGGACAGAGTGCCAACTTCCTATAGACAGAGGGTTCACCTTGCAACACAGAATAAACAGAAGGAGGATATTTGGTGACATGATAGGTCTTTTTTAGGCCAGGAACAGAGGGGTACCCAAAGAGGCAACAGACAAAAAGGCCTAGAAATGGGCCACCAAGACCAAAGATAGCAGGTCTACTTTGCACGAATGACCAGGAGCAGAGGTTGCAGACAGATGTTTTTATCAAACATAGTGAACTTATCTGAGTATGACCTCATGGAAACAGAGGAGAGAGTTTTGAATAAGGGTCTGGCCTTTATTCTGACCTCTACCCACAGCTCCTTCAAGTTTCGACTAGAATTTCAAGAAACCATACATAAGCTCAACTTACATAAATTATTTCAGGATAAACCTGAGGACCCTCTTCAGTGTTTTCATCTGACCTTTGAAAGCCCTCAACCTTTATGTCTCGAACATCATCAGTAGGACCTAAGATGGCAGTCTTTGAACAACTGATACTGGCCTTGGAACAGTCTGCTATAAAGACCTTTCAGCACTTCATAAAGGAAGAGAGGCAGGCCATAAAATCCATACAAAATAAGAACATTATAGTAATCAAGTCTGAGGATAAAAGTGGACATTGTCATTACTTTGACTACTAGCCTGGAGTAAATCGATTATTGAGTTACAGACATTCCACTACAGTGAGACTTCACCTCAGAACTCATGACCAAAATAACAGCAATGGTGGAAGATTTTGCGGAAAAACTCTGGATCATAAAGAGAGAGAAGGACTGCACAGAAAGTCTTTGCCTGCTATATTCTGACCCAGGCCCATAAGCCTCAGTGCCCCCCACCTGGGAGACCTATCGCCTCTGGGATTAATTCTATTTTAGAACCACTATCACAATTTGTGGATTGCTTTCTGAGAGAGAGTGTAATAACCCAGCCAGCCTACCTCAAATATACTATGGATGCTCTGCACATGCTACAAGCAGGGCCGGACTGGCCCTAATGGGCACTGGGCATTTCCCTGGTGGGCTGCCAGGTTGGGGGTTGGTTTTGGCCACTGGGGGGCTGTTTTTGCTACCGGGCCAGTTTTACAGCATAGCTACAATATCGGCCCCCTGTAACAAAATTGGCCGAAACCGGCCTTGGCAAACAGTTCTGCCTCACCCCCGGCACCCCCCCTGGGCCAGCCGAGCAGTTTGCCAGGGCCGGTTATGGTTCCCAGCCTGGCCCTGGCTACAATGCTTGGAATTTGATACAATGAAGCAGTTTGTTGTGACTCTTGATGTCAAGTCTTTGTATACTAATATCTCAGATGATGCCACTTTGATAGGTGCAGCACAAGAATGGTTCTATGGTATGCACCTGAGCTTTGTTCTTCATTGTTTTGAGCTGGATTAACAAGGATAGTTTTTAATTCCAGGATAAGTCATACCTCCAGGTAGGCATGAATATATGTGGGGCTGTTTGGGACAAACAGTTTTCACAATGACTCCAATCCATTCTGTACTCAAATGACTTTATGAAAATGATTCATTGACAACGTGTTCTGCATTTGAACAGGATCAGATGCTGAACTAAATTCTTTCCTACAGTGGACTAGTCAATTGGATCCACATTAGCATTTAACATGGAACATCAGTCATTACTAGATTACCTGTTTGGGCCTAGATATAGCAGCAAGAGCTAAATATATGATAACATCAATATTTCAAATGGCAACTGACAAAAACACAGTGTTACACTACACATCTTTTCATCCCCGAGCCCTTAAAGACAATTTACCTGTGGGACAATTTCTGCCGTACCACAGTAACTGATCAGCGACGCACAGATTTATTGAACAATCCACAGAGTTACAACAATGACATGTTCGAAAGCTTATCCTAGATGTGTTGTCACTCATGCACGGAGGAGAGCATTTAACACCCATGGACAGGCGCTGTTGGAAAAGTACGCAAAGTCTAACTTTTACTTTACCAAAGTAGTGATGACTTTTGACTCATGGTCACACAAGTACAAAGTATCATAAGACAAAAATTGGCAACTTTATAATGCTGGCTACCATTCTAAATTGTAAATTGGTCCACAAAAGGGTGAAATCTGAATCTGTGAAGATCAGTACTTTCTTGACTTCTCAAGAAGTCATTTAAACTGTGTGGGTGGCAGTGTTTGTACATTTGCAAATCCTACCAAGAGCGTGGTACTCTGTGCTGGCTGGTTATGGTTCTTGAATAAGCAGACCAACTGCATCTCATGTTTTGTCATATTCAGATTACAATGTCCCTGTAGCCTTTGTTTATATTTACCTTATTTCTAGGAAAGTGAAAATGTGTATGCAAGAACACTACCATATTATTAGAGCAGGGAAGTTAAGAAGTTAACTACTAAACTCCTTTACATATAAAAGAGAAACATCAGAGCCATACAGATTTTGAATGGACAATGCTGGAGCGGCTTGACCAGAGACTGGAAGGAGCAGAAAATGCTCGGATAAGATGCCAGTTGGATTGTCTCTGAACAAATGAACAAACATGGTCTGAATGACCTTGTGGATTGCCGTAAAACTCACAATTAAACACCTCTTGGGGTAGTATTTAAGTACTTTGATATTGAACTGTTTCTCACTTCATAAGGCTTGTGAAGGGTACCCCTCAAAAGATTTTTAAGGGCTGATGCCTGTTGTGTGCTTTCAATAGGGGTCCCACGTTTACTTTCATTAACAAGCTTAAAAACTATAAGTGACTTATTCCTTATACAGTGTGTAGATAGACATCAGAAAAAGAAAAAAAGGGTTTCTCCTCAGTCATACTTCAGCCCTTTTATGCATTGCCATGGTATTTGCAGAAACTGAATGGTGTATTTATCCCATTTATTGCACCTGGTGTTCCAAACATTATTGAAAGCATATATAAATACCATTATATACACATTGGTTCCTTGCATGTTACAAGCCGGCTGAATTTGTTTCAGCCACCGGGCTATATTATGTGAGTCTCTAATTGGAGATCGTTCTTTCTCTATTTTTTCTACCAACTAGACAATACACATGTTCAGCCCCTGCCTTTTATTTATATTTTTTTAACAGTCCTTTGTGATCAGGCTGGTTTTTGGCTTCAAGCATTTTTTAGACAGTTTTTGCATGTTCTAATATGGCACATGCAAGTTGTGCTCTATTCTTTGCAGGTGGGAGCAGCGGGGTTGAGCAGCAATCCGTCCTTGTATTTATGCAGAGTAGTTGCCGATGGGCGACTCGTGGACACCTCTGCACTCCGAGGGCCTGCCAGCACCACAGGTCAGAAACCCAGGGCATTCAATTTGGTATGTGCCCTGTCTCAGTAGGATGCATGTTTAATTTCTGAACGGCAAACCCCCGCAGGCATGCTTTTCTCTCCTAAACTCACTGATATTTTCAGCCCCCTTCTAGTGTCAGCTTATATGAGGGAGATTATGTTGTCCAGGCTTTGAATTGCTCTTGTGTTTGCCAATATAAATGTCAAGGTATATGCAAGTTCAACTGTGTACTTCAAACTCACCTTCTCTGTCATGTGTGCACAGTGTTGAATGTCATGGACTTGTAAACTAGTTATTACCGTATGACCCGGCTCACCAACATTTAGATTAGGGCACGTGTTTGGTCCTGATGAATGCTACAAACTCTATGGGGCTGTCAAGAATTCCTGTCATACAAGGGAAACACGCCCTTATGTAAACAGGAGAGCTGTTACATAACTCAAGGGAAACACGCCCTTATGTAAACAGGAGAGCTGTTACATAACTCAAGGGAAACACGCCCTTATGTAAACAGGAGAGCTGTTACATAACTCAAGGGAAACACGCCCTTATGTAAACAGGAGAGCTGTTACATAACTCAAGGAAAACACGCCCTATAAAGGGAGGAACCGGGAGGTACAAGGCTGTCGGATATTGTGTTTACACCGACGTACCTGCTTCGTGAAGAGCAGTGTTCCGGAGTGGTGCTCCAGTAAGGCAAGAACGGAGGTAGGTCGAGTCGTTACTCCCTGGGCCGTGTCTTGCCCCATCGTCACCTGTGAAGGACCCGGAAGCTCTACCGGTCAACCATTGAGCTTCGCTTTTTGACTCGGCTGAGTCCAAGCGCAGTGGCGCTTTTGCTGGTTGGAGTCGTAACTCCCAGCCCGACCAGAGACACAGGGACTGCCAGCTGTAACGCACACCAGGAGGTGTTTGCCGCGTTACAGACTCGGAAGTCCACAGGATCGATCGAGCGGCTGCTCTCGGTTCAGTCTTCTTGCTTGTGATTGGGGTATCGGTGAGGCATCACCAGGAGGTGACTCCGCGTCCCGGTGCAGTCTGAGGAAGAGGTTGAGCGGCTGCTCCCTTCAGGTAGAGACCCCGGCTGGGTGTTTCCCTGACTCCTCGATTCTCCCCAACACTCTTCGTGCCCCTCACAGCCTACCGATTGGCATTGTCGGCCATTTCATTTCTGCCCTCTGTTGGCATACGCCGGGATCGGCGTATATGCAGAGGACGGTTAGGACCATCCGTGCTGTGGGCTGGTAACGTACTTAGCCTGGAGGATTCCAGTGACTATAACTTTTGTTTGTTCTTTGTATTTTATTTGCCTTCATTAAAAGAACTAACCCTTCACAAGTGGTTGCGTCCTCATTGTCGTGTCTGTTAAACGATCCTGAGACGTTCAGGGCGTTACAAAATATCCGACCTTAATAACACTAACTGTCTCCCGGTCGATAACAGACATGGCAACACTTGATGATGTGCTGGCTGCTTTAGCGGCCATGCAAGTTGAAGTGGCTGCCTCTAGGCAAGAAACAGCCGATGTAAAAGCCAGACTGGATGCTATCCAATTGGACCCGCTCACGCCCAGCACCTCCCTCACGAACCAGACCCCTGCGGTAGTAGTGGAAATGCCGGTAGCCATCCCCTTGGCAACACCAGAGAGGTACAGTGGGGATCCTAACACAGTGCAGGTATTCCTCACACAAGTGGCGCTACATTTATCCTGCAAACCAAAGGCGTTCCCCACGAGTCAGGCTCGTGTGGCTTTCCTTATATCCTATTTGGCTGGAAACGCGGCACAATGGGCCGTACCTCTGGTGAGCAGGGACGACCCCCTCTTATGTGATTGGGGTGCTTTTCGCGAGGAATTCCTGAAGGTATTCGACAGAAGGGCTGACTCGTACACGGCGGACCGTGAAATGCTTGAGTTGAGACAGGGATCCAACGACCTGGTGCAGTATCTCAACGCGTTCCGAAGGCTGGTTGCGGAAACCAAGTGGCCTGTTGCTAAACAGACGGCGCTCTTCCATCAAGGGCTGTGCGATGAGCTCAAGGACGCCGTGGCTCATATTGACCCTCAACCCAAGACATGTGAGGGCCTTATCAACCTGGTATTACGGCTGGAACATAGGCTAAGTGAAAGAAAGGGGGATCATGGGAGAAAAGGAAAATCCCTTCCATCCTATGTGACGGTGGGAAGTCCTGAAACTTCCACCGCATCCAAGGGAGAACCCATGGACATCAGCGCAATTCGAGCGAGCCTCACAGCCACGGAGAAAGAGTCACGCCGTAAACAAGGATTGTGCCTATATTGTGGCAAAAAAGGCCACTACGTACGTGAATGCCCTGCCAAACCGAAGACGTCACGTTATCGGGCCAACCGGTCGGTAACAGCCGTGGTGGACATACCGGCGGAAAACTAGAGGACTCCAAGACCAGAGAAGGGGCATCTCGGAGTCACTCATCCATCCCTTCACTTTCCAACTCGGTCACTAAGGGACAACGACACCTGTTTATCACGGTGCACGTGGGAGTGCATGACCAGTGGATACCCGTTGTGGCCATGGTGGATTCAGGGGCCACTGGCATGTTTATGGACCACAACGAGGCATGCAGGCTAGGGCTAGTGCTTCTTCCCAAAGCAGTACCCGAAGACGTCTATGCGGTAGACGGAAGGCGATTGGTGACGGGGCCCATCGGACAGCACACGGGGGTCCTTCCGATGAGATATGGGAGGAACCATTTGGAACAAATCGATTTTAACATCATCCGAGCGCCCCAATATGGCGTCATATTGGGATTGCCGTGGCTACAGAAACACAACCCCTTTGTGGATTGGCCAACACATCGCATCGAAATGACGTCACCGTATTGCATCCTGCATTGTGGAATAAGAACGGAATCCCTTGACGCAGATGAGAGCGGGAGTCAGACGGTGGCTACAGCGGCAGAAAAAGATGTGGCTCTCCCCCAGGCTTATCACAGTTTTGAGGATGTATTTGATGAGGTGAAGGCGGAAGTGCTACCACCACATAGACAGTTTGACTGCCAGATCGACCTGGTGCCAGGGGCCAGCGTTCCCAGCGGCAGGCTGTATGCCCTGACGGAGCCTGAAAACGTGCATCTCCGGGGGTACCTGGATAAACTCCTCAAGCTAGGATTCATCCGCCCGTCCAAGTCTCCGGCCGCCTCGCCACTCTTCTTCATCCCGAAGGATAATGGGGAGCTGAGAGCCTGTGTGGACTTTAGGGCATTGAATGCGATAACCATAAAAAATCGGTACCCCTTGCCTCTCATCAGTGTACTTCTGGAACAGGTCAAGAAAGCTCGTATCTACACCAAGTTGGATTTGAAAGGGGCATACCATCTGGTGCGCATGAGGGACGGAGACGAGTGGAAGACCGCCTTTAAGACCAGGTTCGGCCTTTTTGAGTACCTCGTCATGCCGTTCGGTCTGTGCAACGCCCCGGCAGCCTTTCAGTACTTTTTGAATGAGGTATTCAGAGAGGAGTTGGATATCTACGTGGTCGTATATATCGACGACATCCTCATCTATTCGTCCAGTGTGGAGGAGCACGTACACCACGTCAAAGCTGTGCTCCAAAAGCTGAGGGAAAACATGCTGTTTTGTAAACTCAGCAAGTGTGACTTCCTCGTCACATCCGTGGAATTCCTCGGAGTGATGCTGAGTCCAGAGGGACAGGAGATGGCAGAACGAAAGATCAAGGCGGTGAAAGAATGGCCGGTGCCCCAAAGCGTGAAGGACGTCCAAAGTTTCATTGGCTTCGCCAACTTTTACAGGCGGTTTATAGATGGATTTTCAGGAGTGGTGGCCCCAATCACACAGCTACTGAGGAAGTCCAAGGAGTTTGTCTGGTCCCCTGAAGCGAACAAAGCCTTTGAGGCCCTGAAAAGCGCCTTTGGTAAGGCGCCGGTGTTGGCTCACCCCGATCCGGATCTCCCCTACGTGGTGGAAGCGGACGCGTCGGATGTGGCGCTGGGGGCTATCTTGTCCCAACGCAACCACGACACAGGGGTGCTTCATCCCGTTGCGTACATGTCCCGCAAACTCAACGACGCCGAACGCAACTACCATATTGCGGAGAAGGAGCTTCTCGCAATCAAGGACGCCTTCACCGAATGGAGGCATTGGTTGATGGGGGCAAGACATGTGGTATCGGTGTACACGGACCATCGGAACCTACAGTTCATGACGGCCACTAGACACCTTTCTCCCAGGCAGCTGCGGTGGATGATCTTCTTTGCGGGGTTCAACTTCCGCATCACATATCGGCCGGGGACGGAAAACCGGAAGGCGGACGCCCTGTCCCGTCAATCTGCAGTTAAGGAACCATTGCCTGCAACCGAGCGTTCCATCATTTCCCCGAGGATGGTATTGGGGGTTATCCAACCGGATACTTTCCTGAGGGGAATAAAGAGAGGGATCAGGTCATTCGCATGGCGGAGGTGGCTCCTCAGTCACAGAGAATGGCAGCTGAAGGACGGGATACCCCTGAAGGGCAGGTGCCTATTGATACCCACGCCTAGGCTAAGGAAACAAGCATTCATCTGGTGCCATGACTCTCCATGCGCAGGTCATTTGGGCTTTGAAAAAACGGTGGCTAGCATGGGACGGCATTTCTGGTGGCCAACCATGAGAGTGGATGTCAGGAGGTGGGGACAGGAGTGTCCTACGTGTGCTACCATGAAGGCCGACCATGGCCGAACCCAAGGGCTCTTACATCCACTTCCGACCCCGGATAGACCATGGGATAGCATATCACTGGACTTCGTGGTGGGCCTACCGGTAGACCAGGGGATGACGGCAATACTGGTGGTGGTGGATTACTTGACGAAAATGGGGCACTTCATCCCCTGCAAGAGAGTCCCTACGGCCGGGGAATTGGCGTCACTACTCCTAAAGAATGTGGTATGACTGCATGGATTACCTGGGGTGATCGTGTCGGACCGGGGGTCGCAGTTTACTGCGCAATTCTGGAAGACTTGGTGCACTGCGCTGCATGTTAAGACCGCCCTGTCCACCAGCTACCACCCTCAAACGGACGGCCAAACCGAGCGCCTGAACCAAACGCTCAAACAGTATCTGCGATGTTTTGTGGACCAGGGCAGGGAAGAATGGGTCGACTTGCTATGGGTTGCAGAGATAGCCTATAACAACGCCACTCACAGCTCCACACAGTCATCTCCGTTCTATAGCAACTATGGCCAACATCCCAGGTTCTTGCCATTTCTACATCCGTTCAGAGAGGACAGGATTCCCGCCACAGCGGACAGGGTGGCACACATAAAAGACACGTTGATGCGCTCAAGGGCTGTCCTAATAGAGGCCAAGAGAAGATACAAGGCTGCGGCAGATAGGAAGAGAAGGCCCGGGCCACTGTACCGCACTGGAGACTACGTCTGGATATCCACAAGAAACATGAGGTTTCGAAAGAACAGTGTGTTCCATCCCAAGTACATGGGCCCCTATCGAATTACCAAGTGTATGGGTCCCGTGAACGTGAAGGTGTGCTTGCCCCAGTCATTGCGGATACACCCTGTCTTTCATGTATCATTGCTCAAACCAGCACCCTCCAAGCCGTCTGGGACACCTAGGCCGGTATGCGTGGAGTCGGAGGTGGAGTATGAAGTGTCGGGCATACGGGCGTCCAAATGGCGCAGGGGGAAGCTGTGGTACCTGGTTGCGTGGAAAGGCTATGGCCCGGAGGAGCATTCATGGGAACCGGCTGAAGGGGTTCATGCTCCGCGCTTGGTCTCCTTGTTCCATCGGCGTTTTCCTGCCAGCGCTGGACCCGTGGGGAGCCGCTGAGAGGGAGGATGTACTGTCAAGAATTCCTGTCATACAAGGGAAACACGCCCTTATGTAAACAGGAGAGCTGTTACATAACTCAAGGGAAACACGCCCTTATGTAAACAGGAGAGCTGTTACATAACTCAAGGGAAACACGCCCTTATGTAAACAGGAGAGCTGTTACATAACTCAAGGGAAACACGCCCTTATGTAAACAGGAGAGCTGTTACATAACTCAAGGAAAACACGCCCTATAAAGGGAGGAACCGGGAGGTACAAGGCTGTCGGATATTGTGTTTACACCGACGTACCTGCTTCGTGAAGAGCAGTGTTCCGGAGTGGTGCTCCAGTAAGGCAAGAACGGAGGTAGGTCGAGTCGTTACTCCCTGGGCCGTGTCTTGCCCCATCGTCACCTGTGAAGGACCCGGAAGCTCTACCGGTCAACCATTGAGCTTCGCTTTTTGACTCGGCTGAGTCCAAGCGCAGTGGCGCTTTTGCTGGTTGGAGTCGTAACTCCCAGCCCGACCAGAGACACAGGGACTGCCAGCTGTAACGCACACCAGGAGGTGTTTGCCGCGTTACAGACTCGGAAGTCCACAGGATCG
Organism: Triturus cristatus; assembly: GCF_964204655.1. Lineage (NCBI taxonomy): Eukaryota > Metazoa > Chordata > Amphibia > Caudata > Salamandridae > Triturus > Triturus cristatus. The sequence continues at coordinate 235,892,714 of NC_140590.1, forward strand.
ATCGAGCGGCTGCTCTCGGTTCAGTCTTCTTGCTTGTGATTGGGGTATCGGTGAGGCATCACCAGGAGGTGACTCCGCGTCCCGGTGCAGTCTGAGGAAGAGGTTGAGCGGCTGCTCCCTTCAGGTAGAGACCCCGGCTGGGTGTTTCCCTGACTCCTCGATTCTCCCCAACACTCTTCGTGCCCCTCACAGCCTACCGATTGGCATTGTCGGCCATTTCATTTCTGCCCTCTGTTGGCATACGCCGGGATCGGCGTATATGCAGAGGACGGTTAGGACCATCCGTGCTGTGGGCTGGTAACGTACTTAGCCTGGAGGATTCCAGTGACTATAACTTTTGTTTGTTCTTTGTATTTTATTTGCCTTCATTAAAAGAACTAACCCTTCACAAGTGGTTGCGTCCTCATTGTCGTGTCTGTTAAACGATCCTGAGACGTTCAGGGCGTTACAGGGGCAAATTTAGGCAAGAAACATGTTGACCACTATGTAGTAACACTACAGGATAAATACTTTTTCCAACTCCAATATGAATTTTTTTATCTTTTCATGAATCCACACGGTAATAAATAAATATTTTGTTTTCTGGTAATCCATAGATAATTTTAAATCTCCAAGACTGGTCTACTTTCTGTCTTTCTCCCAGAAAACACATTTCTGCAAGAGGTTTGTGGGTTCATCTTTCTGATCCACCATTGTATGAGAAAAGATCTCCTTGAAGTACTTCGTAAGGAGCCAGTTGGCTACTGCCCCTCCCACCCAATGTGAAGCACTACCAGATGATGAAGCATGCCACCTTGGTGGGTGAGAGTCTGTGTATCCTGAAAAGGGATTAGGCCTGGACCTAAGAACAGCCTACTTGTAGTGGCTACATTCAGTTAATTATATACGAAATATCATGCCTTTTTTGAGTGAGATATTGCCTAGGGCAACCACTAAGACATTTTTTCTGAAAGAATTATTGTGATCCCCTCGCCATTTACCTCAATAAAAAGGTTAAGCCAAACAATCCTATAGGGTGAGACTGTGCCATAAGACTCAAACTGCTGAGGCCCAACTACGCTGAAAGCTTTCTGGGGTTGCTTGCGGTCATGCTCAGAGGGGCAATCCAGGCTGAACTGTTCCTGATAAAGTGGCATGGTGGGCAGGAAATGATGAAGTGAAATACTGGGTGATTGACAGAGGCTAAGACTTTTGCATACATTCCAACAACCACCTTGTATTTTCCCAAACAAAACCCAGAAACAGCAGCGTAGCTAGGTGGGGGCGGACCGCCCCAGGTGGCACTATTTAGGGGGTGTTGTGGTCGTGCGCACGCCGCGACCAAGGTCAGAGGGAAAAGTCTAATGAGCTCTCGCAGCTCAGGGTCCGGAATGCAGCCGACGAGCCCTCCCCTTCATAGGCCGGCCTACATGTGTGCAGGCAATCAAACGGAGGTGCGCAAGAGTCTGTATTGTGGTACGTACAGGCTTTGAAGTTTGAATTTAGGTCTGTGATATTTGCCGCCGCGACGTCCCGCGTTTATGGGTGCTTGTGGGTCCATCCCAGCTATATACAATCAGAGGATTTAAAAAAATGTTTATATGGCAATGCATTGGGACACAAGACTCTAAAGAGAAGACCAGAGGGCATGTTTTTAATTATCAAGCTGTTTGCTTTGCAATTAACGTTTCCAGCAGGAGGTTATGTGCATATGATGAAACGAAGGAGACTGGCTTGCCTTCGTTTTCTAACATGCTGGTTTGTTTAAACCATACGGGCATGTCGATTAGGTAACAGCTCTAGCACAATGTGGGGCAACAACGTGTGCTTTGTTGCTTTACTGGACATGCGATCCAACATGTAACGTTCGAAGAACAAAGGTTAGGGTGTTTTTAAAATTTATTTTAGCCATAGAAATTGAAAATGTGTAAGGCTACTTTGGGCTCCCCAGTTGAAAAAATGTAAAGGTTAGTTCTTAAGATTGCAAACTCTGGGGTTTGCTAATGATCCAGATTTTGATGTGCAAGGCCTGCAAAACACTTCCATCCAATATTAATAATTAGATCTGGTGTTAGTCAATACCTTTTGACTTCACTAAGATGAATGTATCACATACTTACTTAAAGGGTCTTTCAGGCAACTATCTTCAGCCTTTGGTCTGTTGTCTCATTTACATTTTTCTTCCGCCCACTACAGCATATACAGCAAGGGGCAATGGGTCATCCTACTTAAGCTACTGGTTAACTTCACTTTGAGTGACTGCATTTTGCTCTTTCACAATGAGCACTTCCACACATAAGATAGTTCTCTTCAGTGCTAGTGTTTTTGTTCTTACTTTATAATCACTTCAGTGTTGCATTTGTTTTTAGAGCCTGATGTGATAGCAGGATGCTTTTAATGTAAGAAAGGCACAGTCCGGTCTCATCAGTTCCGTTATCCTGCCAATGGTGTTGAAAATAGCTGTTGGAGTGTGTTTTGTTTATCTGACTTCAACTACTTCACAGCATAATAGGTTGTGTAGATTTCTGTATTAAGTTATGCCTTCTTTCTTTCTTGCAGTCTTTCCTTTCTGTCCTTTTTCCTTCTTTCTGACTTTCATTCTTTCTTGCTTTTGTTCTTGCTTTCTTTCTCTCTTTCTCTCTTTCTTTCTTTCTTTCTTTCTTTCTTTCTTTCTTTCTTTCTTTCTTTCTTTCTTTCTTGCTATCTTCCTTTTTCTTTCCTGGCTTCTTTCTTTCCTTCCTTTTTACTTTCTCATTTTTGGTTCCTTTTTTGAGCCTTCGTTCTTTCTTTCCTTTTTGCTTTCTTTTTTCCTTTTTTCTTTTTTCCTTCCTTTTTCTTGCCTTTGTTATTTCTTTGATTCCATCTTTCTTTCTTTCCTATCTCCTTCCTTTGGTCTTTTCTTCTTTCTTTCTTTCCTTCCTTCTTGCCTCATTTCTTTCCTTTCATCCTCCCTTCTTCCTTTCTTTCCTTCTGTCCTGCCCAACCCACCCACCAATTAAACTGGAAAAACCCAGCCGATGCTCTGGCTTGGCTCTGCGAGCCCTTTAATGAGCAGAGCTATCAAAATATTTCCAAGTGTGCAGAATCCCTTCAATGTTGTTCTAACATCTTCGAACAAAGGTTGATGAAGTTCCCAAAAACCAGGTATACAATGGCAAAACCATTAGGTCTGTAGCTGGCTACCAGCTTTTGACTTTGTCAGTGCTGGCCAACCCCTACCATAGACACCCTGGCTGCTGGAGTACAGGTGGCTGAGTGAGGTAAGAGCTAAACGGTTTTCAGAGGGGATGAAAGGATCTTTAGTGAGTGGCAGAGTGGCAGACAGTTCACAGACAAGTCCTATAAAACAAGCATTTGCTTGTGTTTTAGTTTTTAAAACATAAATAAAAGGCATTGTCATTTACAATGCCAATAGCTTAAATTGCGTAAATGCCGAGACCTATTGCATTGCCAATGCTTGTTTATATAATTTATCAGAAACTGAAGCCATTTTGTGTTGAGTCTGAAGCAGAACTAGTTTGGGCTCTGGAGCAGAAGAGAACGGTTGCCTAAGTGAATATTCACAATAGGCAACAGATTTCATATAAATACCAATCAATAGCAGTATATTGATGTGCATTTGCGCTTGTGATGTGTGCAGAGAAAAGGTATTTAGGTATATATCTATGGGCATCTATGTTAGTGGAACAATATTGTGAAAATAGTGAAAATTAATGTGGCTAAATTAAATATGCTACTGGGGAGAATGTATACTAATACATGTATGCCCTCCCCCCACTCCTATTTTATACCACAGAACAAATTTCAGAATTTTATGTTATTGTCATAGAGCAACCCATCTAATGTGGAAAAATCACTCTTCTTCCTCAGATATTATTTGCTACTATGTCTTTAGAGTATACTATCTATGCTGATCCTCACAAGGCCTATTCAGTGTGCCTGCATCTCACTGTACGGATTTAATCCACTATCTCCTCTTAAATCTTTATTATATATAAATGTATTTGTTTATAACTACTAAACAAGCCATACATTAAGAATGCAAAGGGTAACGTGTTATGTACTACCAATTTTGAGTTATGGAATAGTCCTCATGACACACTTGGGGCTTTGCTTCTTGTAAATCACTTCCCCTCCCACCCAGAACATTGATGACAAATAATAGATTACACTTTGCCCATAGATAGATCGATAGTTAGATGGTTAGATATAGTGCGTTTACTCATTGTTTTCTTTCCTGCAATTGAAAAGCTTTCCATTAACTAATAGATACAGAAGCTAAAATGAAGCCAGTTAATTGGGGGGACCATGATATTTGGTCATATAATGTCAGCTGTAGATGATGGATCCCCGAACAGTGTCATGTATGTGCATGTTTGCATTGTGCTGAGGGGGTTACCAGGTATTCTTTCACGCAGCTCTCTGATGATGTCACATGCGATTTTTCTGAGTCCCCAGATAGATCATGCAGTCTGTGTTTTCTCCTTTGTACTGCTGGTCACCGGTGTACTCAACTGTGTACCCTTGGACCGTGTCATGTATGTGCATGTAACTTGCATGACCGAGGTAACTATTAGAGGTGATACTACGTGTCTCTCGGACCTCTCTCTAGTGCTCGCTGTCCTTTTTCCCAGCCACCCCCCCCCCCCCCCCCCCAGGGGCGGCAATCTGAGGGATAGCCCCGGACGCCACAAGCTCTAGCTACGCCTCTGCCCAGAAAGAAATCTTACTCCTAGCTTGAGTGCCTTAGCCACAATGAAACTGAGAAAACAGCGTCTCACGTTTTGATAGATAAGACATGATGACCTCTGCTAGGTTGTGAGGAAAAAATAGGGAGGTCAGAGAAATACAATCCTTGACTTCATGTCACAGTCCTCAAGATTTCCCCAACCCAATCTATTTCCTATCAGAAGGGAGGTAGAGAAGCACTCACCTGCTATCACTGCAGCATAAAAAGCCCAGCTAGTGTTGGGCTTCTCTTCACTGTGCGGCCAGGAGACGAAGCTGGTTACTGCTACAGATACTGTAAAAAGTACGGTGGAATATGGAACCGGCACTAAATGAGGGGAGGTCAGAAAACCCTACAACTGTGGAAGCCCTCAGAGGAGGTGAAGAGCAAAGCATAACTTGGTCTGGAAGAGTGCAACATGACTTATAGACTGCATCATGTCTAATCGAAAGAAAATCTTTTATGTTTTGCTGAAACAGAAGGGGGACTAAAGGATGACATGAAAGGAGTAAACGTCAATGCTTCATAAAAAATACAAATCAAATTTGCAAATGGCATCTATTGATACGTCAGTCCACCTTGAGAAAAGGCAGTAGTGGGACTACCTGAAATATTTCCAGAATTTGATTGACCTGGTAAAACAACAGATATAGAAAGACAAAAAGGAGGAAATCTAATACTTTATAATAAGGTCAGGGCTGTCAGATTTGCATGAAAAACCTTAATTGCGTAAGATTGCTGTTGGCTTGGCCCTCTCTGGAGGTTCACCCCCAATTGTTTGCCTTCATCCCTCCAGTTTTTCTGAATTTGTTTTTGTTTCTCATTAGGACTATGTGCACTTAACCACTGCTGACCAGTGCTAAAGTGCTTGTGTTCTCTCCTTACAACATGGTAAAGCAGGCTTACACGTGAGTGGCATAGTTAATTTACTTATGTCTCAATTATTTGGAACCATATATACCCAGGGCTTAGAACTTACATACGACGAGTGTGCCTGCAGCACTTGTTGTGCCACCCACAAAAATAGCTCTTTAAAACTTGTCTCAGGTCTGCCATTGCAGTTTTAAACTGCTATTTTGACCTGGCAAAACAAATCTGCCAGGCCTAAACTTTCCTTTTTAATACATATAAGTCAACTTTATGGTAGGCCCTAAAAACCCATAGGGCAGGGTGGATTGTACTCAAAAAGTTGGACATGTGGGTTTGTTTTACATGTCTTGATAGTGAAAACTCTCAAATTAGTTTTTCACTACTGTAAGGCCTGTCTCTCCCATTGAATAACATTGGTTTACCTTAATAGATGTATTAAGTGCTAACTTCTGATTGGGAGCAAGTAGAAGATTCATAAGAATTATAATTTAAAATCATATTTCATGATAAAGTTGGGTTTTAAGGCACATTTCTGAAAATGCCACTTTTAGAAAGTTGCAAAAAGAACAATTGATGAACAGAATGCGGCACAATGTCAAACATTCACCCCCGTACAGAGATCTGGGCCTAAATCCATCGTTTTGTTTGCTCCCCATGCCTTTCCAGTTCAGACCCAGCCAAATGCAAATCAGTCTTGACCCTGTTCCCCATGGGAACAGCCCAGCCCGAACTGCCAGGCCAGGCCCTTCCTGGACTGGAAACAAGCATCCTGGGGCCAGTTTCGTGGCATTACCCCTCATCAGCCAGGCTAGCTTGACTCCAGTGGCATGGAGAGCATGGGACCCATGTCTGGGCATACCCGTCCCACTCGGGGTGACAAATGAAAAAATAACAATTGATGGATAGAATTCTGCACAATGTCAAACATTCACCCCAGTACAGAGATCTGGGCCTAAGTCCATTGTTTTTTTGCTCCTCATACTTTCTCGCCCTAAATGCGCCGAGTATGCCTAGACGTGGGTCCTGGGCTAACTGTGACACTGGATTCAAGCTACCCTTGCTGATGAGCCTTGTGTCCCAGCCCAGTTCCCATTTCTCTGATATACCACCACTCTTTTGAGCTTCACTACAAGGCAGACGTATAATCGCATAACCCAGCCAAGTATGTATGGGCCTAAGTTGAGTGCCTCCAAGATCCAGAATTCCTATCTGATAGTATCAAATTATTTTTCTAGGTCAAGAAAGACCAGTGAGTATTCCTTTTCCTTCATTTCAATGAAGCATTTAAAGAGATTAGCTTTCTCCACCTTTAACTACAGCACCATATCATTCACGAATAGTTTTAATTTCGAGGCCTCTGGAACAAGAGCCCTAATATTAGGATCTTGACGTATGGCGCATGCAAGAGGTTCAATAAACAAAGCGAAGAGGATTGGCAACATGGTGCATCCCTGACGGGTCCTGCATCTTATAATGATATTTCCAGCTGTTTTTCCATTAATAATTATATTGGTCTTTGCTCCTGCATATAAATTACTTACAACTGAAAGAATGCGGCTGGGAACGCAAATCTGTCCAGAATCGTGAACAGGACATTCCACTGGACGCGGTTGAATGCTTTTTCCGCGTCCAGCATTATCACTGCTGAATCAATGTCCTGTGAAGAGTAATAATCTATTGCCTTTGTTAGATAGTTTGTATTGTCTGCCATCTGTCTGTCCAAGATTAAACCATTTTGGTCCCCATGGATAACTAACAGTGCAATTGAAGCCAAACGATTAGCGAGAATGTTAGTGAATAATTTATAGTCATGATTCAAGAGATTTATTATTGGACAGTACGAATTTACATCCTGTGCTGGTTCACCCTTTTTAATAAAACCAATAATTACTGCTTCAGTGAAGGAAATGGGGATTGCCACGCCCCTCATAATACCATTGAAAAGTCTTACTAAAAAGTGATTACGTTCAGGAATGAACACTTTGTAGACTTTGGCAGGAATCCCATCGTTCCCGTAGGCTTATGCGTTTTGGGCAGAATTGACTACCTATGTCACATCTTCTAAGCTGATTGGAGCAAGAAGTGCTTCCGCCCGCTCTCTTGGTAAGGTCGGTATATCTAACCCATCCAGCCAACTTATCACTGCTTGTGAAGAGTCATATGCCTCTGAGTATATCGTTTCGTAATGCTGAAGAAACACCTCTGCTATCCTTTGTGTCTCAGTTCTTATACTATCTGTTTTAGGGTCTTTTATCTTCTTTATACAATTCAGATTGGATCCCTGCTTGACATCCCATGCCAAATATTTTCCAATATGTTTGTTTTCTTCGTACCTCTGTTGTAAGATTGTATTATCATTTAGAATCTCCCTAGCCCAGAAGTGTCCTTTTATCTGATTCCATGCTTAGGAGCTTAGTCTGACTTGAAGGGGCAGCTAAGAAATCTGCTGTAGCCTGATTAAAACGTATTTGAAGTTGCAGTATCCTTTCCCTTTCCACCCTTTACAACCCTATGGTAAATGTTGTCACTTCCTGAAGATGGCTTTAGAAGCCCCCCAAATGGAGAAATCAGTCGCTGTTTCAAGATTTCTTTCCAAGAACTCGCTCAATATTGCGCGCATTTGACCCACCCATGTTGTATTTACTGGAAGAGATTTGTTGAATACTCATCTTGGTATTTCTAAGCCTGGATCTATAACTGTGAAGCTCAAAATGACCAGTGAGTGGTCTGAAAAAGGATTAGAAATAATTTCGGATTGCATTTTACGTACCGAATAGGAGGCTAGGAGGCTAGAAAGAAGTTTGTACAAGATGAAGAATTAAATCTTTTTGAATGGCATGTATAGAGTCTCTCATTCAGGTGGGATTTGCACCATGAATCGATCAGATCAGAGCAAAAACCGTTTTTTGGCCTATTTCGAGTTCTATGAGGGCGAGACGCATCAAGTTTGATATCGAGAACCACATTAAAATCTCCTCCTATTACCCAGACACCTTGCTCCCATTTCGCCAAATCGAATAATTTGTCCAACCCACCTAGAGAATCTTCTATAGGACCATAATAGCTTGTTAAGTTGATCAATTGATTTGCCACCTTTATCTGTACCCAAACCCATCGCACGTCTGTGTCCCTATATACTTTCATTATTTCACAGGGTACTTCTCTAGTAATTAGAATTGTGACTCTCTTTATAGCTGCATTTGTGAAGGCATATACTGCATGCTGAAAATTATCTAAGTTATTATATATGGCAGCATCATTCTTTAGATGCATTTCATGAAGAAGAAAATATGTCCCTGCAGTGATTTAAACAAGGCAAACATTGCTCCTGCCTTGATTTTATTATTTAAAATATTAGCAGTGCAAGAAATACTTCTTAAATGTCTATCTGCCATGTTCTTCTTGGATCCTCATTGAATCTCCTTTTGCTATTGTTATTGCTTTAACTGTGCAATACCCATTTTTCCAGCGACATCTTTTTCCTCTTTTTTTGAGGGGAGCATAATAACTTGAGCCACCAATCCTTGCCATTTCTCCTGATATTCCTCCTCACCCTACTCCTAATCACCCCGTGCCCCAAACCCCCCCCCCAGCCTTCCTCCCACCCCTTCCTAGAGCCTCGCCCGCCTCAGGCTTTCTTCCCAACATGCTCTCCACCCTTTGTGTCACCCCTACCCCCCTCTCCCATTCCCTACTTGAGTACCTTGTTATGGTGCTCTCTGAGCTACCACCAGAGAGTGACTTCTGGATAGTAAACGTTTATGCTGGAGGGCGCTGCATACATGTTACCATGTTAAATCAGATTCCATGCCCCCTTCCCCCTATCATTCTGATTGCCTAGTATTGAACATTGACTAACTCATCTTCTCCTGCCCTCCACTCCCTCCCCATCTCTTTTTTTTCGTTTTTATCTCACTCCATAGCTTCCTCTGTGGCCACCTTCTTTTCTTAATAAAGTCGAAAAGCACTTTAGCCGATTTACTGATTGAAATATGTGAGTCCAACCCTTGTTAAGTACTTTAAGTTTGGACATTTGGATGATTCCCGCAATGGCTCCGAATCATTTAAACTCATCGATCAGTCCAATGAATTCCCTCCATCGTCTTGCCGACAGGATTGACATGCCCGAGAATATTCTAAAGGAGAAATTCTCTGCTGTATTGTATTCTTTTTGTAGATAGCCTGGGATAGGATCTGCTCCTTAATTCTAACAACTCCAAAATTAACCAAGATCATACGAGGGTATCTGGCATATGATGGCTTATCGAGCCAAACATATTTAGAAATCAGATCTGACACCCATTTAACTGTGGATTGTCCTGCCAGGTGATCTTCTGGTACCCCTACAAGTCTTAGATTGGTGTGCCTGGCTCTATTTTCAACATCGTCTATCTTGAACTGTAGCTCTACTAGTTCTACTTGCATTCCCAGGAAAGCCTCATCCTGTCTGACTTTGGTATCCTCCAGCATAGAAACCTTTAGTTCTACCTGTGATGTCCGAGATAAAAGTAGCTTCATCTGTCGCAATTCTTGAAGTATCTAATTCAATATCATCTCATTGTGGAGAGAGTTTAAACTGACTGGCCTGAGATTAGAAACGGAGCTTCGGGATTCGCAAGTATGTTAACCTGCATGCCTGATTCCAGTTCATTATTTACTTTCTCTTCTGTCTCTCCTGCCCCCATATTGTTGTTGGGTTGTGCTGCCTGCATTTTCGTAGGAGCGAGGGTCACTGTTGTCTCGTTGCTATCTTTCGCTCCTTCTTTTGCTCCTCCCAACGTGAAGAGGGGATATGATAATTTATCTGTCTCCCACCGAACTTTCAAGGTACCTGGCCCTCTGGTCGAGGTGGTGGTGGTGTGGGAGGAGGTATCGGAACTGGAGGCAGAGTCCATTGTGTCCCCTGTTTTATGCATAATTCTGTCAAGGGATGTATCACGTTGGGTTCCCTTCCTTTGAGATTTGCTACTTTGATCCCTTATTTGTCATTTCTGCTCCTTGTCCCCTTTGAGATTCTTACATGCACACATGTTTTCATCGAAGAATCGCTAGAAAGGCGTTTCATTTGTAGGGCCAAGTAGCTGATAAAGGTGAGCTCTCCTATGTAGATCTCTGGTAGATCACTGTCGGTTGGGTGGGGGGGAGAGTTGAATCCTGGTTTCCAAATCTCTGGGGGCAGGGGGGGGTGGAGGTTTTTGCCAGTAAGGTGCTAACAAAGGGGAAATGTTGGAGTAGGAAGTAGCTGTGCAGCAAGTCGCATCAGCGCGACATTGACTGCTTCCACCACACCTCCACTCCTCCACTCCCCCTCTTCGCCTGCATGGAACCCAGTGCTCTGCCACAGTCTGCTTAAATACTCAACCACCTTGATATTTGAACTCTGATTCTGGTGAGTTTTCTTAACTTCACTTTTCCCAGAGGACCTGGGGTCTGCTGGCATCACTGGCCCCCTACAGGTTGCAGTGCAGAACCTTCTCCTTAATTCCTTTGCTTCTCTAACTTCTTTGCTTCCTTTTTCCTTTCCACTCTTCTCCTCTCCCCCCTTCTTTTCTGCACCCCTCGCCTTCCCCTTTTTTATTTTCCCTTTTTCTCCCTCCTCTAAATGGCCTTATTGCGCACAAAAAAAGCCTAGGGGGCCTCTTAGAACAGAGGGGTAGCGTAGCGCAACTTGCTGCTTAATTACAGTATGGTGAGAGACCAACAGAAGCCAAGAGGCTTACCTCAATATCCTTTAACCTTGATCACTTGGCAGGGCGATGTAGCTGCAAGCTGTATCCTCTCTCGACTATTGGGCAGATGTCCCCGGTGCCCTTGATTTATTGCAGTTAGTTGGCTATTGGACGCAATGCGCCCCTCTCTTGCTTCCTGCGGTTCCTCTGAACGAGAGCAATTCCTGGTAATGCTCAAGCCTCCAGCGTAGCAGCGGAGAGAGACAACTTTTTTCTTTTTCTCCTCAATGCGCTCTGTTCTGCTCGGTTCTGCAGGCAGGGGTGATACAACGTATCTCCTTTTTTTCAGCCCCACTATAACCTAATCTGAAACTGTATCAGTTTCAGCTAATTGCATCGTACACAGCGCCACACACAGAGCGAGTCTGAGCGAGTCCTGCTGTGCATCCCATCCAGCAGCCTCACCCTCTGGTTCTGGCTTCAGCCACGGAGCATGGCAGGAGCTCACATGACCAGCAATCGGCAAGGAACACAATTAGGAATTTCCGTCGTGCATATTTCATGAGCAGCACACTCCCAAACAGTGTCTAGTCACTGCAAAGGTCATAAATGTTGGGCAACTTTGTGGGCGAATTTCCTGTGTTGCCAGTGTAATCTTGAGGGGGGGAGCCTGTCTTGCCCCAGTCCCTGGCTTGTACACCAATTAACTGATCTAGCAACGGTAATGCTGTTAGTCTTTGAAGTCAGCGGGTGAGTACACAACTCCCAGAAAATGTTACATGCTCCCCATTGCAGAGGGCCTCCTTGTTCCCACCCTAATCACCCTAGATCATACAGCAGCATATGGGCTAGGGGAAGAGGGGTTCTAACGGAGTTGCACAGTCTGTAAAGGGAGGACTAGTCTTACCGCTGTCTCCTGTACATAATTTGCTATAGGGCAGCAGATAGCTCTGGCTGCATGTGGAGTCCATAGTAACCAAAGAGTGTCACAACCCTCTCACAACAGAGTTCTCAGCTCTATCTCCTGACATTTCTAGCCTCGCAGGAGCTCTTCAGTCCAGCAGCACAAAAAGTATATCAAGTATCAGTATGGCTGTGGAGCATGACCTGACAAGCCCGTGCCGGCACACCTATTATCTTCAAACCTTTCCATACACAGACAGACACTCCTTCACCTAGTCGCCTGCTTCATGCCACAAACACCACAGACTACTTCCCTCAGTGTGCCCGTATACTACTTCCAGAGTCAGGTTACAGGTCACCAATGTCCAGACTTCAGCCTCGCCAAGGTAGATGCCATTTTAAGCTTGTGCACATTGGGCTCTCTGCACTCCCGAGGAATAGCATGTCATGCAGGCTTTAAGGCATCCTTCAGGTATCAGGTGTTGCAGCAGCTGTAATCTGCATACAGAACCTGGAGATTTAAGGAATCGTATGGTCACTGATCAGCATAATTAATGTAGGATTTACAGGGGCCCAGTGTAGACCTGGATATTCATATCCATTTAACCATGTTGCCAGCCACAACCCAAGATTAAAATTTTTAGATTTCCATATAATTCCATGAAATTCCAGAATCTAAAATTCCTAAAACCACCTTTTCCTGACCGTCTAATAAAATCATCTTAATAGGAATTATCAAGTGCACCACACCTGACTCCATAGTATTTACAACATATCTGGGAACTGGTATACATTCTTTGCTCAACAAGGCACATTCTTTCATTGTTTAGGAATCAAGTATTTTTCCGGCATTGACGCCACCTAAATTTTAAAAGTCTTGGATTTACTTTAGCAATCTTTTACAAAATGATTCGAGATCCATCACTCATGTTGATGATAATGTGGGCTAGACCCTAACCTGGTGCACAGAATCCAATGGAAGGAATGTTATTGTTGATCACTGACCATCCCCTCAAGGCCCACATATGTTAAAACATGGGCTTGTGGTAGAAATGGAAAAAGGGTAATGGGATTAGAGAAAAACAGAGACACTGGACTCCACTCCGTACCTCGTCCTGTCTTTGGTCATGGAGGTCTGCAGGTTGCAGTAAATACCTACATGATAAAGAGATATCTTAATAACTTGTTCCTGGAATACTTATTGTATTTGTAATTGTGAATAGATACAGTTTAGCAATATCTCTCATTAAGCAACTGTGTGATTCTATAAGTAATTGGCAACTCCTGAAGTCAAACTCAAGGATATATAAATATCTTGAAAAGTACATGAGCAATCACATCTCTCGAACTGAGATCCAAAGTGTCCACAGCACAGTACTAGTCTTGAAATTTGAAATCCACTATCCTTGTAGAAAGTTCCTAGCCACAACATTGTAGCGGTTGCCTGGAAAGTATGCCAGGCACCACAAGAAAAAGTTACACCTGACGATCCAAGAATACTGCTGTCTATTTAGCAGCAGCGACTACCATAAACAAAGGGTGGTGGGGCGGTTGGAGCAAATGTAGGAGAGGTCGCGCGAGAGGGGGATAGAGATACTCTATTTAAAAAAAAAAAAAAAGAAACTTAACTTTAGCTATGGACTGCCTCCAGCGTCACATCGCAACACGCCACCTCTCCTCTTCCTGCCTGGTACCAGCAGCCCCTGGGACAGACTCCCATCTGCAGCACGGGAATCAGACTGAGTGGGCTAGAAAGACGCTCTGCCCAGGCCAGGTGAAAATCCTGACAGCCCAACCAGTAAAAGCAGAACAACAACTCTCAGAAAAAAAATTAGGTTTCTCACAAAGAAGTAATTTCAGAATATCTGGCCTTTCAAAAAGAGTGGAGAAAGGAAAGTCTAAATAGCAAATGTGGAGGAATGTGTTGAATGCACTGAAGTTACGCTTTTTTTAAAATGCACTGTTTGTGAAATATTTGCTGCTCATTTAATGAATCAATTGTAAATATTTAATACTATTTAACTTTTTTAATGTATTCTGATATTTCCAATTGTTTTTCTTTTTAACATTCTCTTTATTGAAAACAAGCATTGACAACATTGGAGCAGTGCAGCAAGTTTCATCACAGTACACACTAATGGAACATTAGACAATTCGATTTACAGTACAGGGAATGTGTGTAGGCCTACGGGGAGATGGATTCCTCCAGGTCTGGACTACAGGGTGGGCAGCATATTCCCCCCCATAATCATTCTGCTGACTCCATACTCTGGACCATTTCTGGGGGCACCCCCGAGACACGTAAGCTATTTTTTCCTGGAACATGCACCAATCTAGGTCTTTCTTCCAGTTCTCAATTGTAGGCGGCTGCGCCGCCCCCCACTTCTGAGCGATATTATGTTTGGCTATGGCTAATCCCAGTGTGGCCCATTGAGACTGAGAGGTGTTGAGGTCGGTTGGCTCCCATACATTCAGGAGGCATCTACGAGCCTCAGGGTGAAGGCTGACAGCAGTGACCACGCTGATTACACCTTGAACACTTTTCCAATATTGCTGTATCAGTGGACACTCCCATATAATGTGCATGAATGTGCCTAATTGACCACAATTTCTTCTACACCCACCCTCCTCCGATTTTCCCATTCTAATTAGGCGGGGACCCGTGATATATACCCGATGGAGGATCTTTAGTTGTATCAATCTGAGTCTAGCTGGTATTGCCAATACTCTGGGGCAGGAGACCGCCTCTTGCCAGTCTTCATCATCCAAGATAATGCCATCGTCTGACCATTTTTCTCTTAATGCTCGGAGGGGATCCTCCATGCAATTTATCAGTTTTTTGTATATTAGCGATATGGTTTTGTCTGGCATATGTCCATCTAGTACTCTGTCCTCTAGTGGAGAGGCCTCCGGTAGGGTTGTGCCTTTGCGTATTTGGGAATAGAGTGCATGCAAACTTGCAGATAACGGAAGCACTCTGAATCCGCTAAATCATGCTGCGCCCGCAGACAATCAAAGGACTTGACCTCCTCATTTTCCCACAGATCTTTGATTTGCGAGAGCCCGATCAGGTCCCATCTGGAGAACCCTTTCGATCTCCAGAGGTTACCCAATTTGTCAGTGTCCCAAATAGGGGTGGCTAGTGTGAGCTTACGTTCCCAGCCAAGGGCCTTGCTCGCGACATGCCAGACATGGACTGAATGGCCAGTGGGACCGCTTAAAGTGTAACTTCCAGGTTTAGAATAAAGCGCTCTATTGTACGTTCCCCCAGGGAGCAGCCACTTGTCCATGGCGAAGCCGGGATTATCGGACTGATCATAAGTCCCCTGATTTATAACAGCAAGATGGGCAGCCCAATAATATTTTTTTATATCTGGCAGACTGATGCCTCCGTCATACCAATTGAAGGTTAACTTTGTCAGAGCGATTCGCGGCGTTCCATCCCACAATAATGTCCTCTGTAGACTTTCAATTTCTCTGAAATATGCCAGTGGTACCGGGTCCAACGCGTTCTGAAGAGCATATAAAAACCGAGGGAGGGACATCATCTTAAATAGCGCGGCTTTAACCAAAAGGGAAAGGGGAAGCATTTTCCAACGCTCAATATCTCTCCGCAACCATTACAACGGGAGGAGAAGATTCGTGGTGTAACGGAGTGCCTGATCCAGCGTGACATAGATTCCAAGGTACGTAAAGCCCGCCTCGGCAATCTGAATTGGGCACCCTCTAGGTGGACAAGGAGGGTCGCCTCCAAGTGTGTATAATAGGGACTTATTCCAATTGACAGAGAACCCAGAGTATCTGCCAAACACCTCCAAAATGTTTAGTGCCACTGCAAGGTATTTCCTGGGGGTCGCTAAGTATAATAATAGGTCATCTGCGTAAAGCGAGATGCGGTCTTCCCAGTCCGGGGACCAACGCAACCCCTAATTTCCGGTTCCCTTCTGATCCATGCAGCCAGTGGCTCCAATGCTAGGGCAAAAAGAAGCGGTGACAATGGGCAACCCTGTCGAGTGCCACGGCTCAATATGAATTTACGGGAGAGTTTGTTGTTAACTACTACCTGTGCCACAGGTTCTTTGTACAGGAGACAAATCCATTGAATGAAATTTGGGCCAAACCCCAGTTTAATAAGCCCTGCCCACAAATATGGTCTTTCGAGAGTATCGAAGGCCATTGCTGCGTCTAATGACACTATTATTGCGGGCTCCTGTATGGTGGCAGCTCTACTGATTACCCCATGGACTCTGCGCAGATTCAACGTCGTATTGCGATGTGACATGAAGCCTGATTGGTCAGGGTGTACCAGACTCCCAATTATTTTGATCAGACGATTAGCGATGAGTTTAGCAAGGATTTTAGGCTCTGCATTTAAGAGGGAGATGGGCCTGTAGGAGGAGCAGGAAGTCTTAGGTTTGCCTTCTTTGTGTATAGTTACTTTGTTCGCAACCCTCTGGTCTTCTGGAAGTGCTCCCTGTGTCTTGCTTTCTTCGAAAATAGCCTTAAGATAAGGAGCCACTCTGTCAGGTTTGAGCTTATACAATTCTATGGGGATGCCATTTGGGCCAAGAGCCTTTCCTGCGTTTAGCGATCGGATCGCCAGCGAGATCTCGTCCGCCGTCAGGTCACTATCTAAGAAGTGGCGGTCGTCGGCGGTGAGCTGGGAGAGTTTTATGTCTCGCAGGAGTTCAAGAGAATCTTCCACTGTGTAGTGTTTTGTGGTGGAATATGTGTCTTGGTAGAGTTGAGCAAATCTATCTACAATGTCCTGGGGTCTGTGAGAGGGTCCTCTCCTTCCTCCCTCAGCTCTGAGACTAATCTATTTGCCCACTCCTTTTTATCCAGCCATGCCAAGAGTTTCCCAGCCTTGTCCCCCATTTCATACACTCTGCTCATCTTGTCACTTTCTAGACTTTGGGCTCTGGCGGTGAGAAGCTCTTTATATTCACTTTGTTTAAGAATCAACGAGTGGAGCAACTCAGGCGTGTAGTGCGTGTCTAGGGAGTGCTCCAACTGGCCGACCTTAGCCTCTACCTCAGCAATGGCCGCCCATCTCTCTTTCTTCCTACCCGAAATTTGGGAAAGGGCGTGCCCACGTATTACTGTCTTGAAAGCTTCCCAAAGTATTAGGGCCGAGTCTACGGTACCTCCATTCTCTACAAAATATTCATCCAGTGCTTTCACTAACTTTGTACGTGTAGTGGGTTCCCGCAGGCGCCAGGGATTAATTGGAGCTATCCTTCCCACCCTTAGGTGGTTGAGTACTAAATGTACCCAGACGGGAGAGTGGTCCGAGATACCTCTGGCGAGGTGCCTGATTTTGTGTATGTAGGAGAGGTGCGTGGCAAGAAGCAACATGTAATCTATGCGGGAAAGGCTACGATGGGCTCCGGAGAAATAAGTGTGCTGAATTCTATCTGGGTAATAGGACCTCCACCTATCCACCAGTCCCATTGTGTCAAGAAAGTCTGGCAGCCACAGCGGGAAAGAGCTGCCCTGTCGAGGGGGATGACGGTCCAGTTCAGCCAAGACTACTGAGCTGAGGTCACCCCCAAGCAGCAATAGCTCCTCCAGCAATGCAAGCAGGATCGCGCTCAGGTCTTTGAAGGTAGCTGCTTGAAGCCCCAGAGGGACATATACTGACATAAGCGTGATCGTATGCCCCTCCCAGGTCCCGGTGACTCTTATATACCTGCCCCAGTCATCTGCCCACGTTGAATTGACTGCAAGGGGAAGTGATTTCCGTGCCAAAATTCCAACCCCCCGTGAGCCCGCAGTAAGCCCCGCATGTGCGAACATTGTGTACCCTCCTCTATGTAACGCTTTACAGGTGTTCCCTACCAAATGGGTTTCCTGAAGTAGGACAATGTTGGGAGTCTGCTGTCTAATATATTGGATCACAATACTTTGTTTAATTTTGTCCCCGAGTCCGTTCACATTCCAACTCAGTATTTTAACCTATTTGTCCCAGTGTGTAGGCATAATATACTAATTCTGTCATCTCTGCTTCCGCTTCTAAGCTGTGCTGCAGTGTTGATGCAAACAAAACAAACTTATCTGAACTTAACACCCATTTCTCAACACCCGCCACCCTGCTACCCTGCCCTCTAGGCGTAGAACTGCCCAGTCCGAACTTGCAGAGTGCCTGTCGCCCTAGCGAAGTAACTAAAAGTAGAAAAAGGAGGGGCGTCATTGCTCCGTCTTCCTGTCCCTCCATTCACTCTTTGAATCGTGTGTCCCCAACTGGAATGTCTTTTAAGCACCCTTGGCCTGAGGCCGACAAAAGCGAGTTCGAGTCCAACTATGGGTCCACCAGGACCCCGTCACCTGGGTAAGTCTGTGTGGTGGACAACCCTGTAGATCAAAGGTGATTGGCACCCAGAGAATCTGTGAGTCCAGATCACTGTCACTGACCCTCTCTCTGGGCCTGTTGTCCACTCGGCCATCGAGCCAGTCGGAAGCCACCTCAGGATTATCAAAGAACCATGCGCGCCCCTCCGCCTCCACGCGGAGATGAGCTGGAAACATCATTGCGTATTTAAGTCCCCTCTCCCTGAGCTTCTTCTTGATGGCCATGAAGGTTCGTCGTTGTCTTTGTACCATTTGCGTGAAGTCTGGAAAAAAAGTAATATCAGCATTTTCATAGCGCAGGGGGCTACGGCCCGAGCGTGCTGCAGAATTGCATCTCAGTCCCGGAAGTTGAGGACATTTGCTATTAACGGGCACGGGGGTGCCCCCAGTTTGGCCTGCCCGCTCGGGATTCTATATGCCCGTTCAATAGTGAAGAATTTCCCCAGTCCCTTAGGCTTAAGGTAGTTGAGAATAAGGTCTTCCACAAACAAATCCGGTGCCAGCCCCTCCGCTTTCTCCGGCACACCTAGGATGCTGACGTTATTGCGTCGCCTGCGGCCTTCGCAATCATCCAGCTTGTGCTCAGTCATCTCGCGGAAGGATTTAAGATCATGCACCTCTCTTTGGAGTAGGGTAACATCCTCTGTTAGACTGGTTGTCTTAATATCCATAGTTTTAGCATTCTCATTAATTTTTGTGAGATCGGCCCGGATTAGATTCACGTCGATGGAGATAGAATCCATTTTATGCTCTAAGGAAGTTTTGATTCCATTGATAGCAGCCATAACGTCTTGTAAGGTCAAATCTGGGGTGGCGCCCCCCCCCCCCAAGTCTTCAGCTGCCTTAGTTGTATGATGCAGGTCCGCAGGTAAGCCTCTAGGAAGGGCGTAACGATCCAGCTTATTTGATTGGACCTGTTTAGCGCCCCTGGGACCCCGGGTCGGGCCCTTTTCCTGTTCAGCTCCCCCTGACATCACGCACTTAAGTATCCAGACTCGTTGGCCGTGCGTGGGCCGACAGTCACTCCGTGGGGGTGGGGTGGGAAGGTATGCGCTCTGATCGGCCAAGCCCTCACAGGTGCCAGGGACAAAGATGCAAAATGAATAAAGGGCGCCCTGCCACTTAGGTGCTGGTGTCGAGCTCCCCTCCGTCAATGCTGCGCTCTATCCCCTCAGGCAGTCACAGGGGCCTCGGCTGCAGCGCGCCCGGCCGCCGCAGGCCCAAAGGTACGTGCAGAAAGGAGCCCAGAGCTCTTCCGTTAACGCTTGGCTATCTTTCCCCACAAGACTCCCAGGTGGAGAGATCGCGCACACCCCGGCCCCCGGACATACCTCGCCGGCTAATATCACCGGGCTGCAGGAGGAATGTGGTAGCTATCCTCCACGTCCAGGTCCGGCAGATTGGTGAGGCCAAACATCTATCAGGTAGGCGGTGCAGTCCCCGGGCGGAATCCGGTCCAGACGCTATCAGGATACGCGCTAGATCAAACACTCCGGTTGCGGGCTGGAGAACCTCACGATGGAATCGGCCCACCGGCCCAGAGCACCTGCACCTCAGCACTGCAGAGGCCGCAAGCTCTCGGGTTTCTCGCTGACCGGCGACTTCCGGTCCGAGTGGCCGTCGCGGACCCACACTCTTATGGCCAGCAGAGGCAAGTCAGCCCCAGGCATCAGAAGTCCAGCTAGGCCCAAAGAGACGGGACCTGTATCTCCAGTTCTAGACGTGCCTCAGAGCTGCGGAGTGCACGGATGGACACTGCACACTTTCCGCTACCTTTGGGGAAGCAGGATTACTGACAGGATATGTGACGGGGAGACAGTCTCGACAGAGCTGAGGTCTTAAGCGGCCATCTTACTTCAACGCTTGGCCACGCCCCCCCATATTTCCGATTGTTGTATGAGTTTGCTGCTGCTTTGCTTTGTTTTTATATAATAAGTGACTAGACACCCTCTAGATTTTTCTGTAAAACACCTACTTCAAACCTTATAGCGCCTCCCCTGGAATATGTGAGAAATAGACTGGACCCAAAAAACCCTAGCTCCAAGACAAAAGAAAGGCTAAAATTACAGCCAATTCTTTATTAAGTTTTTATAATTTCTGGTAAAAGAAACGATTATTACTAGAACTGGGGACTTAGAAGAAGGTAACTAGCGAAAAGGAAATAATTTAAAAAGCTGATGCAGTGGCAAAAGAAAAGAAAACCCCCCTTTATGCAGTACATACTGCCACTTCTAGATTAATTCTTAATGGAGTTACCTGGAGCTTCACTGAGCCTAAAAATTCTGATGAGCATATCTAAAACTATCAACAAACGGAAATCAACTGATCACCTATGAGATTGTTATCAGTAATGAGCTAAAAATGCTTCGAAATATGTTCCTAATTTGTAACGATTTCCATTACCATTTGTAATAAAAGACAATACCTCCTTAGTACTATAATAACTTACTTTACTTCTGTTCTTTTTTGTATTCCTTTAGATGTTACATTTGTTTGCGTCGATATGTTCCATTATAGTGTACTCTTCATTTGAATATCTGATAGTTTCTGACTTAAAATATTTTACTTATGATAGTGCAGGATAGTGGTAGATATACTACCGAGGAGTGTGTTTAGTCTGTATTTTTTGTAAATGCCTTTTAATATATTTCATGAAATTGTTATTACATACTTCAAACACAAACATTTCAGTAAATATCTCACACACACACACTGATACGCCCATCGCTGGAGTATAGGTCATCTCCTGTGCCCCTAACACAGTTATGCCAATGAATAGGTTAATCCCTAACAATTATCTCAGGTTGTTATCCAGTTAAATTCCAAGTTTTCATTAATACCACCGCCTCCCTTTATTACGTTTGGGGGTTATTTGAAAAATTAAATATTAAACAGCAATAATGCTCGTACCTTAGGTGGGCATGTTAATTGCTTATGTTCTTTTTCCATATATGCAGGACCAAAGGAATTTTGCGGCAGGGGAACACCAAATTATGCAGCTGGACTGACTATATTATATGGCAACAAAAGGCAAGTTATGTGGCATAACGTGGCACGTTTTTTTCATAGCATCACGTCATTATTTTTAATTTTACACAAGGTAATACTGTCTGGGCAAAAATATTACCTCATTAGTACCAGTTAAACAACCAAATACATAAATATGCAACTGAAAGACGACTGGATCGCCTTTTCAAGGGCCTTCCATTGTGCGCAAACACATGTTGCAACATCCATTAGTAACTTCTGATCCGTGTGAGCTAGGAACAATTTTATTTTTAGAATCTGTAGATTATGCAGCATATTAGGGATTATGTGGCAAATCTATAATTATATGAAAAAACACAGTGGACGCAGAATCGCATAATTGCAGTTGCATATTTAGGTATTTTCCTTCGTGCTATAAATAGTAATTGATTATCTTCCAGCTTCCCAGCATGCCTCCTTCCCACCCCAAAGGTCGCTTGCCCAAAATCATTACATCTGGGGTAGCTGGTATGGGGACCCCTATCATCTCTTAATGGATGTGAAGACCTCCTTCCAAAATCCCCGTATACTGTGGCATTCCCACCACACAAGTAAGTGCATGCCCTACCACTGCATTCTCTCCAGCATCTGCTTGTGCTGTGTGGAATTATTTTATGTAATTTGTCTGGTGTTAAATATCACCACATTTATTACCTTTAGAGCTGATTCTCTGTGACATACAAAGTGGTTATGTTTGTATAGATCTCTACATAGTATTTCCCATCTCGAGTCAGGTGTCTCTTTTGCAGTGCTTATGACCATCTATTAATATAGGTTCGTGAGGGAGGGGTCTGGGGTGTGCTTGCAAATCTTTATAGGACAGAGGCCCAACCCCTAGTGCCATGATACAATGCAAGTAGTTTTGTCCTTGTGTAACTGGCCTTGTTGCAGCTTCCCTCATTATTGGTTGAAGCCCCAGTGCTGTACCTTCTAATACAGTGAGTGCTGTATTTCAGGAAGACTGCAAGTTTTCTTGCAATCGTTAAATGATTGCATGTCATCCTTGAAGAACATGTTGGAGATCATTCAGCAATCTGCTGCTTCCCAGCATGGGTGGGGAGACAACCCTAGTGCTGAGGTGAAAATATAGGCGTTTGGGGTGACAGGAAAGTAGTGATTTTATATCTCAAATGTTATATTGTCCCATTATGTCAAATAACATGCTCGTAATCGGGCCACAATACTCATTTTGTGGCACATGTTTACGTGGTAACCAAATTAAGTCCCACAGGGATCGACCAGCTACTCCCCTGTCCATGTGAAATCAATGCTTGTCAGAGTCTCTTCATGCCCACTCTGTTATCCTTAATAGTGCTAATTTATAGTAATTATCCACATGTGTGAAACCTAAACCTCCTTCGTCTCTAGGCATTAGCAGCACTTTTCTAGTTACCTTTGGGGCCTTACCGTGCCATACAAATTTGATCACGGTTCTCTCAATATCATCTAGTACAGATTTATCAATATGAATAGGAAGTGCCTGGGAGACAGAGAGAAATATGGAGATCAGATTCATTTTAACTGCTGCTATGGGGACTAACCAGGAACTATATTGTAGTTATCTAGTTCTGATTTAATCTTCCTCCATAAAGAGGGTATATTAGCGTGGTTCTATCCTGA
Source organism: Triturus cristatus (assembly GCF_964204655.1). Classification (NCBI taxonomy): domain Eukaryota; kingdom Metazoa; phylum Chordata; class Amphibia; order Caudata; family Salamandridae; genus Triturus; species Triturus cristatus. The sequence goes on from NC_140590.1 coordinate 235,915,862, forward strand.
CAGAGAGTACGTGAAGTTCACTCCGTAGTATCTTTTTCCTCCGTTGGTAATTTTAAAGGGAAGCTGTTCTTTGAGAACTTGAATGTCTGTTGTAGTTAAGCCCAAGGGTAAGAGTTTATATTTATTTTCATTGACTTAATTACCAAAATCGTTTTGTATCCTTTAAAAATATGCAGGAGTGGTGGTCTTGAATTCAGAAAGGAATTCAAACTTAGACTTTTCGACTCAGGCCAGAGAGAACCTAGCTCCTGGATACCCTGGCGGGTGACTAGCTGCGCTCGATATATCTATATTGATTGATTTATTGATGGTATAGATGAACCTGTATCCGACAGGAAGAAAAGCACGTTATAGGTGAAGAGTAATATTTAAGGTCTACACTTCCAAAGGGAATACCTGTAACAGTGTCATCTAGCCAGAGTAAGAGGAGCTTGTCATCACTCTAGCTTTGTGGTCTCCATAGGCTGCCATATCCATTTGTATACATGTGTCATCCAGTCCAAAATCAGCTCATCAGCACCCCCACAAAGCATCAATCCACCCTGTTGAAGGCTCTTTCATCGTCAAAGGCCAAAAGAGACGCTTTTAATGTTTTAAGCTTTAACTTTTCAGCAAGGTAGGCTATGCTGCGTGTATTATGAAATGTTTGTCGTCCAGTGACAAAACCGGATTGAACTGCATGAATCAATGATGGAAGATTAGTGGTCAAATTCACAGCCAGTATTTTGATATAGCTCTTTACATCTAGGTTTAATAATGTAATCGCCCTATAGGCTGAGCATTCCATGTGATTTTCCCCTGGTGTGGGGCGCACCACAATTGGAGTGTTTTGTGGTAACTCTGACAGTGGTATGAAAAGAGTTGCAGATCTCCTTTAATACCGGCGCAAGTTAAACCACGTACAGTACTGCTTCCCAAACATTTTAGAACCATAACCCACTTTTTAGAGCAATGAAATTTCACAACCCACCTAGCTTTCATGAACATTAGGCGGGCGATTTTTGAATGTTACTCAATCAACATGTGGCAGCACACTTCTATTTACAGACACCACATTTTCTATTGAAATGATCATTAAATTTGCAGAGACATAAAGTTTTACTGATAAAACTATATTGCACACAAATGATAATGTGTGCAGATTGGGTATCAGTGAATATTTATTATTTGTGCATCACCAAGTAAAGTGTCTTGATTTGTTTTGATCCTATTCAAATCTTTTCTTCCATCACAATTTAAGAATTACAAAAAAATTGTTTCATTTTTGCTTTCTTAACTGCTGAATGTGTACAGTTGAGGTATAGGTATTTACATTTTGTTTGTGTTACAAAAATTACATCCTACAGACTTTCTTTTCACACTCTCTGTACCATAGCAAGATCATCCCAGAATTCATTATACTTTTCTTTATCTGACTACAAAGCGAGAGGAGTTTGTAAACATCAATCTTCATGTTAAATAAATAAGCAGCAATTTGTCAGAAGACATAGCATGACACTTGACCTCTGTCTTTGAAGTGCAGCAAAATGTAACAAGATAAATACAGAATTTAAAGGCATCTTCATTTATTGCTGGGACTTTCACAACCGGCACAAAATCGATTCACGAACGAAAAGTCGGACGCGGCCCACAGTTTGGGAAACACTGGTGTGGAGTTTGTAAAATTCCTCACTGAAGCCGGCCAGCTCAAGAGTTTTATTTGATTTGATGGTTTTGATAGCAGCCCTAATCACTGATCCCTCAGAGGAGCCTCCTGCTGTGTGAGAAAGTGCCATCTTTCTTGCATGGTATGCCCCCATTTTTTGCTGAATTGCTGAATGTACTTTGACTGAGTGTGCCCTGGACTCCTGCCAATCAGGTGCCCAGTGCCTATGTTCCTTCCCTAAAACACAATACCCAAATTGGCAAACCCTGGCCACATGTCAGCCACTGGTAAATGGTACCCTAGGTACCCAGGGCCTTGTGACTAGGGAAGGCCTCTAAGGGCTGCAGCACTCATTGTGCCACCCTTAGAGGCCCTGTACCCTTACACACACACACTGCCCTTGCAGGCTGAGTGTCTGGGTACAAGACAAAACAAAGAGTCGACATGGCACACATCCCTGTGTGCCATGCCCACCACCTACACTGCCATGGCATACATCAGCCACCCCTCTAGCTGGGTGCCCTTTGCCAATGGTGTGGGTACAGGAGCAGGAGCCCTGTGCCCCTACAGTACCCAGGTCCATTCCTGGGCACTGTAAGTGCAGTGCTGCCATTTAAGAGTATATGGTGCTGGGAGCTCGACATTCACGAACTCCACAGCACGATAATGGCAACACTGAAGACTGAGAAGTTTGGTATCAAACTTCTCAGCACATTAAACCCACACTGATGCCAGTGTGGGATTTAATGTACCAAGCACCCCAGAGGGCATCTTAGAGATGCCCCCTGAAACCTAACCTACAATCCACGTCTGTTCTGAGGCTGCCTAGGCTGCCACACAGCAGATACGTTATTGGACCACTGGGTAGGAGAGTCCCTGCTCTCCTGGGTCTGCAACAATGCACATCCTGGGCGAGGTGCTAAATCTCCTCCCCCAGGATGGGCAGGGGGAAGCTTCAAAGGCATGCTGCCTCTGTGAGCTTCCCCATGCCACTGCAACCCCCCACTCTGGCGGGAATCTTGGCCGGAAACCCCAAATAAGGACAGGGGATGTGCCAGCCTGCCAACCCTACCCTTCAGGTGGGGGAGGCGAGGTGAAGCACATCTCTGGGCTTTCGCCATCTTGAAGATGGGAAGCCCTGCCCAATCAGGACTAGGCTACTGACCCCCTCCCACAGGAGAGAGTCAGGATAGGGGTGTACCCACCCCAGGACAGGGACCAATTGGTCCCTGCCCTTCACCCACCTGTAACGCCCCTAAATCTAGTATTTAGGGGCACCCTGAACCTTCCTTCCCCAGATTCCAGATTCCAAAATCCGAAGAAGAGCTAGAAGAAAGAAGACCTGCCCCGCAGCTGCTAAGAAGAGGAAGACACCAACTGCTTTGGCCCCAGCCCTACCGGCCTGTCGACCCTCGAACCTGCTCCTGCTCCAACCCGGCATCTCTTGTGGCCAGCAACCTCACAAACCCTGGAGGACCTGGCTACCTTTTGACTCTAAGCCCCCTGGGACTCCCATGAGTAGAGGCTCCACTCAAAAACTACTTCTAATCCCTGGCAGCAGCCTGGTACCGCGAACCCAGCACACTCTGCACCCACCAAGCCTGGCCTGTGCCGGAGTGAACAAAGACCACGAGGACGACCCCACGGCGACTGTGACCCCGAGTCCGACACCCAAGGACCTCCCTCAACACTCCTGAAGAAGCCTGCAGCCTCAGAACCAGGTGCCCCCCAACCGCGATAAACAGAGGGTAAGATTTCCCGACACCAAAAGACAACCCGGCACCCCGCGGCCCCCTGTGCCCAATCCCGGGGTACCTACCTATCCTCCAACTACCCAACTTACCTCTCGAAGTGGTGGTGGCACCTGAAGAATCTTCGTCCCTGAGCTTGCAGTATTTTTCTAAACCGGAGATTTCCCTTTGAAATCAATTGAGCGCCCGAAGGCTCAAAAGCACCCTGCACCCAGCCGCCCGAGTGGCCCTGGCAGTGCAACCTCTACACCTATCTACTTCCCCACTTGCCCTGAGTAAGTGACCAGGAGCCCAGCTCCCACAGCCGCGTGGCCTGCTAGTCAGCAGCCACCAACCAAGGCTCCCCTACCTCTCATAGGATAACATTGGGCCTAATTCTCTCTGCACTCGGCCGCCCTTGTGCCGCTGAGGGTGAACCAACTGTACCTACCTGACCCTGGGAGACCCCTGAGTCTATGCCCAGAACCTTAACTCTGCCAGTCGAGTACTTACCTTCAAACCGATAACTCAATTTTCTCCATAGGGTAACATTGACTGGCTTTTCCTGAAATGTCTTCTGTGGACTTTTCAAAACTTAAAATATTCACCAAAAATCAGCCGAGTAACGAAAATGAAAATACTCACCTGCTCTTAGGTGAGCTCCCAGTGCTGGATCTTGGTGCCCAGCACTGACTCTGAACAATACTTACAACTGTACTTACCAGTAACCCAATTTTCTCCCATAGGAAATCATTGACTGTTTTTTCTGTGAAATTTCTTCTAAGTGTCAATTTCTGCAAACTTTAAATATTCTTTAAAAATCGTATAATATCTGAAAACGTAATTACTTACCTGTTTTGGATAAAGGTCCCAGTGCTGAGTCTAGGCACCCAGTACTGGATTACAAAAGTAACAAGAACATACTATACCTGCAACTTGAATTTTCTGCCGTAGGGAATCATTGACTGTTTTCTATGAAATATTTTCGAAGTGTCAACTTTTAAAATAGCAAAATATTGTCTAAAAATCATCACAGTAGTTAAGTCTACTTTTATCACTTGATTCCAAGTACTGACCCAGGACTGAATCTAGGATCCAGTCCTGGAATTCCAAAAGTAATCCTAAAGTAATCTGTGGCAAATAACTTGAAACTTCCATTGAACTCAATGCATTATTGTGTTTAAACTTGTGTTGCCTATTGCAACCACTTGTAGCTTTCTACAAAAGTCAATTGCATATTGCAAAAGTATTTATATAAAGCATCTCATTCTGAGAAAGTATATTTTAATACCTATTGTTGGTTCTAAAATAAAACAAGCATATATCTTTTATATATAAACCATTGACCTAGAGTTCAGTTATTGAGTGTGTGAGACCATTTGGTGGCTGAGTGTGTGCAACAAATGCTTTACACTGTCCTCTGATACTGCCTTACTGCTCGACCAAGCTACCACTTTAGAGAGTAAGGTTATATCTAACTTTAGCCTCTGCCAAACCTCTGGGGACTGTGGACTCTGTACACCCTGTACCTATTTGGGAACAGTATATACAGAGCCACTTTCTCACAAACTGCTCTTGCGTGACTTTGGGGAACTTTAGGTGTTGAAGGAACAACTGTATCTCCTCCGTCTTAATGCTGTCAAGCGTATGTAGTTTGGTATAATAGTTTTTAAACATATTCACTCTTTCCTTGGCATTATAAATGATTTTACTTTGGGGATTTTTTGAGCCAATTGTGGCTTCTTTATTTAACCTGCCTTTAATTTTATTTGCTAAAATGCAATGGGCTTGTATCCAGTTTCATAGAGTTTGATTTTCAAGGTTAAGAGAGTTTTTTGTGCTCTATTAATTTGCAGGGTTCGAAGTTAACACTGTATAATAATGAGGGATTTCAGATCTGGTTTGCTGCTTGTTTCTCTTCTACTCTATTCAGTTCTTCTTCTAGTCTGTTCTGTATTAGCAGCTTTACTCACTTTGTGAGGGTAGCTAGGGCAATTGATCTCCCCCAAAGTACTGCTTTTAGGGCATCTAAATATAATCTTGAGGAGGAGTCTGATATTGTGTTCATAGTTGTGTATTCTTCTACAGCAGCAGAGATCTCCACTTTATTAACCAAGCTTTGGCCGCTAGCCTCCACATCCTAGCTTTGTAGTTCTGTGTCCATGAGCCTAAGGTCAACCATGTGTGTGATGTACGATCAAAGAGCGCCATAGCACCTTTTCCGTATCTGACACCCCACCTGAGATAAATCTGGAATAGAATTGGTTAATGGAGGAATAGAATGTGTAGTCCTTGTAGTATGTGCACTGATCTCCAATTGTCAACCAGTCCCAGTTCCCTAATTTTGCCCTGCACCTCCCATGACTGCTTTCTACAGGTGAACCATTTGGATGAGGATCAAACAAGAGTGTTTCATAATAAAATATTAAAGTCCCCTTTGAAGTTAGTCTGACTTTCTTTAAATCTAAATAGTATTCCCAACATGCTTTCTAAGAATGTATCCTGTCTCTAGTTTGATGCAGAGAGTGATGCTTTTGTTTTCTACACCTCCCCCCCCCCCCCCCCCGGTAATGTGTGATCTTTACTGTGACATATATCCCTTCTTTGGCAATCAGGGCTTTTGTGACTACCATGCTGTATATTTCTGCCACAAGGAATGCAACCTTCCTAGTCTTAGTGTATACATTCAAATGCATTTGGAGTTTATAGTGTCTGGAACGAAAATTAGTAGTCACCTTTTTTTAGGTGGGTTTCTTGAAGTGTTACATGTGCTTTATCCGACGTGAGCAAGGTGTGTATTTTTCTTCCTTGTGAAAATGGATTTTAGACCCTTAACTTTTAACAATAAAACACAGACTGACATGTAATGGCCTTTTTTTTGTATAAGGAATTGCTACATTCTGAAGTGTGGACATGTCTTCCTAAGTATAAAATTCCCCTCCTCTCCTAACTCTCCTCTTCCCTTCTAACTGAACAGTTTATTCAAAGTTAATAATCATTTTGTAGTCAACTAATGTACATTAAAAGCACAAAATAAAGGAGATAAACAATGACTCTCCAATAGTATATGGTGGAGTAGCATATCTGAAGTCCGAAACTTATACCTATCTAGATGAGGATGTTCCACTGTAAGAAATGGTAACTATATGTTTGCTGATGAAATATGTCTTGCGTAAGGGATCCAAAATCAGTGTCTGTAGCTGATTAATGTTTATCACATCCGCATGTCTTTCTGTTTTCATACTACAGGTGAACTTGAGTGTCATGCTGGTGGGAGAGATCTTCATCTCTCACTCTTTGCAGGGTTCCCTTCATGCGGTTCATGGTTATTTTTGGTATTCGTACACCACAACAGATTAGGGTCTTCTTTGTGCTGATGAAGTAAGTCTTCCCATCTACTTGGAAGACCACCCAGCATGGAAATGTTCAACGAAGTTACATTTTCTCTTTGTTGAGCTCATCACTGAAGGGTTTCAGTAGTCTATGCTTCTCCAGGTTCAACTGAAATAAGTCTTATAGTAGTGTGAGCCTGTCTCCACCATACTCAACTGGCGAAGTTCTATGTGCCTCTCTAAGGATTGCTTCTTTTTGCTGTACTGATAAAAGTTTCACATTTTTTCGTCTAGTGGTGTTGTTAGTAGTCTTAGTGCCCACTGTGTGCTCTTTCAATCCCTATATAGTTGCCTTCTTTCATTTGCAGTATTTGTCTTAATATGGTCTCAACTTGGTAAATAATGTCTGTGCCTTCTGCTTCCTCTGATAGAATCCGTAATGTGATTTTATCTCTCATTATACTATTTTCTAAATCTTCCCAATTCAACTTGAGGATATCAACCGGAGTCTACAGTGATTGGTGTTTACTCGTATGTCTGTTTGTCCTTGGAAAAGCTCTTGTAGATCTGTCTTCACTACACTCGTGCCCAGTTGATCCATGTTTGTGCTGATCAACAATATAGTCTCATTAATGCTTTCCCCCACAGCTTCCAGCTCCCGCCTCAAATCTGCTTTCCATTCTTCCATGTCTGTTTAGTGTTCCAAAAGGACTTTGTTCCCTTGGTAGGGGCTTTCGGTGGCTCCGAAAGCATTCAGATGAGTGATCAGTTACTCAACAGAGATTCGCCAGGGTGTACATTTCTCATGCTGAAGCCCATGACTATATACTACCACTGCGTATTGAAGGCAGTCTGTCTCATTTGGGTAGACATATATCTATCTGTGTAAATCAATGACCGCGGATAGCGTTAGTGAATATAACCCCTCTTTGGCTAAAAAAGTGCCACCATTGGGTTGTACCCCATTATTCCTCCACGGCTTCATTACTATAATTCTGTGCTCTTTATTTGGTTTGAGGGGCAGGGTGCGAGGGCTCAGTGAGATGACGACCCTAGACCCGCGCAGTGCCACCCTCCCATCTGATGTTGTAATCTGTCCCGACTGGGAGCTCACAACCATTGTGGCTTTCCTGTAGGTGTGCTGCAGCTTTTGGTTCTGGAGGCATTGCAGAAGCCCAGTGGGTGCCATTCACTCGGAGCCCTGGCGGGTCCAAGCTGCCTGGAACTCTCCTTGACTAGGCCCCGTGTGCACATGGCTGCATTATCTCCAAACTCCCCTGCCCCTCCCTTTGTCAATCCAAGTCTTCTAGCAGGTGCAAGTCTGCACCCGACAATCTCAGGATCTCCCCAGAGGTTCCTTATCTTCGCTGCAGATCATGCCCCACAGGGGCCTGTGCCTCACATGGGAGCCATCATCTTGAGCCCCTTGGTGGCTCCATCGGTATTCAGGCTTGCAAGCAGGCAGCCCATGCCCCTGGTGAAGCGGCTGGCTCCCAGTGAGTCAATCATTTATGCAGACATCCTTTTTTTAATGACGTTCTCAACAAGTGATATGGATACAGCGCAAGCTGCTCTCTTTGAGCAGTCCAAGACTACTCGCCGTCAGGTTTCTCACTCAGATACAGACGAACCCACAGAAAGGGATGCTGGTGTGGACCCGCCGGTGGCACGCTGAAATTATGGTTCAGCTGCGAACTGGTTTCTGTTCCATTGACGCACGCTTCGATACCCTTACCAACTGCCTTGATTGCATGGGTGAGTGCCTGAAACCGCAAAACAACAGACTCAACGGAGCTGAGGAGCGCAACTCTGGCTTGGAGGATGGTCCCGGGACCATGGCATAGTGCCTGGAGAGACTGGAGTGCATCCTGAGGACAGTAGCGGTAAAAAACAAAGACTTGGAGATGCGGTCCCATAGAAACAATATTCGTATTATGGACATTGGGGAAACCATCAATATGGGGTGCCCGGATACTTTGGTTAAACAACTCCTTACAGATCTCTTCGACCATGGCAGCTACATGCCCAACTATGTGGTTGAGCGTGCTCACCTGTTGCTGGGCCCGCAACCGTTGGCTGGTGCCCCACTACACTCGATCATCACGCGCCTCCCCAATTACAGAGACAGGGACACTGCACTCCGCTTCACACACGAGCGTGGCCCACTGCAATACCAAGGCTTTGCAGTCTACCTGTACCACTACTTCACCATGGCCGCCCAGGAGGCACGCTGCAAATACTCTGGGGCTAAAAATACTATGTCTCAAATATGCCACGTTGTAGCCCACAAGGCTACGAGTCGACGTTAATGGTCAACCATGGCTATTAGATAAACCTGCGAACGTTGTGGCCTTCTGGAAACAGTACTCGGCTAACAATGCCTCCTCTAGAAGCACCACATCGGAGTGCTCCCCCTCTCCTTCCTCATTGGCACAAAGTTTACCTAACTGAAGATTGTAATTCCCATTGCCCTCCTTGACTTTTCCTCATCAGTGCTAGCCCATTGAGTACACCACCCCACTACATTGGGGGGAGGGTTGCCACAGGCTCTGCTCCAGCTGGGCTCTGTTGCCGCTTCCATATGGCATTTGTTCACTGTATTACAATTGCAATTCTGTTTCTTGCGGTCTTTTCCAGGTATTATTAGCCATGCAGTCCATGCTGGCTGGAATGGTGCGTACCCCTAGAGGTTTATACCAAGATGTTAGTTCACAAGATGTTAGTATTTGTTTTGCTGGTTCTAGGGATTCGCTGGATGTCCTTTCATCTAGTGTTTATTTTGTCTTTGGTTGTGCTCATTGGGCACTTATTGCAATTGCTCATGACATGGTACGTTTCCCCAGTCCTTATTTCCTTGGATGGCACCTTGTGACCGCCGGAGCAACTGGCAGACATCACCCTCCTTACATGGAATATTCGAGGCCTTAACAATCCTCATAAAGGGAAACAAGTTCTCTCAAATCTCTCCCGCCACAGGGTCAAAGTAGCATTTCTTCAAGAAATGTATCTCTCTCCTGGGGTGTCTCACACATTCGCTTCAACATGGGGAACGCATTGTTATTTCTCCTGCTACCGTTCCTATTTGAGGTGGGTATGCCTCCTTATCTACAAAAGTGTCCCTTTCTCCCTCACCACCAACTTCATAGACCCTAATGCCTGCTATGTCTTACTGACTGGCATATTGGCAGACCAACGTGCCCTGCTGGTGAACATGAATGGCCCTTATGTTGACACGCCTGATTTCTATAGGACTATATGCTCACTCGTAGGACGGGAATGGTAAAATGGATGTTGTGCATTTACATTGCACATTGTCCAATCAGTGCCCTGTTTGCTTAGTATTACAAATTCCCCATGGTGGCGGTCTGGCATGCTCTTGGCGATTCCCAAGCGAGGCTCTTCATGACTCGGTCTATGCTTCTGAGCTTCAGGACGCGGTAGTGGAATATTTCACCCTTATTGTTGGCTCGGTCACTGCCGAAACCACCCTTCAAGGCATATATTCAAGGTGTATGCATTTTCAAGGAATGCGGCATCCTATACAATATACGCTCTCAACTGTCCCAGGTTGAATCAGAGTTACAGACTTTTGACCATACTGATTCCAGACTTACCTGCTCCCTGTAACTCCACGACTCTCGGTCCTCATGTCTGAATTCCAGAATCTTACTGACAAGGAGGTAGCATTCATAGGTAAAAATGCCACAGCTAGGCAATACAGTGAAAGGGAACACCCCGGCCGCACCCTGGCACAACTGCTTCGTCCCAACCTCCTTGGTGGATACATTACCCAACCCCAGTCCCCCACTGGCAACACCATGCCTCACAATACTGGCATAATGACTCCGCTTTTGCGCTATTTTAACCAACTCTATTCCTCCTGTCTCACTGGTGACTCAGATAGGATTGTGAACTATTTGGGTGACATACAGCTCCTCCTCAGTGAGCCTATTTCTTGTGAGGAAGTTAAACAGGCTATAGACTCCCTCGATGGGTCCAAGGCCCCTGGCCTGGCTGGCCACATTGGGGCATTTCACAAAACCCACAGACATTTACTGGTGCCCCCTCTAATCGCCATGTATGCTGAATTCCTTGAAACAGGTCTCTTACCGCCTACCTCTGCGGGAAGCGGTGCTTACACTCCTGCTAAAACCTGGAAAAGATCCCCAACTATGCTCTTTCTAATGCCCCCCCTCCCTCCTCAACTTAGATAATAAGGTTTTAGCTAAGGTCCTCACCAGTCACTACCTGACTTTACTTGTTGATGGAACAGATTATTTCTCCTGTACAGTCCGGCTCGTCCCACACAGGTTCACTTCTCTGACTATTCCTTCAACCGTAGTATCACAAGATGCTGAGAAGGTGTTTGATTCCCTATAGTGGGCCTTCCTGGGGTGACCCTGACTAAACTAGGCCTCACCTGTAACTTCAAATCCCTGGTCATGCTTCTCTAATCCACACCGTGGCTCATCTATGGGTGAATGATTCTATCGCAGGTCCCTTCCCCATAGCTAGGGGGACGAGGCAAGGCTGCCCCCTCTCCCTCCTCATATTATTACTATAGACCACTGGCCTGCCAGGTCCAGGAGTGGCACACGCACTGGGGATGCAACTCACCCATTGCCCCCTCCTACTTTTTATGTATGCCAATGACATACCGCTTTTCGTCCGTCATCCCTTTGACAATCTCCCACCATTGATCCGTGAGATCATGCGATTTCCATATCAACTAGTCTGATTGCACACAACTGGTGGCCCTCGAGTACCCCTTAACATGGTGCGCCAACTCCACCAAGTATCTGGGTATACATATCCACAGGGAAGAGGACCAGGTTCTTTGCCTCAACTACAGCCCAGCTGTGGACAACGTCTCCGCCCAGGTAGAACGTTCGATACCACTCCCACTTTCCATTGCTGGCAGAATATCTATAATTAAAATGGTGGTCCGCCCCTTATTCCTTTATCTTTATCTCAATATCCCTCTGCACCTGATGCAGCACTTCTGTGCCATGTTACGTAGTCTCCTTCAATGGCTTTTATGGGCTGGCCGCCAGCCCCGCATCTGCTGGGATTCATTGACTCTCCCTTACAAGTGTGGTGGCTTTGGGGCCCCGAACACCCTTCTTTACTACCTGGTCGCACAATGCCAGTATACACCTCGTTAATATCACCCAGATGCAGGTATACGCTATCTTAAGCCAGAGATGGACCAGGATGGTGACCTATCTCTTTCCTCTATGTCTCCGGAAGGGATCCCTATGATATACAAACGCTATATACCACCAGGGCGTGGCAAAAACTCTGCCGCATTGTGTGTGGGAGGAGCCTTCTCTACTTCCTGTATACACTGCTGGTCGACAAACCGTGGATTCCCTTCACTTGGGAGAAGCTGGTTCAGCCTCGGACTGCACATCGTGGAGGACATTTTCCCTGGTGTCCACGTACTCTCACACACAGATATCTCTTGCTTTCATGATAACTCACACATGGACCATTTCATACTTTGGCATCTACATAACACTTTATGCTGCAGATTACCTTCCTATTTTCTGGCCCTGGGTGATTTCTCACCTCTAACACTGCTTATCTGTGACGATGACAGCGGGCAACTGATTTCTAGACTCTACCGTACCTGCCTTGGCATGAAACCAGACTCCACTGGGCGGGTCTGAGCGGCCTTGGAGACTGACTTGGGTAGACCACTCTCAGACAAGGTCTGGACCTACTGTTGTTCCCACACCAAACTGGTCTCGATCAACCATCTACTCGTTCATCCCAAAGCCTAAAATTACACGCCCTAGATGCGCACTTTGCCAACCTCACTTGGACATGCCCACTAATTAGTCACTTTGGGCCACTATTTTCTCCCTCATCTCTGCAATGATAGGCATCATGCTCCCACCACCCACTTCCCTGATGGCGCTACTGCAGTATACACATGATGTCCCGCTAAGCACTTCCCGGTTCACCGCCACTGCCCCCCTTCTTGCAAAGCTAGAAATAGCGCTTCACTGGGGCAGTATACATTTCCCTGGAGACTCTGCCTGGATGAAGAGCATGTCACAGCGCAATAAGATTAGTGAAGATTATGCACAGTTGCAACCTCATACCTCTCGACCTAAAGACATATGGTGACCGCCATGGGAATACTTGCTTTCCCTGGAACCAGACGATTCAGATTGAATGACATACCTTCAGCCTACCTGATCCGGCCATTCATACTTGCCCTCCTCATCGTGCTGAAAACCTGGACTGCTGGGATGTCATACATCTATAACTAGCACTGCACTGAATATTATGACAATGTGTCCCTGCTCTTGCATATGTGATGTCTTTTACCTAACATATTATTTCAGTTGTCCCCATAGGAAATGTTGTCTGGTTCTTCTTTATACCTCGCTGTGTCCTGTATGGCACCCGCAACATCTATGACCCTGTGCAACTATGTTGTCTGTATTGCTTTTTTTAACTACTAAATGAATCTGAAAAAATAAAATGTTATTATTATTTGGCAAATCCCTAAAATATCCAATCAGAAAGATCTTAAAGAACAGTGATGGCTGAATAATTGCTGTGGAAATTATGATGGAGAATATTCAACCGGTTAATGTTTAAGCTCCGAATAATTGTACAACTTCATTCTTGAATCTCTTCAAAGCATACTATCAGAATTCCCTGGAAAAAGATATGGTATGATATGACCTCAGCTTAGTTCTGTGATTATCAAATCAGGCACCAGCCTTTCCAGTTGGGTTGCTTATTGTGAGCCCGTCACCACCAGTGGACGTGGTCCGACAATAAGCAAGGGTTGCACATCAACTGCTTAGACTTGCTCGCAGGGTCCTTTGCGATGCGTTCTTTCACAATTGGCGAAGTGTCCTTCTCCTTTCATTTAAAGATGTACAATGTATTCACAGTCTGGTACATCAGTCATCTTGGAGGAAAAAGGTCAAAGGAGTTGGCAGACCTTGCCAAGGACCTTTGGCACTTCTGCCTCGCCAAGAGGACCTTGTTCACGGCAGAGTACCTGCCAGGGAAGTTTCGACTGTATTGCAGATTGGAACTCCAGGCACCTCAGGGATTCCAGAGCGTGGAAACTGAATCAGACTCTCTTTCAAATGATCATGGTGGGGTCCGTGCCAGGTGGAATTGTTTGCTTCTCACTTAGACCACCAGCTTCCTCACTTCTCCAGCTGGAGATCTGATCCGCTGTCCTTGACAATGGACAGTTTTTCACAGGACTTGAGCCAGTTTCTGCGGTACACCTTTCCCCCGATGTTGATGATTACCAGATTGACTGCCCAAGTCAGAGGCCAGATGGCATCTCTCTTACTGGTGACTCCGCTGTGGAGATCTCAAGCATGGTTTCCAGTTCTTCTGGAACTTTGTATGGATTCTCCAATCCTTCTACCCCAAAGTCCAAACATGCTGATGGATGTCTGGAGCATCTCACACATGTTGGCCCCGGAGGGGAAACTCATGTTAATGGCCTGAAATATTACAGGACACGTTGGGGACTCCCATGCCTTTCACAACATGCTACTTATCTCATTAGGAGGGAGTGGGCAAACTCCACATCTAAGCAGTATAGCTCAGCTTGGAGATGCTGGTGTCGTTAATGTGTGGAACATAATTTGGATTCCGTGGGGGCAGTCTAGTTCACATCCTAAATTTATTTTCAGAATTAACTCATAAGCGTTTGGGGTACAGCACGATCAATTCAATTCAGTCTACCATTTCTATGGGTCACGAAACTTGGCATGGTTTACCAGTGAGGGAGCACCCATTGGTTTGTAAATTATTGAGGGGTGTTAGACTTGCTACCCCTCTCTGAGCCTGAGTGGAGATATGCACAACAATTGGATGTCATTGTAGATCACCCGAAGCTTTGTGTGGTTTGTTGCCTCAGTGCGTATGAGACTCTTATGGATAAGGTCAGATCCGCAACAGGCAGGCAACTAAAGAAGCCCTTTAAGCATTACTCTTCACCTACCACTGCTAGGTGGTTATGTTGCGTAATGATGAAGGCTGGCATTGATACCTCGTGTTTTGGGGTGCATTCTGCTAGGGGGCAGTTATGCTCAGAGGTCATTTGGAGGACATAAAGGCAGCTGACTGGCCATCAGACTCCACTTTTAATAAGTTCAATTTCAAGCCAATAATGGGTATGGCTTCTCTGGTGAAATCATGCTTTAAACAAGTATAATCCGAGCTTCCGGTCCTGACACAGAAGGACAAATGTCCTAGCTATCATGAACGAAAGTTTCAGTTCTACTAAAGAAACAAAGGCGAGGATTATCCCACCAGGGAACGGGCAGAAGTCACTTTCCCCACCCCATGGTGTAGTTTTGATGGATCTATTCTTGGGCTATTTATTGTTTCAGTAGAAATTTATTTGCTGGTGTTTGCTTATCTTTCCTGCTACTTTGAGGATGGCTTGTTGTTTGCATCTCTGTATTATGGCGCATTAGTGGAGACCAGTAGCCTCATATTTTTTGTTTTTCTTGCAGATGCGAACCAGAAACCAGAGTGTCTGTAACATAAGTCGATCATTGCTCCTTTTCGCACAAAGAAAGAGGAAGTGCTTTTCCTTGGGGATGTTCTAATGTTAGGATAGACCCGGTTGATTTGTGAACTTCATGTTTATGACTGGACTCTTGGTAGATGCCATGCTTCACTTGTTTAATGGATTAATTTGTTGTTTCTATGGTTGCTGAGCACATGAATGGAGAAAGAAAAGCATATTTCTCGCCTCCCTGGCCTTAAAGGAATTGAAACTTTCCTTCACGATAGCCAGGAAATTTATATTGTGGGTAAGAACCTTGCTTTTCCCAAAACCATATCTCCCACAAAATTCACGGCATGAGATGTTTCATATTGGCCCTTTTCTTTCTTTAATAGTGTGATGATAAACATAAAAACATCAAAACTATACATCAAGGAAAAAGAAAGAAAAGGTATTTGTGTCAATAAAAATATGCTGAGATTTATTTATCATTTCTAAAAGAATTAAGATCAATCTACATAATTTTATAATGTAACCAACATATTTACTGGTCTTGCCATTAAAACAAAGTAGCTTCTTATACTGTTCTAGAGCCATGTTCACTAAAATGTGGTTATAACCTTTTTATCCTTAGATCTGTCAATACTGGGCATAGACATTTTATGTGCTCCAATGCTTCATCTAGCTATGAATAAAAGTGACAAAATTTCAGATTCTTGGTCACAATAATCAAAACATGTTCCAACTGTAGTATCAGAATGCATAGCAGTCTTAATATTTGAAAATATGATTTTGCTCTTGCCTCAAGGTTTGTGTCTAAAGAAGGCTGTCTCTTGTGAATATATGTTAGATAGGCAATGTTAAAAGCTAGAGACACATTGAAGTTGTAAAAGTGTAAGGCAATTTTTATTTTCAAAAGTTGTTTGAGTTGAGCAATATTCATGGTTGGTAATATTTCCAAGCATGCCAGCTGGTAATCAGAAATGTATTTATTTAAAAGTTTCACCATTAAGAATTGATTAATGGAATTATTATAAAATGTAAAATGTTTCCTTATAAATAACACTTTTCTGGGTATTCTCCACCACTCAAACACAACTGCAAATAAAGTAATTTTCTGTGTGGTGTAACATTCCTGAGGTAACAGCACAGAAAAGGTGTTCTTCTTGCTTCCTTTCTGTTGTGAGGTATATTGTTGGGTATGAAGTTTCAAAAGGGATTTTTTGGTTCCAATACCTATCTGTGTTTTGTATGATTTATTTTGCTACGTCATTCCTTGGAAGTCTTGGTATATGTATGTACTGAAGGAAAGCATTCAAAGCAGTGTCTGTAGTTGAAAGAGTAATTCAGATTTCACTGGCATTATGATTTGTGATAGACTGAACCATGTGATTAATGCCAAAACTTTGTTATTAGAAATACTGATGAGTTGATTCCTATTTCAAGTATTTAAAAACAGGACTATGCCCTGCAACATATAAATCCATGATGAGAGTTTCTCAAGCATTAAAGGTAATGTGTTCATTGTGTGAATTATTTTAATACTCCATACCAAACCTCAGAAGGTTGCAAAATCTGAAAGTATCCCTGGACTTGATACATTAAAAGAGCTCACACCAGATCTCTCTGAGTATTTGCTTACTTTATTTGTCCAAGTCTAAAGAAGTATCATCTTGTTATCTTTGCAAAATCCTATGAACCCTTTTCATACTATCAAGTTTCTAATACTACTGGAAATTGTCTAATACATCTGTCATGAAAGATAAAGTCATTAAATACTTCCAACGAAAAAGTCTCCTAAATTCCGCAACAAGAGTATTTAAGTAAGTGGTAACTAACAAGTGATAAACTTCTATTTAGCTCAAACCTTTTAATCCATGAATGAGCCAATTGATTAAAAAATGTGTGTTTCCTTCAGATCTATTTAGCATTAAATACAATAACTGATTTGGTAATCTTGCAACAGAATGTGGGTAATGATCACTTTCGAATCAAGATATTATTTTGAATTCTTCTCAAAACCAAAAGCCTGTGACGTAGAAAAGAATAATCAAGCACTGCACGTAAAACAGAAGCATCAGCATACTGCGCTACATTATCTTGTTTTATTTAGTCTTTTGATTGAATGAGCGGAAACCTAATTCATGAACAAATGAATAAATAACTTTGCTAAAGGCTATATAATGTTGAATTTGATGGCAAACATGAGGAATGTTTTAATCAAAATCTGGTGAATTATAAGAAGTCAGCCAGTGTGTCAATTTCATAGAACAGATCTGCACTGAAATCACCAGTGATTAAGATTAAACCTTTCTAATACTTTTAGCAAATATGTGCTTTCACTTAAAAACAAATTTGACATCACTCTACACTTAAAGATTGACTGTATCATATACACATTGATTCTTAATAGCAATCAAGAAGAGCAGTAATTACTATCTGACCTGATTAGCACAAAAAAGTATATATTTAGAAGTTAGCAATAGTTTTTATCTCTCGAAACCCTGGTATGGCATTGTCCAAAATAAGTAAACCACCATCACCTAATAAGCTTTTAGAGGCAGTCGTTTCATAACTAATTGCATTATTTAATTGAAAATTAGTCAGCTTACATTATTCCTGTATGCAGGGTATACTAAGAGAATTTAAAAAAAATCTAATAAATTGCCACCTCTCCCCAACCTTATATTTTTATCAATATGCACAATGTTCTGGGAACAGATTAAGCCATTTTTAGACACTGGAGATTGGGTATTTATCACAAGGTCAGCAAACAGATATGTAATTCGATAGTATTGCCTTAATTACCCAGTGACTGTTTTCAAAGCCTGTAGTTTCTTGAGCTGCTTCAGAACCGCAGAGTTTGACATACCGTCTTGTTGACCACCCCTTACAACTAAATGCAATTCTTAAGTTGCTAACCCTATGTAAGATATGCTCCTCTGGACCTTTGAAAATTCTTACTCAAACTTTCATAGGCTGTAATTACACCATGATATTTGTCAACCTGAGTTTGGCTGACTTGGGACCTGATTTAGAGTTTGGTGGAGGAGAACTCTGAAAAAGTACTTTTTCCGAAAAGCCCTCAGGCTGCCTGCCTGATTACAGGCAGGTGGACCTTCTCTATCTTGATGACAGAGCCTACTCCAACTCAGTCGCTGAGATAGTGCTCCCACGGAGTACAAGCCGTTGGAGGTTTTGCAATTTGAAAGCCCTCCCGTCTGATTTAGAGTGGGTGGTACAAAGGCCAATTTTAGCTGGACTGTTTAAATGAACCCAACACTATGAGAGACAACTCCCATGGTGTGGATAGTAATTAATTTTCAAAAACAAACTCCTGCTTTGCAAGTTTGTTTGTAAAATGGCAAACGTTTTATGAATGTTTGTCAATTTGATGGTACTGTCCGTCAAACTTGTAACACATTGACAGGACTACCTTGACGGCGGTTTCTGACAATGACTAGGATGCCTGCAGTGCCGGCAGGGATCTCTAAATGCAGAGGCCGGGTCCTTTCTCAAGACGACGGATGTTTAAACACAGAAACTACACTGAAGACACCATCCAGCATACCTAGCGATGATTCGGTTTTGGCCACTGCGGGAATAATCTCAGAGTATTTGTCTATTACAATCTCCATAAATTGAGAACCTGACTTTAAAATAGTGAGACTAATCTCGTGATTAGTAGTCTCCGTAGTTGCTATTGGAACCGATGAAGAAGCACATTCAGCACTGTTGAGGGGAGATTGATTCTTTAATGGATTCAAAATTTGAAACTTCTGACACCCTATTAGGAGACTTCCCGAGCCTTTGTAGTATTGGATAAACTTTTCTTAACAGATGTTATCTACTTTTTATTTATTTTCCTTTGTTTTTTCTGTCTACGTTTTACCTACTCGGGGTCAAAATCCCTTCAATACCTTTACAATTCACACAGGGTTCAGCCAACTTGGCAATACCAGGGAATGCCTGGATTGAACAGTTGTACTTGATGTAGCACCAGAGTTTTACATGATTGAACATTAGAATTACTTGATATCTTATTTGATGGTTGGACAATGAGAGAAATAATTATAGTATTAACAACTAAGGTAGCTGAGTGGCAGCAGATAGAATCATTATTTCATTAGTCAAGGGTAATGTACTGTTGGAATATCCAGGAACTTCAGTAATTTTGATTGACCACTCTTCTTAACATATGAAGACTAGATCATGCGGCTTAATTGTTAGAGCTCGTGGAAGGGGCATTTTCAGTGTTTGTTACATTTAAATAGTTATCTAGTCTTATAGGGAGTACTTGAATCAAACCAATTATAGAAGTTTTGAAATGTAAAAGTTTTAATATGTAGAGTTCTGATATGTAAAAGTTTTGATATGTAGAAGTCTTGAACAAACTTTTTGTTCAACACTAGTAGATGGTTCGATTTCTCATTAAGAACTGTATGTCAGTGGAAATAGTTTTTTTTTATGTTTGAAAAGCTTTATTTCAGGAAAAGGTTAGTACAAAGACATCAGCAGAGGCATAAAAAATACACAAATAGAAGTTAAATAACATAATACAAGCTAATATCATAAAGAAACCGTAAAAGCATTTTTTATACAGATTTTTAAGGAAAAAGGGAGAGAGGGAAGAAAAAGGAGGGAGGTAGAGAAATAATAAAGGGGAAAAAGGGGAAATGGTAACAATGTATTATGAAAATACAAAATTATACTTTAGAGAGTAAGTGCTGTAGATAAAACAGTAATCAAAATGTAGCACGAGAGAGCAATTGCAACAATAAATAAATCCTGTATTATTACTGTAAGAGAAGAGGATGCAATTTTCTCAAGGCGGATCAAAATTTTCTGAAGTGATATTTGATACATTCTTACAAACTATCCGGTCTAGATATGAGGTAAGAGGCAACCAGAAGAGGTCCCTATTGTGTGTGGGATTACAGGAGGAAGCAAAAGCAGTATCAAGCCTGTGAGAGTGACATAGAGAATTCCACCAACAACGTATGGAGAGTTTTGTGAGGGACTTCCAGTTAGAGGAGATGTGCTGAAAGGCTAGGGCAAGCATAAGGTCAAAAAGACCACGAGAATGTAGGGGAAGATCTAGAGAATCAGATAAACTGCCAAGAAAAAGGGTAGATATAGAATACTGAGATGAGATTGTGAAAATACGAGAGATGTATAGCCAAACAATATTCCAGAATTGAGAAACAGAAGGACATAGGAATAAAAGATGAAAGAGGTCAGTATTAGGGGCAGAGCATGTCCAACAGTTAGACTCAGTAGAGGAGGAAAAACGGGCTAGAGAGAGTGGAGAGAGATATAACCTGTGATACAGATAGAAGAGAGATTGAGTGAGGGAAGCAGAACGAGAAATTTTCAAAGATCTGGACCAGAGTTTATCCCATAGGGCAACGGACCAAACACAACCCAAATCCGCCTCCCAAGAGAGTTCCAATTTAGATTTAGGACGATCTGGATTAGGAGCGGAAAAGAATTTATAGATAAGAGAGGCTTTGGGGAGGGCAGAAAGAATCTTAAGAAGAGGAGCATGGGACACAGAAGAAGGGGAAGAAGGAAGAGAGTAGAAAATATCAAGAATAAGTGTTATCAGAGTAACAAACTTTTGCAAAAAGGAACGAGGACAGTGAAAGGACATCTGAAATTGGGGAAAGGAACAAGGAGAAGGTCCGTCAAAAAATTGGTTCACCCAAATGATGTCCTTAGACCTCCAAGCTTTCCAAAAGATGGGTCTATTATTTATAAGAATAAGTGAATTATACCAGACAGTGGAATCCAAAAAAGACTCCCGAGTAATAGGTGTAGGAATAAAAAGAGGCTTTAAAAGAGAAGAGGTATGTTTGAATAAAGGAAATGACGAGTGCGGAGCCTTGGCAGAAAAGTGTATGATCTCTCTGAAAGAAAAAGGCAACAGCAATGTTTGCTCGATATGAAGCCAAAGAGGAGCGAGAGGGGAAGGAATGGACGCTAACCATCTGGACGCCTGACGAAGAGAAAAGAACCTATGATAGATACGAAAGTCTGGGAAATTGACCCCACCATTGGATTTGGACTGACGAAGTCGTGCTAGAGAGATTCTAGATTTCTTTTTGTTCCAAAGAAATCTTGACAAACAAGAATCGATGCGTTTAAAATAGATTGCGGGGATATGAACGGGTAACATAGAAAAAATGTAAATTAAAATGGGGGCTATCATCATCTTGATTGAGTCCATACGCCCCCACCAAGAAAGAAAGAGGGGATTCCAGGAGGAAAATAATTGTTCAATATGAGATAAGACCGCAGACATGTTTAAAGTAATTGAGGAGGAAATAGAGTTGGAAAACCATACTCCTAAGTATTTAATTTTGGAACTATTCCAAGCAAATCCAGTAGAGGAAAATTCAGACGGGGTACAAAATTTGGTAAGAGGGAGAATTTCAGTTTTTCCGAATTAATTTTATAACCCGAGACCTGCGAGAAAGAATCGAACTCAGACAATAGAGGGGAAATAGAAGTTTCCGGAGCAGAAATAAAAAGAAGAATATCATCCGCATACGCAGAGAGCTTCAATTGATTATCACCATAAGGAAAACCTAAAATAGAATCATTGTTACGGATAGAAGACAAAAAGGGTTCAAGGGCAAGGACAAAGAGTAAAGGGGATAAGGGGCAACCTTGACGAACACCCCGCTGATGAGGGAAATATGAAGAAACTTGACCGTTGACCAGAACCGAAGCTTTAGGGGCGGAATACAACAAAGAAATAAGAGAGATGAAATGAGGACCAAAGCCATGCCAACGCAATGAAGCAAATAGGAAAGACCAATCAACTCTATCAAAGGCTTTCTCTGTGTCAACAGAAATAGCCGCTAAGGGAATAGAGAGAGATGGAACCTTATTTAAAACATTAAGGAAGAGGCGAGAATTATCAGAGGTAAGCCGGCCTTTAACAAAACCACATTGTTCCTTACCGATGAGGTGAGGCATGAGGGGGTCTAGACGTAACGCTAGAACTTTAGCATACAACTTGTAATCTACGTTTACTAAAGAGATCGGGCGATAGTTCTTGCAGAATTTGGGATCGCGACCATCCTTACGGATGAGACAAATGGTAGCTTCTTGAAATGTACCCTCGGCCTTACCCAGCGAATAAAACGATTGAAAGAGAGAAAGGAGTTTGGGGAGTAAAAGGTCCGAAAAGTGCAGATAGAATTCAACTGAAAAACCATCAGGACCTGGGGTTTTACCTTTGGTGAGAATATTCAAAGCCGAAGAGAGCTCATGTAAAGAGAGATCAACTTCCAAGTCAGGGAAATTAAGATGAGAAGTCGAAGGCTTAGGAAGTTTGTCAAAATATGCCTGGATAAGAGAGGAAGAGGGAGAAGCTTCCGGTGTGTAAAGAGTAGAATAAAATGACTGAAACTGGTCAAGAATATCCTGAGCTTTATGTAGTAAAGTGTTGTCAGAAGAGTAGATAGAATCAGTAAAGGAGCGCTCCTTGCGGGACTTAAGATAGTTGGCTAGGAGTTTCCCTGACTTATTGCGTCCGCCATAGTAACGAGCGCTATTACGAAGAAGCACCGACGAAGCATGGTCAGTAGTAGACTTATTGTATTCGAGCTTGGCGCGAATAAGGTCCGGAGGGACGGAGTTATTAGGAGAAGAATAAAACTTATGCTCCAAATATTTAATATGAGCTAATATAGTTTTCTGCTTCTGAAGAAAACGCTTCTTCTTCTTAGAAACAAAATCAATAACAAACCCACGAGCTGTGGCCTTAAAAGAGTCCCAAAGAGAATGGGGGGAAGTGTTAGGAACATCATTTAACATAAAAAATTCAGTAGCAAAGGATCGAAAGGAAGAGGAGAAAAAAGGATAATTGAGAAGAGAGTTATTAAATCGCCAACGAGAAGGCAGTCAAGGTCCGTTACAATAGGGGCATGGTCCGAGATGAGTATAGGCTCAATAGAAGAAGACAATAGGTTTTGCGATAAGGAAAGAGAAAGAAAAATGTAGTCAAGACGAGAGAAAGATGAATGAGGAGGAGAGAAAAAGGAATAATCAAGGGTGTCAGGGTGTAAAAGTCTCCAGGAGTCAGTAAGATGTGCTTGAAAAATAGTATCTAGAAATTGTTTGTGAGGTTTATGAGGAATGAACCGAACCGTTGACTTACGGTCAAGGAAAGGGTCCACAATCTGGTTACAGTCACCAGCGAGAATAAAAAGGTCGTCTCTATATTGAATACATTTGTTCGTAATTGAGGGCCAGAAAAATAAGTCGGGTTGTGTAGGGCCATAGACATTGAGGACAGTCAGAGGGATAGAATTAATCAATAATTTAGCTAGTATCCACCTACCATCATAATCTGTTTCTTGTAATAAAACCTTACATTTTAACCCTTTATGACACAAGATGACGACACCATTCTTCTTATTGGTAGAGGGAGAAAATAATACCGTACCCACCCATCCACGCTTTAGTTTGAGAGACTCAGCCGCCGAGAGGTGAGTCTCTTGTAATAGGACAATGTCAGGGTTATAAGAAGCTAGATGGGAAAGGATCCTCTGACGTTTAATGGGATTAATGAAACCCTTTACATTCCAGGAAATTACTCTGAATTTAAACACTGTAAAACATTAATAGGAACAATACCTACAGCAACATTTAAAAAGAGAAAAAATATCACATCTACATCCGCAGATAGGAAGAAAGGAAATTGCAATAGGTAGAAGAAAATAGAATCAAGTGGAAGAGTAAAGACAAAAAGACGAAATGAAAATGCAAATCAAGGAGA
This sequence comes from Triturus cristatus, assembly GCF_964204655.1. Classification (NCBI taxonomy): domain Eukaryota; kingdom Metazoa; phylum Chordata; class Amphibia; order Caudata; family Salamandridae; genus Triturus; species Triturus cristatus. The sequence goes on from NC_140590.1 coordinate 235,939,866, forward strand.
GGTAAGAGCGGATAACAGGCGGAACAAAATGGAAAGGAAAGAAGGGAAAGGACAAGAGGAAAAAAGCACAAGAAGAGACAGTACATATCCAAAAAGGATGACTGAAAATAACATACCTGAGGGGGACATAAAAAGGATGGTGGGGTTGTGGAAGGATTCGACAAGATTGACCTCCCAATACCAGGAGAACAAACCGAGTCAGGACGGAAGACGAATAGGACAAACCGTATGGAATGAAGAGGAACACATCAGACGATCTAGATAAAGAAAAAAGAGGATATAAACAATTACAATGAAGGAAATAACAACAATAAAAAACAACAATGCATGGAATAGAAACATACTCCAATATGTATAATGAGAGAGAACAAGAGCGAATTAAAAAAAGAAAAAAAAAGAATCAGTGAAAAGCACCTCAACAACAACAAACAAAAGTCAATGCGACAGCAATAACTGAAGAACCTGCAAGAAAAAACCCACAAGAAGAAAGATAATAGTAAAATAAGCAATCAGCCATTAGCCGAAGTGGAGGTGTCCATGCCAGAATTAGTCTGAATATGAATAAAGTTCTTGAGTTCAGCAGGATCATGGAAAGTCCAGGTTTGATTTTGGTGGGTTACTTTGAAGGTGCAAGGATGAAATAAACCATATCTGGCACCAAGAGAACGCAGAGGAGCTCGAAGAGTCAAAAATTCCTTCCTTCTCGCAGCAGTAGCAGCAGAGACATCTTGAGAAAAGAATACTCTCTGACCCAACCAGGAAACTTGACGTTTAGCCCTAGCTGCCGAAAGGACTAGAAGGAGATCAGTAAATTTCAGAAAAAGAATAATGACTCCTCGTGGCTTAGTAGAAGATGATGAGCGAGGGCCGAGCCTGTGAGCCCTTTGAATAGATAAGGAGGGGGTAGGAGACATGTCCAAAAGTTTCAGCAGAAAGGAGGAGAAAAATGAAACAGGATCATCCCCCTCCAAGGTTTCCGGCAGCCCATAAATACGTAGGTTATTCCTCCTATTCCTATTTTCCAAATCCTCAGTGTGTTGTTGGAGAGTTAGAACAGATTTTTCTAGAGAGGCAATGCGTCGAGAATTGACTTGGTTCTCAGTGACCTGTTGTTCCACAGAAGAAACTCTATTGTCCATGGTCGACCACTTTTCTTCAAAAAGTTGCATTTTATTATTGGTTTCCTCCACAAATGGACGCAAAGCACGTATTTCCTCCAACAATAGCTCCAGGGAAATAGGAGGAGAAGGCTTTTCAGGAGGAGGGGGGGAGTTCTGCTTCAAGCGCTTCGATGATGCAGTGGAGGGAGAGGACTTGTGTGAATTTGGCTGTGGCAAAGAAGAGCGGTCCGGAGCTGCTGCCGCCATCTGGTCTGAGGGGGAAGAAGAATCAGCTAATGAAGAAGAGGGAGAAAGTGTCAAAGGATTCTTCGAGGGCACAAAGACAAATTTAGGAGTACGTAATTTCCCCATAGGTACCCAAGTGTTCAAAACATAGGGTAAAATACAGCCAAAAACAACCAAAAATTAGCAACTCCGCAGAAGGCAGTCTCAAACACAGTCTTGAACAAGGCAATGAAGCTATCACAGTAGAGACGGGAGAGACAATTCAAGTATCTGCAGAAAGTCGACAAGCAGGAAAAAATATTGAGGGACTTCACAAGTAGCTGGGACTAGAAACACGCCAAATAGGAGCTGCTATGAACAAATTGATGAAAATGGCAATGTAAAGGAGGCTGGAACCCACAGGCAAAACACAGGCTCAGATGGGCATCATATTCGGTAAGCGCGCTTCCCTTCCCTTGACACTTGCATGCGAGAGAGGAAATTCCTGTGATAATCCGCTTAAATCTCTAATATTTAATGATACAAAGAGAAATTGAGGTGCATGTTGAGCTTTCAACAGTCGCTTTCTCAGACCACACATAAGTGCTCAGTATATATATATCGCTGCCTCTGGGGGAAGCATAGCGGAAAACTCACCAGAAAAAATTGCAGTCTCCCCCATAAGTGCAGCATAAAAAAAAAGATTTGCAGCTTTAAAGATTCAGTGCCGGTATAGAGCAGTCCAGTTCCACGCAGACCTTGCATTGATGACAAAATGGCGGTCGCGCTGAGGCGCTCAAACCTCAAGACGAAAAAGCCACATTTCAGCTAGAAAAAAAAGACCTCCATGAGCTCAACAGGTGCACAGCATGTTCCGCTACATGTGGCCCCCGGAAAACACGATGCGAGAGCCCTGAAAGCGCCGTAGACAGCAAAGAGTCCGTCCCGTCTCGGCGGAGCTCCGGGACTAGGCGGCCATCTTAGGCGGCGTCCAAGCCACTCCCCCCAGTGGAAATATTTTTTAAGCTTGTAACATGTCCAGATATTAGCATAAATTGATGAGAGAGAGCATCTGTCATTTTAGTTAACAGGTTGGCTGTTCTTCTATAGCAGTTACAGTTAGAACACATGGAGGGGGCATCATCAAGCACAATGTGATTTAAACCAAGAAGTATTTATGAGCTAGAGATATTAATTGTAACTATTGAAGACAGGCCTTCCAGTGCAGTCAATTGGTCCCCATCAGTGACAGCTGACACAATGAAGAGCTGGTGGGGCGGGTGGAGGGGTAGCATGGAAGGAGGAGCACATGGAGGGTTTAATAAAAAAAATTCAAAAACACTTACCTCTGGGTTATCTTTTTTGTCCTATCTCTTACATACACTGCGACAGACTCCCTGTGCAATCTCATGCTAAGAGAGCAGCACGGGGAATAGTCTGAGATGGCGAAAAAAACGCTCTGCTCAGACCAGGAAGTCTTGCGGAGTTTCTCCAGCCCAGCTGTTCAAAGCTGGAGAAATCTAAGTGCGCATGTGTGTATGGCCGTCTAAGAAGGCCGGCCAAACACATATGCGCATTTAGACAGTGCACATAGCACTCCTTCTCCCCCCTCCCTGCCTCGGGCCCTCCCCCGCTCCCTGAACGCACTTGCTCAGAGCCAGCAAATGAAAAATAAAACAATTTGGGAAATTGTTTTATTTTTCACCTGCAGCTCTGAACCAGCGGGGCGATGCTCCTGTGTCATTGCGGAGAAGTCGCCCCATGTCCACATTACTTATGGTACCAATCAGACCAGGTAAGGATTCATCCCCATGATTAAGTCAAGAAGCATTTGAGATTTCACAATCATAAAATAAATCCGTTTCAGAGCAGATCAGAGAAGTTGATCTTAGTACAGTTTACTAAAGCTGAAGTTACAATAGTGTTATGATTTCTGGATTGCTGGATTGAATTAGGTAAGTCATTTTCTTGTTGTGCGCTTTAGGAATTGTCTGTTCAACAAGATGTATGTCATGTATAAAGTTTAAACTCACTGACAAATCTGGCCTGGCTATCCTGCCAGCTGTTTGACTGATTAGGTCGCACGGGTGGCTACATCTCTGCTTGCCACTTTTCTGGTTTGTCAACTTATTTGATATTGACAACAGTCCAAAAAAGACAGAGTACTGACAAATTAAGATGAACACTTCAAAGCATTCAGCTTAGTGTCTGGCCGTGAAACCGAGACAGTACTCTTAAAATGGCCACCAGATCTCTTTGCACTGTGGGGTGTGGACTTTTCCACTCTATTAGTGTATTCCATAACTTTTCTGGATCCACAAGGTAACTGGGCCCAGTGGTTGCCTTATATACTCAGTTTTTATATTCTGTTTGACGAAAAGAGTTGTGAGGCATGTAACACTACAAAGATCAGTGTAGAAATTAGTGTTGCAACTTCCCAGAAGCCTCTACTGTCAATAAAGTGACAGGTATGAAATAGAAGGGCAGGTCTGAAGATCAAGGTGTCACTTACCTGGTCTGTCCACCTCTAATGACTGCTGCAATTCCATCTGAGTAGCAAAAAATCTACTTGTGTGCTGGAGATTCCAACTCCCCTCGTCCCCTACCTACCTCGCCACACCGCAACACTCAGCTTGCACAGCTAGCGAAGTCACTGCACCTGAGTTGCGCGGTTCACTACTAACTCCCTGACAGGAAATCCCACAAAGCACATTTACAGACCACAGATAACAGCATCACCAGGCAAGCACCAGAAAAGCGTCTTGCAGACAGTGAGTGACGACCATGATCAGTGTTTGGCAAGCAGTCAGAGCATTTCTCTGAAATGACAGTGATGGCACAAGCACCATCTGCTGTTTCCTCAGACCTAGGCACCATACGGGGTGTAACATAAGTAACATGATGCCCAGCCTCCGGGAGGAGGTGGTCAGGGAGATTTGTATTATGAGACATGTTAAACTCAGAATTGCAATCCATTTTTATTGGTGGCTCATCATGAGGTGTGTCACAATGATTTACACAATTTAGAAAAATACTCAAGAACAAGGATTCAAAATACATGCATTCTGACAAGATGCTAGAGAATAGACTTTCTCTTGGGAAATAATAATAGAATCAAATAACCATCTAAATGTGTCGCTACAAACAGTTTTTTATTTTTTTATCTATTATTATAGGAGATTGCTATGTTGGAAGCAAGATGACTGTCATAGAAAAAGTAGACTCCTTTGAGGATACACTCAGGGCCTGATTTATATCTTGGCGAATGAGGTACTCCTTCACAATGGTGACAGATATCCTGTCTGCCAAAAGACAAATCCCATAGAATATAATGGGATTTATATTTCGGTGAACAGGATATCCGTCACTGTTGTGAAGGAGTAACCTGTCTGCCGAGATCTAAATCAGGCCATCCATTACCGACTGCAGTGGCAAGACATTAATAACACGTTATTAATGGCCTGATTTATATTTTGGAGTGCATTCATTTTTTCGTAAGGGTCACGGAATCAAAAAATCAGTGCTCTGAACTTAGAAACGTCTGCTGGTCCAGGGAACATATCTTAACATTGACATGAACAACTGTCATAGCAGGTCGTGTCAATGTGTTAAACGTTTGACAGACAGTTCTGTCAAACTTTTTACATGTTTTTTTTCTTTTCAAAAACAAAATTCCAAAGCAGATTTTGTTTTTGAAACTACAAAAACGAATAACATTCCCACTATAGGAGCTGCCTCCCATTGTGTGGGCGTCATTTTGCAGTGTTCACTGCCTCTTCCTGTCAGGACTACACGGCAGTGACGGAAAGTGAAAATTGGCCAACTGACCGCCCACTCTAAATTGGGCAGGCAGTCGAACGGCCAAACCTCTGATGGCCCTTAATCCGTCGGGCCATCGGAGGAGTATGTCAGCGACGGAGACAAGTATTTTGGGTGGACCTTAAGTATGTCAGGGTGAGTGTGCCTGCCCCAAAAACGCTGCTGAGGCGCCTCACGATCCATGGGCTTGTTGGAGGAACTGTGTGGTCCAGGAGGCAAACATCAGGGTTGTGAGGGATTCGAGGCGGGTGTCGGCTGGTCCAGGAATCTTTGGCTTCCACCATAAGGCATTATAGCTCTCAGTGGAGAGTCCTCTCTCCCCAAGGCCAGGATGTCATCTGGTCAACGTTTCTGTAGCTAGGATTGATTACATGGTGAGGTAGCTAGCCCCATGCATAATCCTCCTCCTTTTGCAGCTGGGCTTGGGACTGGCCATGGTGAAGTTTGGGTGGAGCACTTTGAAGAACTGCTGAACTAGCTTGTGTCGCAGTCTCCACCAGACATATAGCCAGCTGAAAAGGACCTGCCAACATTCCTGCTCAGGCACTTGAAGGCAGACATTGAAACATCAATAGACATGCTCTACCCCATGTTTGGAAAGATCTGGGAAGACAAAAAGGTGCCATCAGACTGGAAGGTTAGATAGCTTATCAAGATCCCCAAGAAAGGTGACTTGAGTTACTGTGCAAATTACAGAAGATAACTACCTGTCAACCTCAGGCAAAGTGTTCCACAGAGTCATCCTGAACAGAATGAAGGAACAAGTTGACACTCAGTTGCGAGACCAGTAAGTTGGCTTCCGCAAAGACAGATCTCTCACAGACCAGACTGCAACACTGTGCATCATTATTGAGAAGTGGATGGAATGGAACTCTCCCCTCTATGTCAACTTCCTCGACTATGAGAAGGCAGTAGACATTGTGGATGGAGAGACCCTGTGAAAAGTCCTCCACCACCAGATAAACTTGTCAGAATCATAAGGAACTCTTATGAGGGAATGACCTGCAAGGTAGTCTCTGGAGAACAACTCATGGAAGCCTTCTTAAGTGAGGACCGGAGTCCGCCAGGATTGTTTCTTCCCGCCTTTTCACTTTCTGCTGGCCATTGACTTCATCACGAAGACATCCACAGCAAGAAGCAATAGGATCCAGGGGACACCTTGGACACAGCTCAAAAACCTTCACTTTGCAGCTGACCCGGCCCTACTCTCCAATGCCCATCTGCAGATACAAGAGAAGACTGACAATGTGGCAGCCACATCAGCACAACTTGGCCTCAACATGCAGAGGGGAAAAGACCAAGATCCTGAAGGCTAACATGGCCAGCACAACTGAAGTCATCTTGCAGGCCTAGCACCGGAAGAGGTTGAAATCGTCACCTACGTGGGCAGTGTCATAGACAAGCTGGGCGGCACAGGCACCGACATCAAGGCAAGAATCTGCAAAGAAAGTACTGCTTTCATTAAGCTGAAGAAGATCTGGAGCTCCAAGGACCTAACGCTGCAAACCAAGATCAGGCTTTTTAACACCAAAATAAAATTGATCCTTCTGTATAGAGCAGAAACTTGGAGAACAACTGTGATCACCACCAACAGAGTCCAGACCTTCATCAACAGGAAAATCCTCCATATCCATTGGCCAAACACCATCAGCAACAACGACCTATGTCAGCAGACTTTCCACCTCCCTGCTCAGGAAGAAATCTGGAAAAGATGTTGGACCTGGATAGGTCACAATCTCCGCAAGCCTGCATCAAACACCACCAAGCAAGCCATGACTGCGAACCCTCAAGGGAAAAGAGGAAGGTCAAGAAACACCTGGCACCAAGTCTGACTGCAGGGAGATGGGTTACACCCAGATTCAGACTGAATGAAAGGCCCAAGATAGAGATGGCTGGAGAGTCCTGGTTGATGGGCTAGAAGTAAGTTCATGAGATGTTCCTCGCCAGGCAGCATCACCAGAGCAGGTTCAATCTTTTTAAAGAGACATTTGCTGAATGATTGAAGATCAGTCAGCGTGGTAGGGAAGATCCAACATACTGGGGGAGAGTCCTATCCAATTTATTCACCAAATGCCGAATACAGACCAAGGTGCCAGACTCGTGGCACGGGTCAATCTTACAATCCATACACAAGTAGGGTGACAACACAGAACCAAAGAACTACAGATTAATAGCCCTTCTGGACATCGAAGGGAAAGCCTATGCAAACACACTGTTGACAGAACTAAACAGATGGGTCGATGAAAATGAAATCCTTTCCCCTTATCAAACAGGTTTCCGCAAAGGCTGTTCGACAATCGATAACATCATGGCCATATCATATATAAGCCACCAAGCCAACGTCAAAAATAAGAAACCAGTCTATGGCTGCTTCATAGACTATTCAGCAGCCTTCGATGGGGTGCCACGTTGCAAGCTCTGGTCCCAATTGCGCAATTGGCAAATTCCACCAGGCCTCCTCAACGCCATTATCTTGTTATACAGCAATACTTGGATCAAAGTCAAATCAGCAAACAACATTACAACAAAAAAGTGTCTTACAAATCGAGGCTTAAAACAGGGATGTGTACTTGCCCCAACACTTTTCAATCTATATAAAGCAGACCTGGGCAAGACGCTCCACTATGCCAACCTCGCAATCCCAAAAATTGGAGTCAATAAAATTCAAATGTTACAATACGCGGACGACCTAGTTGTGATGGATCACACAAAAACAGGACTGCAAAGGGGACTAGATGCTCTAAACGCCTACAATCAGATCAATGAATTAACTATAAATCCAGAAAAGACCAAAGTATTGATCTTTGGAAGTTGTATAAAAAAACACTCCTCAAATGGCACGTGGGCAAAGAGACAATAACCTGCTTCAAATTCTTACAATTATCTTGGGTGCTGGCTGAGTGACTCGGGCAAAGCCACTTTGCATTTACACAAAATGAAATCTAAAGTGGAGTCTACAATCTACGCTTTGTGCAAACTACATGAGAAAATGCAGAGCCCAACCACCATCCCAATCAGAAAGGTGTTACAATCTAAAATAAGGGCAATTGCGGGTTACACACAGCAGGCATTCCCAGGTAAAATGAGCATAATGATGGAAAAAGCACAGTGCTGAGCGTACAAACGCATATTTAAACTACCTAAACACACCCGCAATAGCGGGATTTGTCTGGAATTTGGCCTGGTGCAACAGAGTAAAGAATGCTTGGGAGTGCATGCAAAATATCATTATCATGTACTCAAAGCTCCGGATGGGAGCCTGAAGAGCATGCTTAAACCCATCTATGATGGACCTCCTAACCCATGGCAGGTCTACATGTAGGAAGCAGTAGAGGTTTTAGATTTGGCAACACAGATTTGGGGCCAAGAGGACATAACCTACCCGGTCGTCAAAAAGGTAATCAATTAACAATGTTACCAATTGTCAAGAGAAATTGATCTAGCACATTTTGAGAGTGGAAGAGGTCAATCTGGGCTGATCGCTACATACATGGAGCACAAATCCCAGCCTTACCTTCACCAAGCACTGGGGAGAAAGGCCCTAAAAAACATTCAGTGGGCCAGACTAGTACCTCTCCCAATACAAGAACTAAATCCGGGGTGGAAAGCCCTTGAACACAAAATCAGCTGTAGAATCTGCAATTTCAAAACAGAGTCATTACTACATCTGACGTGCTGCTGCCTGGGTCTGTTACAATCTCGTCTGAAGCTACTAAAGGCAATATGGCTATGCAAAGGTGTTCGGACAGTAAAAGAAGCTGTTGTGCCTCTATTTTCTTGCACTCTACCGACCGACCTGGCTGGAATCAGGAGATATATGGAGGAAGTGCGTTCCAGACTTGTTAAAGAGTAAGATCAAGCCAACTGCGAGAAAACAGACTCGCAGTGGACAGACGAAGGCACACTTCCATCACAATGCTTCACACACAATTAACTTATTAACTTTTATATTTTAATCACATTTTACTTGTACTTTGCATGTAATGAAATTGGTTATAATTGTAAATGAATTTCTCTAAATGTTCTGCTTTTTAAATTATTCTGTTATATTGCAAATGGTTTTAAGTAACTGTGCAATAAATAAATCTATATAGTTACTGTTCACTGTTAAACAAAATACAAGGTACAATGTATTTGGTAGAATAAAAGATACTTGGAGAACATTTGTTGGCAGGCCGTTTCAAAAGTAAGAAATATGAATACTGTTTAGTTTAATAAAAATGAAAACAAAAAAAATTGTCAGTCAGCGTGGTTTATTCAGGGTCTCTCGTCGCTGCATGGGGCTTCATTCAGATATTCTTAATGCAGGCTGGCAAAGCTGACAGGCCCCAGGCAGACCTCTTAATGGTTGGTGCTAGGCTCTGTTCAGAATATGATCAGCTGGTTACAAACTCACTACCAATAGAAAGAGGTGGTTTGCTTTGACTCCCAGGCTACAGCCAATCCCTTTGATGCGGTGGAGTTTACCAGCTCTACACATTCATACACACAACACTCATTTGGGCCCATATACATTCATACACACAATGAGCTGGCAAATATCCACTGGTCCTCAATTTTATTTTACCCTAGGAAACCTTTACATCAGTATTCTTACCATTCCTGTCTCCTGAGTAAATGGATGTTCGATAAGATCTAGTAGTAGATTAGAATAGGGAGGAAAGACAATAATGCATGTAATCTTTTAATTTAAAGAACCACAGACTCAGAAGGAATTTTAAAAGTTTATCTGAATTAATAATTTTGTGAGTCAAATCAAATACACATGAATAGACCTGAAATCTCCATCAGGCAAATAGTACAGTTAGCTTATAATCAGTTTGCATTAATAAATTCTTGCATTGAGAGCACCTGAGGAGAGAATGGACAGAGAGCAAGTACGGAGCATTTACCCTACAGATATATTTACCTAGAATGGTGTGAGGACCCCGACATCAAAGAGTCAAAGATTCAGGACAGGTTCGGGACAGGGAAAAGTGACCTCTTCTAGTGCAACGCTAGCGTTACACCCCTCTCTGGAGCTACTCGCTCGGGCACGTCCAGACCCCTGCCTGGATGTGCCTCCTCAGTTGTTCTGCAAATTTTCCCTACTGTAGGATTCTTCAGTCAGATTGCAGCAAAATCGGGCAGCCTCTCAGCATAGCATCAGCATCAAGTGTGTCTAACTATCTATAATTTACCTCTGTTATACCAAATTCAAGTGTATGATCCACCCCCAAATGTTTCAATTCCATGTTCACCAGCAATTTGATTGGGCCAAGTAGTGGGTGAGGACATCACACCATACCACGTGCAATATTTTTCTTTAGTCTATTGTCTAACTCTCCGCCCCTTAATTTTAATACCCACAAGCTTTATTCCCACAAGCATTTCATATTAGGATCGATAAATTTATGGTACAATGTTTCTTTGACTTCCTCTCATAGGGTTCAGAAAGTTGAGTTCCCATGTCCTTGCTAGGCTTAGGGTTTGGCAGTCGTCCATGACGTCATGAACTCGAACAAAAGTAATGCTCTACCTGTTTAGATAAAGATGGATCAAGTAAATCTCACTGATAACTCACCCGCAATTGGTCGTCAACGGCCACACCATTAGGAAGAGAGCACACAAACAAGTATAGATTGTGATTGAAGATTATATTTTTCTTTATTCTTTTTGTTCAATAATTTTGTTGATAAATATACAAAAAAACACATGTGCTCAAAATAAGCAAAAAGACAGATTTTTTGAAAGGATATATGCAAAAAATCAAAATGGGCCCCCACAGGGGGGTTGGAGGAGTGTATAAACAGTTAAATAACAGTCATTCTCATCAAACAACCCATACAATCTTACACAATCAACCCAAACATAAAACATACATTTGCTCTACATTAAAATATTTGTAAATATACAAAGGAACAATCTCCTCACAGTCTTGGAGTGTCTTATTTGTTGGACACCACTAAATCGAGCAAAGGGACACGCCAGATCGTACAAAAAGACACGCCGACGCGCGTTTCAGTGCAATCACACAATCATCAGGGTGCCACCTTCTTCAGGGCGTTTTCTATAATCACAGGGGGCCTGCGGATAGGTAAAATTCAAAGAAAAAAACATCTCATTGGAGGTAACAAAATAATTTATCAGTTGTTCACATCGCGTACATCAATTGTAAGATAAAGCACATCAATAAATGATTAATATTTGTTCACAAATCAATTTTAAACCAAAATGGTGTGGCGCGCAGGCGCTCAAGTTGGGTTTCAAATTAACATAACCAAATGCTAGATAGATAAACAAATACAATAAAGATAATGAGGACGTGATAACCAAAGCAACTGCACATTGTAGGCCATCTCTCATAAGATAGGTTGCCCGTGGAGCAACCAAAAGAGGGAATACAAGGAACTTAAACATAAATAGTGCTATAAACATGGAGATAACAAAAGCCAAAAATAGAAAAAAGAGTAAATATATGATATACTGTGTGGGTTTTAGACCTCACCCAAGTTCAGATCCTAAGGAGCATCAAATAAGATAGGGAAGCGATCACAGGATGGGCTGTAAGGGGAACCACTACGATAAGTGTCCTAAAACGGGAAAAACATAAGAGAAAAGAAGCACCCATTAAAGAATCATTTAACCCAGGTTGTGCTTGATTTGTACAAGAGAAACAAAACAACACCTGCTTGCCTTGCAAGTTGTGCCGTAGAGGCTCAGGTCGGGAAAGCTTCAAGATCGGTAATCGCCCCTTGTTCTGTTCGTTAGGGTAGTTAGTTCCATTAACTGCTTGCAAGCTAGATGAAAGATAGAATGACATCAAAATATAAGCTAAAAATAGAGATAAATATAAAAAGATCCTGAGCAATGATTGTAAAGAGCTATTGTCTGATAGCCGAAAAAACCTCAAGGGACAGAATCTGAAGGCTACCGATTCATAAGTTTATAAATTGTCCTAATAGCGAAAGTGGTGATGTGAAACAGCTGTTTGCTAAGATCTAGGATAAGGCGTCGTAGTGGAGACGTTAAAATGGGGATAAGAATTTAATTTCCTAATGTGTCTGGACAATAAAAGAAGTGATGGCAATTTAGGTAGTCTAGTTGGAGCTTGAGGCGCCCATTCTCAAACTAAATTAGACATGAATGCGACTAAATGGATACATTTCAAGACGGCGAAAAAACGCTAATTGCTCGCGGCTTCAAATTAGATGTCGGGAGATTCAGTCATACCTTAGGATTTGTTGCGCGATGATAGGAGGCCGACTGGTCACGTCGCGGTATCACAAGGATCTTAGGAGCAATATATCCAGAGAGCAGCCGCTCAAGTGAAAATGTTGGTTATTGACGGGGCAATGAGGTTGAACTGAATGAAAGATGATAAAAGAATGTGATCAACAAACCTTGTTGCTGTACGAATAACCCAAAACAAAACACTGGGTTTTTATTCAAAATCATGTAAGATTCTAAACTGCCGTTACAGGTGCTAGGGAGAAAAAGGAATCTACGCGTCTAGTTTTTTACCTCATAGATAGGTTACCTAATCCTGATGTCTCAAGCCGATGTGTGGCAGGGATAGCGAGGTTCCGAATGAATGGTTACCGTAGCAAGTAACCGCGCGAACGGCGGGTGAAACACTGGGTCTTTAAATACAAACGTCAACCAATGAAAGGACAACAAAGCTATGCCGTCAATGAGCATGTGATATTGACTTCAGCATGATAACGCCGATTGGTGTTCTGAGTAAACCGGGAAGATAAGTGAAACGATCTATTGGTTCCCTGTATGGCGCGATACATTCATCGGCTTGGGGAGAAGGAAAACGTAGTCTCAGACGTACTCAGGATGCACGCAATGATGAAATGAAATAGATCTGTTTCTCAAAAGACAACACAAAAGGTTCATTAGATGGAATCGAATCAGAGGTAGAACAGCATATTAATGTGTAAACAGAGGGTCTTGTTTTATAGAACAAATACAAAAAACGTGATTCGGTTACAAAAATCAAAGGGTGAAATGGAAGAATCTAACCATGAAAAAATCAGTCACAAAAGTTCACTGCAGTTTGAAGGGTTGCCGAAATAGAATGTAATTAAACAAACTGGAAGAAGATGTAGTTAGAAAGCGTAAAGGGTGTGCCCCACATATAAACCCTAAATGAGTCAACATTACATGGGCCAATAGAGATGGTTTAAGCCAGGCCAGCAGGGTGTGATATCACCAGAAAACAACTCAACGAGGTTATAATATCGCGTTCTCCCATGGTAAAGATTCGTTCAGGCCATTTTTTTGAGCATCAAGAAGAAATATCCAAAAAAACTCACGTTTTTTACGGATGTTAGTGATGTTAGTGCCCTTATGGCTTTGTATTTTTTCCAAAATGGTGTAACGTAAATCGCTTTCATTATGATTAGCCTCTTTCCAATGGGAAACGAGTGGAGCTGAAAGATTGTTACGTCTGATGTTTGATTTGTGCTCTCCAATCCGTACCCTGCATTCCCTCGCGGTTTCTCCGACATAGGGTAATTCGCAGGGACATAAGATGACATAGATACAATTCGAGGTACGGCAGTTGGTCATTTCCCCTAGTTCTACCGAACGATGACGAAAATTGATTCTTTCACTTACGATGGCATTGACACATGCATGGCATGTTCCGCATTTGTGGTGGCCACGGATAGGTTGGCTGCCAGTGATGGATTTCTGTACAAGTGGGGTCTTAGAGCTTGTGTATTTGGCCTTGACTAACAAGTTCCTCAAGTTTTTGTTGCGTCTGAAGGCAAATAGCGGTTTTGGAATCCTGGGTGCATCAGAGTCAAGGTTTAATAAGTGCCATGACGTCATGGACTTGAGAGCAGAGATGTAAGACGCATGCGTGGTTGCCACAAAGGATGAGGACATTAGTCACCCTCCAAGGCCCAAATGCGAACTATTAATAAAATCAAAGAGAAACATGTTACAATACAGAATTAAATGAACTCACTGTATACCACTTACTTCTACTTTAACCCCATTTACTTAATAAATCTTTCGCATTAATAGCTTAGTAGTACGTGCATAGGTTAGTTTCAGCTCGGCATGTGCATTAGTGTTTTATTTTAAAGCGGCCATTTTAGAAGCTACTGCGCAGCTGCAAAGATTTACCCCCAAGCGACAGAGAACGTCATGCTATGTAGATGTAGTAGACGCATGAGCAGAAGAATTACCGCGTTTAAGCGGCCATTTTAGGACACTCGGGTTACTTATTAAGACAGCACATAGAAAAGCTTCCCCTAGATAGGATTATGTAAAATGTGGTGCAATTTTTAGTACTCATGGACATGCTGGTTACAGTATTATATGTTATTCGAGAGGATTGCATACGAGCAAGTTTCTTTAGATGCGAAACCTTGCTCCATCACCTTTAAAATACATTTTCCTATGCTGTCTCCAGCACTGGGATTCGGGAACTTGTGTGGCTGAATCAGATGCATATTTTAGATCTAAAACAGACAGGAGCAAACTAATTGCTTGGATTTTAGTGTACTTGTATTACATTTTTGGAGCAGCTGTGTGAAATGTTCTATATTTCCAACAAACAGAAATAAGAAACTAGGCAAGACCTGCAGTATTTGGGCACTTTTAGCAACACTTAATCTATCCCTTTCATTCTGTACGTCATGTGTGAGCAACTCCTTCATCATTGTCCATAATCTTCTAGACCAGTCGACACTTGTTGATATGGATGGAGGTTTCCATTTCAGAGCTATGTTCTTGTTCTACTGCAGTGTTAATAGAATATCTGTTGCAAGTGTCTAATCTTTTTTAATATACCTTTCAATGCAAACGATTTCAGTCAGTCCTAACATTACAATGGCAAGTTCATCTGGGTATTGTGTAACCCAGAGGAGTATGAACTTCTCTCAAAAATATCTGTAATTCCGGACCTGACCACTATATAACTAATTCTTCTCCCTCTAATCCACATTGTTTTCAACACTTCCTATCTAGATCAAGGTAAATTCATCTTAACTTACTATCGGCCATATACCAAGTGTATGCTATTTTATATTGGGTACATGCGTTTTTTTTTTTACACCTGCTGCTTACTACCCCAAATTTAAAAAAAAACATTGGATTCTGCCTGTTTATTTGAGAAATCTTGTTTGGGTTTACTTACAGATAGCTAGGGACATAAATACAGCAGTGTAGGTAAATACATTCATTTTTAGTGCTGCTATTCTCATTAGCTCTAGATGCAGATGACTTTCCAAGAATTTGCCACCATAGCGGGGTATTTGGCTGTACAAAAGTTTTGTATTGATGAGGTGATATACATGCCCAGGTACCTAGTCATATCCTTACCCATCAAAAATGTAAGATTCTCATGGTGCGCCCTGGTGTCACGCTTTAATTTCAACCCCATCAGTGACATTAAATATAATGAACATGTCTATCAGTTTTACTTCATCGTCAAGGGTAAATTAATCCGGAGATAACAGAAACCTGTGATATGGGAGCGCCTATGCTGTTAGATTTAGTGTAAAGATAATGCATAAAATGCATTGGCTTTTAACCAAAAAGAAGTACTACCGGTTTAGAAACAAGTATTTTAAGTCTAAATGTGTCATTTTGTTCTGCACTGTCATCTCTCAACGTGGGAGGAGGGTAAGGTCCCAATTATCAGTTTTATAATGCCCCTCTGCGAACGGAGGCGTACATTAAAAAGGTGGTAGAATTTCTCGTGAGACTTCAGCTGCTAGGACTCGAGCCATTGGCCAGCAACTGTGATTGCCTATCTTAATACGTATAGATCACTGAGGCTTCCGCAAAACCTATCAGTCCTAATCCAAATGGCCTCCTTAGGTCTATCAGCTGTTGACTGCCGCTGTTTCGGTGCTTAGAATCCCGACCAATCAGTGCGTCGGTGCCTTGTGCAAGCTGCCCACTGTTAGAAC
The DNA here is from genome assembly GCF_964204655.1 of Triturus cristatus. Lineage (NCBI taxonomy): Eukaryota > Metazoa > Chordata > Amphibia > Caudata > Salamandridae > Triturus > Triturus cristatus. The sequence goes on from NC_140590.1 coordinate 235,955,926, forward strand.
CAATAGGCTACTTGTTGCTAAGGCGCCGCTCGGCGCCAGAGCAAGGAGCGCGAGCTATGACGGTTGGGGGTCCCGCATCGCTTGCAGTTTTGCCGCTGAGTCTGGTGTTTTACCTGTCCCTGAGGTGCCGTCTTCACTCTCTGCCATTCAGGAGGGGCTGCTTGCTACCGCTGTTGTGTTGTGTTCAGCGGCGCCGAGGAGGGCTTGAGGCACGACGCAGGACTCCGTGTCCCAGGAGCCCGTGCTCGGCTGCACCTGTGCTCTTTCCCCGCCCACCTGACCTAGCCCTCCCACGTCCTACAAAGGAGGAGGTGCCACCCGCAACGCGGGACGCGAGCGGGACGCGCCGGACGAAGCCCGGACAAAGGGCGGGCCGTCTGTGGCCGTCCGGGGCCGACCAGGCCGGGCTGGGCTCTCCCCTTGATATTACGTTCCAAAAGTAAGTTGTTGCTGTTACAGTTCCCAGTCTATTGTCATTCGTGCAATCTTTGACTGTCGTTGCATAGAGGCCTGTGTATTTGTTCTGGACTTTGCCCACAACTCGCTACAGGAGTAGCCTACCAACAAATCTGTTTACCTGCCCAAGGAGGAAGGAGTCCAACCAGCGCGGCCGCAGAGGAGATGTGAGGCGCGGCCCCGGGACTGCGAGCCACAGCGAAAGTACCATCAGCTGTTTTCTCTTCCCGTGCGGGCCGCACACCCTCCCAGTGCCCTGCCCCCTTCACCACTTACAGTCTTAAGCAAGGCTGCCAACGCGCATCGCGGGTCGACGCCCGGGCCAAGGGCGGGCCTGTTCAAGCCTGGGCAAGTCTGGTCTGGGCTAATCCATTGTCATCCCCACTAAATCCATCTTTATCCATCCTGCAGTGTGGCCTCGGTAAGATCATAATAACCATAATTATAGCTGCCACTATGACAACTAGGGCAATGAGGAATAAAACAGCACAAGGAGCGGGTCCCATAATCGGGCCGATCGATCAATTCATCAGTAAAGCTAATGACGCGATCAATCAGGGGATAGTCCTCTTAGAGAGACGCGTCTCCCAGGACCTCGCAGCAGCACGTAGATCCTCAATGGGCCTTTTGGCCCTAGCTAAAACACCCACCCAGCAGGAAATAAATGTCCCATTACTGCGCGAAACCCGTGCTGAACTTCATACCATACCAACAAGCGTTGATCTATCTGTCACCCACTTATCACTTGAAGAAGATACCTTGGATGATCTCGAAAAAACACCAACTTTGATGATTAGCCCCACCCAAATCACCCAAAGTCAACTACCAACTGCGATCGGGCCACAATTCTTAACCCAGCCCTCACTTCTAATAGTAGCTCCTCCAACAACAACTGATAAGGAGACAAGGGAAGGTGCTTTTCCTAATGAAGATAGTACAAGATTAGTAGTCAAGAACAAGATTAAGCAAAAAAATACACCAAGGCGCCTGAGGTCCAAAAAGACGACCCGCAATAATAACCGGAATAACACAAGCTATTCACCATCGGGAAACGCGGACGACCCCTCTGTTGCAACCGTACCGCCTGACGATCACAGGGGGTATGGCGCTACCAACTCGAACTATCTTGAGCTTAACTCACAAGTACTAGATGTAATTAAGGACCTTATAAAAACTCAACTAACACCAATAGAGCGAACCTTAAATAATATCGAAAAACAGATGGCAAGATTAATCAGCAACACTAGTCACCTTATGCCACCCATTTCCACCTTAGCTCCTCTGGCTCCCACGACTTCCACCCATTCTAAGACAGTCACAGTCAAGAAACCCATATCGACGTTAATAACCCTTCCGAAACAAAATTCTCACAGTAACAGTATAATTGCCGAAAGCAAACCTCCCACGCCCAATATAACATCACATATCACTAATGTAAACACTCAAACAGCCAACTTACAAACGGTAAGCACCTCTATACCATCCCAGAAAGGTTCACAGAAACCAACGCAGAAACCTACACAACTAAATCAGCTTAATGCAAAATCCCAGCAACCAAAGATATCATACGAACAACCTTATAAATCTAGACAGATACCGGCACGCATTACCCTTCCACCTGAATGCGGAGCCTACGTCCTTGTATTGGTAAATGTTCCAACACTTAAGCAAGAACAGAGTGAAACAACAACATCCCTGAAAAATAAGATACTTCATTGGTTAAGCCTGAATTGTAACTTCCCAATAGAATGTGTAGGGGAAATTTCCCACACGCAAAGAGTAGGTTGGATAGGCCCCTTACGGAAAAAATTCGAGGGGGATTGTGTAGTTATTACTTTCAGAAACCCCCAGTGGGCCGAAAAGACACTAGCCAAAGCACCATCACCCTCTACTTGGGAATTCAACACAACCCTTCTCCCATTAGGTTATTTCTACAGGCATTTACTAAATACAACCACCAACATCCCGTCTGCCCCTACTAATCCTTTTTTAGAAAGACCTTATCCTATTACCTCTTACCCTTCCATCCCTCACCAGAACTCTAAGTTTCTATACCCAACAGGCTCGGTCCAGTGGCATCAGAGCCAAACGTCCATACCCCCATCTAGCCATCCTTATCTCTTTGATACTCCCCATCAAGAGAATGGAGATAATCGATGGAGACAACCAGTTCCCCCGCTAGCTACTTCCTTTAACATCCCAATATATAACAGATTTAATGCCTTTTCTGGTTTAGATTTTAACGATTGACTTTTCAACCCTTACAATATTGGGGAATTCTCACAACCATCCAAAACGAACCTAACTTCATCATCTAACTCATATCCCACCTTTGCAATAACTCCTACGCATTTGCCTCTTCCTCTCATTAAACCTGAGTGCTCAAAAATCAATCATGAAGTTATTACAATTGCAACACCGACCCAAACTAATCAGGAAATCATCGAACGGAGGGCTAAAGCAGGCAATTCAGTTGACTCTATCTTAGATACTTTGCAGTTTCATTTTACCTATTGGAATATCGCAGGTCTCTCCGCAAAGAAAATCGACCCCGCCTTCCTAAGCCAGATCAATTTGAGCGGTTGTATCTGTCTTCAGGAGACGTGGGCCATAAGGCCTATACATATACTAGGCTTTAAAACTTTTTGGTCACCTGCGACGAAATCAACTTCTGGCAGAAATAGCGGAGGCTTAGTTATTTATATCAAAAACACCCTTTCCGTGGATGAGATAATTCCCATAAGTTTAGATACAAATTTTCAGATCATAGCAGTTAAGGTCACCAAACAAAGACTTTACCTTATTATAAACTTTTATAATAACCTCTCCAACTCTGCTATGAACACGCTACTCCCAGAGATCTCCGCAATAATACAAAAGCAACGAACTATTCATATCAAAAAGGCATGCATAACAATTTGGGGCGGAGATTTCAACTTACATCTATGCAGTAATAGTGACAATAACAAATGTGGTATTAGTGATGAGTCCGATACAAACCTCACGCATTTTACACACTCTAATGGGGGGGAAAAAATGAATGAACTCATGGCTGAACTAGAACTAAACTTTGCTAACGAAACAAAGAATCCACCTGTTCAATTTCAGCCCACATTCAACGGAAGAGGTTTAACAAGTATAATTGATTTTATACTGATCTCATCACCCATAGGATCCATCGTAGAAGATTTTAAGGTTATTAACAACCCCTTAAGTGACCATTTCCCCATTATCATGGTCCTTGCTGAAAGAACAAAGAATAAGCCATATGACATTCTGACCGCTCTAAATCAAAGCGATCTAGAGCTAGGCTCTTTGAATGGCTTTACATTGAAGTGGGGTAATATTGATAAAGAAGCCACAACAAAAAAAAATTGTCACAAATAACCAAACGGATATTATTAACTGCTTGGATTCCACCACCCACCCTAGCGAAACTATAGTAAGCTTTCTATCAATTACAACAACCATACAAAAAGAATTGACTAAAAAGCACAAACAAAGGCCCCAACTGAAGAAAGGGTGGTTTGATACAGCATGTACTAAAGCATCTACACGCCTAAAGGAAGCTCTGAACAGTAAACATAAGGACAGAGTCGAAATCATCAGACTTAGAAAAGAGTACACAGCCGCCCTAAAAAACAGGAAAAAGGAAGTAAAAGCTGAACTATGGTCAAAACTGATCCAAAGCTCGGAACTTAACGATAGTGCTTTGTTCTGGCAGATAGTTCGTTCCCCATTTCTAACAGAGAAATCCAACCTTCCATCAATTGATGTATCTATAAGCCAACACGAATGGGTGAACCATTTTACTAAAGTCTTTGCCATAGACCCGACCGAAGACACAGATCAGCCTGAACCTCTACCACAAATTGTCTATCCGTTAAATCTTCACTTCTCCCATGAAGAGGTCCAAAAAGCTTTAAAATCTTCAAAAACAGCCAAAGCACCAGGCCCGGACGGCGTTCCGGTTGACGTTTTTAAACACCTTCCAGATTTTTGGACCCCGCTACTAACTAACGTCTTGAACGCCACCACTGAAGTAGGTATCCTGGAATCCTGGAAAACATCAATCTTGGTACCTATCTTCAAGAAAGGAGATCGAAATAGTCCAACATGCTATAGGCCGATCTCCCTCCTGGACTCCCTAGGCAAAATGGCAGGACGAATATTACTTGACTGCCTCCAGGAGTGGGCCTTAGAACACAAAATTATTTCCGATCTACAATATGGCTTCCGGGAGGGACTAGGAACAACTGACCAGGCTCTAAACCTGTCCCTACTGGCGAGCAAATACCTGGACGCCAAAGGGTCCTCATTCCACATGGCCTATGTCGATCTTTCCGCAGCATTTGACTGCGTGTCACACTCAATGCTGTGGAATACAATCTTGAAAATGGGCGTTCCTACGCCAATTGTGGATTTCTTACGCGAACTATATACAGGCACCACTGGCAGGGTAAGATTTGGGACAAAGGGCGAGCTCACTAACTTCTTCAGAGTGGAAAAGGGGGTCAGGCAGGGGTGCGTATTGGCCCCCTTTTTATTCACCCTATATACGAATGGCCTAGAGGTTGCCATGCTACAAGGCAGTAAGGACCTCCCGGCAACAGTTCGTCGGCAGATACCAGCACTTCTATATGCCGACGATGCTGTTATCCTAGCAAGAACATCAAACGAATTACAAATGGCCCTGAACAGATATTGTGATTTTATGGCAAGTTTAAACCTGAAACTAAACGCAAAAAAAACGTACACAATGCACTCAGGGGAGCAAAGAAACGTAAAACACAGGAAATTAATGGCGCAGGGCGAACACCTGGATAGGACTAAAACCTATCCCTATTTAGGGATTGTCATTGACGAAAAATTCAAATGGACTCCAGCCATTAATACAAGAAAATTGATTTTCCTCCGAGAGACATCATCACTAAAAACCTTCTCGCAGAGATTGGGGCAGAGACAAATTAAAGAACTAGTGCAAATATATAACGCAAAATGTGTAAGCACTGCAACATATGGGGCGGGGATCTGGGGTTTTAAAAACGTGGACTCAATACAAACAATAGAGAACTATTTCCTTAGATACTTGCTGGCGGTGCCCAAAACCTGCTCCACCTATGCCTGCCACTCTGAGCTGGGCATTGACTATATCACTGACATCATAAAACTACAACCAATAATGCTGTGGCGCAGAATATGGATTACCGAGCAATGCCACTTGACTAGGACGATTATACAAGATATTTTAACGCTAGACCACGCTAAGAAAATCAAATGGCTGTCGTACGTCAAAGCGTTATTGACAGATCTTGGATATAGGAAATACTTTGACCATCCATCGCTGATAGAGGAAATCCCTAAAAAGACCTTAAAAAGGGAGTGTTTAACTCATTTACGTCAGCTACGTTTATTATCCGAGGTCCACAAGCCATCAGTCCAACATTCCCTGTTAGTCCAGACTGCGTTTTCTGCTGAACCTTACCTAAATTTTAAAATAACACAGTTTGAAAGAATGCTGCTGACCCGCTTTAGACTTGATTTGTTCCATCTACTAGTTCTATTTCCAGAGCAAAATGTCAGGACTTCTACCACCTCTATGTGCCCTTGTGATTTGGTATCGCCACAATCAACGATACACACAATGTTATTTTGCAAATTCTATAGCGAGCCCCGGAAGCGCTGGATACTCCCTATCTTGAAGTTCTGGGGTTTCCGTCAATGTCGCCCAGCGTATTTGGCACTACAATTTCTGGAAAATGAAAACTATGCGAAAGCGATTGTATCCTACCTTAAATTTTGTATACGCCACCGCACAAATTTATAACCTCGAACAACATCGCTTATACATATTAACGAAGGGACTGAGATAACAGAAAAACTGTACGTCTTTGCACATGTTGGAAAAATCCGCCCTAATGAAATTGTGATGCACTTTTTACTTCCATGTATTCCTGGCGGTGCCCAAAAATGTACATTTTAATAATCTTTTTAACCTTTTTTTTCTTTTTATTTTTATACAATTGTAACTGTGTTTTTATTCTATTTGAACTTTTATGGTGTTTTTTTAAACTACCGAATAAAGTTGATATTGATTGATTGATTGATTGACTGTGATATGGGAGCGCCTATGCTGTTAGATTTAGTGTAAAGATAATGCATAAAATGCATTGGCTTTTAACCAAAAAGAAGTACTACCGGTTTAGAAACAAGTATTTTAAGTCTAAATGTGTCATTTTGTTCTGCACTGTCATCTCTCAACGTGGGAGGAGGGTAAGGTCCCAATTATCAGTTTTATAATGCCCCTCTGCGAACGGAGGCGTACATTAAAAAGGTGGTAGAATTTCTCGTGAGACTTCAGCTGCTAGGACTCGAGCCATTGGCCAGCAACTGTGATTGCCTATCTTAATACGTATAGATCACTGAGGCTTCCGCAAAACCTATCAGTCCTAATCCAAATGGCCTCCTTAGGTCTATCAGCTGTTGACTGCCGCTGTTTCGGTGCTTAGAATCCCGACCAATCAGTGCGTCGGTGCCTTGTGCAAGCTGCCCACTGTTAGAACCAATAGGCTACTTGTTGCTAAGGCGCCGCTCGGCGCCAGAGCAAGGAGCGCGAGCTATGACGGTTGGGGCGTTCCTCGCGCTTCTACTTAGCTCTAGGTGGGCGCGCGCGCTTTGCGGGGGTAGTGAGCGCATGCGCACGTTCGCTGCGCTAAAATTATTTGAGTCCCGGGTCGTTTCCTTTCGTAGTTGGTGTTCAGTCATATTGTCGAATACAGTCTAGTCAGCGAGCTTTATTAAAGCATTGCTGGAAAGTCCCCCTGCCGATTGTCTGCCTCTGGAGAGGTAGTCCTGCGCCAAGAGTGAAACGCTCAGTGCTGGAGTCTTATCATGTAACAGGATTTCTTTCAAGTGTCTTTTTAGGGAGCCATTTCAAACGTTCTCCAACCTTTTTGCAGGTGGTGCGCGCCTCTTTTTCCGATGATCGGAGTGTTGGGCTTGTGAATAAGCCGCAACAGGTGTACGTGCTTGCCACCGCCATCTTGGAAAGTGCAGGTCACTGCTTTGGTGTGTCGGCAGTTACCCGAAGACTGTGGACTGTAACTTTACCACGGATGTGGCTTAATGAGACATAGGCTCACTGCAGTCTCGGCAGGGGCGTGACACGCGCTATGTCGTGTGCGCTCCGTGAAGCCTGTGTAGGATTGCGGTGATATAAGGACGTGTACTATCTTGGGTGCCTTCAAGCATGATATGTTATTCTTTAAGGCGTGTACTGCAACGAACTGATATGTTGCACGTCCCGTCATAACTATGGGACTGTCCTTCTGTAGCTAGGCTGACATACACTATGTTTCGTATCGTAGTCTCTCGTCGTTGTCTATATAGTTGTCGGGGCGCGCACGAACGCCAGAGCGCGCACTGACGTGAGAACGCGCACTGAGGGCAGCTCTGAGGTTTAACTGCTTACGTTACTATAAATGGAGCGGCGCGTTGGGCGAGCTCACTGTGATGCGGATGGACAGGGGTGTATGATCTACGCATAAAAGCTGTAATTTCAGTAAAAAAACACTCAGACGTGTATTTCTGTCTTTGAAACGTTCTCCGGAGCTTTCCTTGTGTATGTCTTCTCTTAGAATTGCACCGAGACCCTCATGTGTTGCGATGCAAACCCCCCTCCGCTTGTGTTGGTGCGTCCCAGGGTGTGGATCGCAGCCGGGAGAGCCCGTGAGCGGGGAGGGGAGGCAGGGAGCCGCGGAGACGCCGGGGAGAGCCGAAGGTAGGAGTTAGGGAGGCCGCAGAGACCAGGGCGACGTGCCGCCTCCTGAGCAGCTGGCCCGGGAGCTGACACGCCGCGGACTGAAGTCTCCGCAACCGCTGGAGCCGGGTTGTCGCAGCAGGAAGTCCCCTCCCAACGCTAGCCGAGCTGACACTGTCGGAGCAGCATAGAAGCCTGCTCCGCGGAGGGAGCAGCACCCAAGGAGGGAGAAGACACCTACTCCAAAGAGGGGAGCCCGCCCCTAAAGAGCCTGCAGCACGGTTCGGCCTCATGAGCTGCTGCAGTGACCAGGAGCGGTGCAGCAGCCGCAGTTGAACACCGCATCTTGAGAGGCCTGTACCCACCCCTGCGAGGACAGCCTCCCGATACCTGATGCAGGGGAAAGGCCTGGCCTTACACCCTCTCTACAATATCTTCTGGGGGTATCGCGGCCAAGCGATCGCTTATGACAGGAGGTCTGCACCTGAGATATTCGCTGCAGGGATCAGCCGTGGCCTTTTAGACTTTAAGCAGCGGAGCTCTGCCGCGGCCCTGCTTTCACCGCGGTGAGGATAGTGTCCCGATACCTGCTCTAGGGATAAGGCCTGGTCCAGCTGTCATACAGGAGAGAGATGCCGCAAAGCTCAGCTGCGGCCCTGCACACCCGTGATCACCGTTAGGTGTCAAGCGCAGTCGTACATTTGGGGACAGCCTCCGGACACCTCGCATGTGATATTATCTGGCCGGACCACGGGCAGCCCCAGAAACAACAGGGTTTATTGAACTGGCTGCGTCTCTCCATAGGAAGCTGACTCGATGCCGCCAGGGTAACCCACCCGTGGCAGTTTTTGGTGCCTGGCTTCTAGGTTTAGGCCAACCACCCTAAGGGGACTGACTATCTGTGATCGAGGAGACATCACCTCAGCTATACATCAACCGTGTGCATCCACAGATTCTCTATGGTTAAATGCCAGTCATCCAGGTAGCTGCTCTATGAAGCCAGTCGGTCATAGTTTCAGGTATCTGTTCTTGCCCTGAGCTGGCGACCGCAACTGTTTGCGGTGCTTAGTGCAGGGACAACACAACGTCACTAGGCCCTGTCAGTCAGACAAAATAGGAGGTACTAAATGAATGGGTCGTCTGTCCGCTTAAGGATTTATAGACACCTAGCCTGGCTACTAAAGCAGCAGACTGGTGACAGACCACCACCTCAACAGTTGTCAAACAGCTAGACCGATGTCCTTTGATTACAAAAACTATCACCGAATGGTCTTAATGTTTAACTGAGATGGACATACCTATTCAAACGTGGACCATCTACAGACTACACGCTTAAGATTCCCCATCCATCTTTTCATGGAAACACGTGCAGGGCTATCGTTGATGTAATTTTTTAATAAAGATTTTTAGTTTTTTTGTTAAAGCGGACCATCTAGTTGTGCTTGGAAAAAGTTTGCCCGTTCGTTCTGGTATAACAGGGTACACATAGTTTGGACATTCTTGATCTGAGCAAAACCCACTATATTATAGAATTCGTCTGCTTTACCCGGAGTTTTAAACGCTGCCTTTCCGAATAAACTTTTGGATGAGGATTTTTCCAGAATGTTGCTTTGCAGGCTCTAGGATCTTGCTGTACACTTGGACCCAGCCAAGGTGCCGCCGAACGTCACCTTAACATAAACGTGTGGCTACTTCTTGAGGTATGGATGAATGAAAGCCGTGCCAAGCCTGGGACCAGTCTCCCTTTTGGATTCAAAGGAAACCTTTTACATCTAATTGACTGCGGAAGGATTTTCGATGGTGATCACGTCCAGCACAGAAGAAGAACCTCCTTCTCAGAGAATGCTAGCAGCATTGCAGACTGAGTGGATCAACAAGGATCCAGTGTGCTACTTACCATCGTCCCACTGCAACAAGAAACCTTTCAGAAGTTAGTATCTTTTTCATAACATTAATGTGAACATTCATTTTGCTCATTTAATCTATTTACTCAATCTTAGTGGAATTAGATTTTTAGTTTCAAATGCTTGAAATAGTAAAGTTTGTTTGTTTTGTCACGTGTTTGGTTTGGTTAATATTTTAGATGTTGTACTCGTTTTTACGTTTGTTTTTAGTTGCCTTGCCCCATTAGCCTTTCTTCCAGTTGGATTTGGTGGTGTTGATGGCAGGCATAGTCTCCCACAACCTATGACATATTCATAAAGGGCCAGATGTATCCAAGGTTTTACCCATTTTGTGTCTATGGGAAAATGCTTTAGTACATATGGCCCAAAGTAACTAAGCCTTCGCCCATGTCACAACATAATGTCTTCAGTACGTGATATAAAATGGTTGCATAACAAAGTTGTGTAAGGGTTCTTGAGCCTATTTATGCAGTAGTTTGACGATTACGGAAATCAGCATTAATTTAATTCATAGTTTTAGTCTGTTAATTTAGGTTAATTTGGTGTGCAGCAACATTTTAGTTAGATTCTAACTCTGTTGCATTGTCCGTAGACTATTGCTTTTAACTTTGATTTAATCCGTTGGAGAGAGTTTCTTGGCTTGCTAGAATGTCAGAAAGGTCTACATTGCAGATCTAGCCTATTCAGGATCAAGTGACAAGGTGTTTCTTCATGGAGCAGTGTTTTATAGGGCAGAGGTGTTAACAGCAATTTATATAGCACATGTCCACATGTGTGGTGTCTTTGTAACACTTTTGGCTGGGCAGAAAGTTGCTTTTCTGTGTTCTCGTAGACCAAGGTTTAGTGTTGACGAGAGTAGATTGACTGGTCTGTGTAGCAGGGTTTTTCTCTTCTTTACATTGCTTAGCGATGGTTCCTAATAGATTACATGTATTTGTTTACTTTCAGCAACAATACACATTTTGACCAGCAATGTTATACGTGCAGCATTCTAGTTTGGGTAGGTTACATACTGACATATTGTATTGTAATTGCATTTATATAGCTCTTACTACCTCTGACGAGGCATCAAAGCGCTTTTTCGTCGACTAGCACGTTGCTCCATAAACCATAAAGAATTAGTGTTGAATTAGTATAGTAAATATGAAACTGGCATGGAACAAAATCGTCTTTGTGGCATTAGGGGCCCTGAAGACCAAAAATAATTAAATAGGCCAGTTATCACAGAACCCAGAGCAGTAGTCTAAATGTCCTGGTGCCCACAGGCTGTTTACACTCTGCATGCTCATTGACTACACATGGGATCTGTCGTCGCAAAACTTCCTCAACGTTCACCCCCTAGCAAACCAGTGACAGTTGAATCCATGGAACTCCTCACATACCAGTTACTGCAATTGTGTGCCAAGGTCTACTGGACAGACCTAACACTTCATAGATTAAATTGATGACCTCTTTATCATCTCGTACATCCAACTCGCTGTCATCAGACTTCAGCCTCCTCAACAAGTAGAATGCAAATAACAGAAGAGATACCATTCTCAACCTCATTGACATTTTCAATGTGGTACAGCAGGTTGCCAAACTAGCCCACCGCAAAAGCTATATTCTCAACATCACCCATTTTGGCATCATCCGCGATCCATTGCAAACCACCCATACCTCAGGCCTGGGATATGACCACTTTGCCTTTCCCATCCCTCTGTTACATGCCCAACCAAAGTAATTGATATTGTGTAAAAGAGAATAAACAACCATTGATGCTCAAGGACTTCTTCCTTGAGAATATAGTGTGAAATTTTATTTAACCTGTTAACACTTTTAACTTCTGTATATTTTGCTCAACAACTTTTAATGCATTTCGTTAGAAACTGTAGACATTCATGCTCTAGTGAAGAAGTTAAGTGCAAACCTAAACTATCAGCACCATGTTATTCCAAAGATCTTGCTCACCATAACCACGCAATTTGCAGACCTGAAAGAAAACAGAAGAAAAGCACAACCCATTTTGTCCTCACTCTTATTTAACTACGTCTGCAGCATACATACACTGCATTAGGTAAATAGTAGCCAGATAGAGTATTAAGGCCACCAATAAAACAGACATCAAACAATTTTCAAAACCTTCAAGCCGTACCTCAGTTTCCTGCCAGTACTACCTATTTCTCACTCCATAGACCAGTGCAATGCCACCAATTTCCTTGGAAAAAAATATACAGATCATCTGATGGAACCAAACCTATCTGTCCTCCTCGCCCTATATCTTGCAATAATAATCCTCCAACTATCTTGAGATTCTGGTCCGAGATACACTTAAGGAATTGCTAAAGTCCTGTTTGTCTATGACTAGGATGCTTAAATTTGCCCCGTTTGTGTTTTTGTATTGGGCGTTCAATTTCTCAGTTGGTATCTTGAAACATCTTGCTTGCAATAGTCAGAAGGTGCCAAATCTTTTGAAATAACTATTTGACTACAGAGGTCTAAATTTGGGAGCAAAAACCAAAACATACTTTTTAGTTGTATTAGACCACGAGGCCCAAACATGTACACAATGTGCCACAAATCCAAATGGAGGTGTACTCTGAATGTAGCTACAAAGTACATTCCTTGAAGTTTGGAAAGTATTTCACATGCCATTGGCTGACAATAGGCTATGATGCTTTTACCTCTCAACTAAAAGTTGAAAGCGAAAAGCAAATCTCATCTGTAGGTCAAATGAGCACTTAAAAACCGAGCAATGGAGCTTTCTTGTTAGGACTGGCTTGACAACCCAGGTGTCACCAGATCTTATGTGATCACTCTAAAAAAGAGTTTTCAGAAGTACTACAGAGGGGTTTTGACTCCGCCCACATGTTGGTGGACAGGAGTAGGTTTTGATTTGGACAAAATGGAATGCTTTTGCAGAAAGCGCTCCCCCTCCCTTAAGCTGCAATTATTTTTTTTTTTATCCAACTTCCTGAGCCTGTAGCAGTATGGATGCCTAGAAAAGGTTCATGAATATGCATAAATTATCAAGCTCAATTGGGATGGGCCACACGAGGTACTATAATGCTGTTCGTGTCTTAGAGAAGTAGATAATTTACAGAGTTTGTTTTTACTCTAGCAACAGCACAGACTGGAGGAGAAAAGTAATGAGGAATACTCTGTTTTTAAGTCCCATCGCCCTTTCCATCATTAACTTTAGACTTGAGTGCAGCTGTGTGTTTGATTGCATTATGGTATGTCCAGGGCTACACTAATCTACATGCAGTTTTAGATGTGGCTTGACAGTGCAGCCGTCAACAGAATTTATATTATCAACAAATAAAGAGCTTTCAAAGTGTCACTGAGAAAGGGGCTTAGGCTCTACCCACTTGGGCTTATCAGAGTACAGAATTTGATAGGGCTGAAGTTGTGTGCTTCCACTCGAGTGCTTCTAATGCACTATTTGACTTGTGGCAAAGCTTACACACAGTACAGCAGGGCTGGGTTGGATAAGATGGCAAACAAATTATCATGAATAAAGGTCTGATCCGTTTATGGAATAAGATTCAGGCAGAAGGCCCGACGTACGTATTGTGTAAAAGCTTATATTAACATCAATCCATTTGAGGAATTGTTGTTAAACCCTGAAACCCAGCAGAGAAGGATTTAGTTGTATATGGAATCTCTGAATACTGTATTGGGTAAGAGTTTTGGTTAACCCCTGTGACAAACCATGAGCATGGAGGATTTGCGCTGCAAGTAACCTGGTTGCCCCTCATAGTCGAGCTAGTGTTTTGCTTACCAACTGTAATTTTATGTCTCTTTGCCTGATGGTTTCAGTGTGGGAAAGCTTACACTCCGAACAATAAGCCTGAGTTGGTTATAGTGATGAGTTACAGGCCTGATTTGGTCTTTGGGAAAAATTATATTCAATTTCATAGGTCTGGTCTGCTCTTTACGAAACGTTATGATAAAGGCCATATGCCTAACTTAGTCATTGTGAAAAGCATTTGTTAAACCCAGAGGGATTGTAACAGTGAGTTATCACATTGTGTAACAGGTTATAGACGGGTATTTTTGACACATAATCTGGCAAATTACTTTAGTAGTCAAGGTTTTGGCTTCAAGTAGCCCAAGTATTTTTCTGAGTGTCTTAAAATCATAAATTACAGAATAAGTAGTGTTTGTCCATTGAGACTTTGTTCAGTGTGCTCAACATTTGCAATTACAGCTCAGTCCTGGTTCAAATGCTGTGTTCGAATTTTTCATATGCACCTCTAGGTCGGCAGAGGCATTTGTTCAAAAATTGGTAAAACCTATCTTATCCAGGCAATAAACGTTAAACTGGTTTGGTATAATCATTAATGGCAGTAGGGGATGTCGGGTGACACTTCACACAATGCGGAAAGGTTCATTGTCTGGGACTAGAACTTGCACGGTCATCACAGCTCATTGGAAACATTTTCAGGGTCCACAACGAATACATTATAAGCATGTGCTCTTTGGACCTCTTGGTGAGCGCATAAGTCTCGTGGGTATTCAGACGATCTCTATACTCTTGAGAACAGTCACCGAGGTGAAGTAAGTGATTACCATGCAGACTCTGAAGCTGGTGGATTAGGCACAAACTCCAGTTTAGAAAAAAAAAACTCTGCCTTCCCCAGGGGGACACTGACTAATGCATAGCCAAATAAGTGTGATTAAATGAACTTAAAATGAGGCCCTTGCAAAACTAATATACTGGATTCACTTAAAAGCTAATTATGCAATGAGATGAGCGAACTTTAGAATCAAATACCCAAATGTCTCCATCTGGTAGACCTGTCGGTCAAATTGTAGCTGTATAAAGTAACATTTGACTGTGCCAAGTAAACCAGGTGGTGGAATACTGATAATTTGTGCTATTGTCTGGTCCTCCCAGAGATTAACTTGCTTTTCTGCAAGTCCAGTGTGTGGGTTTTGCAAGGGTCTCATTTAAAGTAAATTTAATTTCACCTATAATTATCTAGTCTCTTTGACACCTTTAATCATTGTTTCCATTCATTACCACCTTCAGCACGTTCACTCTCTAGTCTCTTGTTTTGAACGGAGTCGTGGCTGGATTCAAGTATGTTACCTCGTAATCACTGAAGCCCCTCTATGTAGTTTATTTCATCTCTCCTTGGGATGCCCTTTTTTCATCATGACTTTACAGAACTCGGTTATCTGTAACTCATGGATTTATCTATATTTTTATGCAACTGATAGAGACCTGGGTGATCCACCCCCTTTTTATTTCTTTATTTCTTTTCAGTTTGTAGTAATTTCGTGGTTATTGCAGTTTCCACAGTCTGCGGAGCTGTCGGACTTTACAAGTCCCCAAAAAGACTGGACCTTTCAAACCTTCCTATCTTTTCACAAATTGTAACCATGCATTATCAAGTTAAAATGTGAGAAGCAGTAGGAGACTTCAGGAGTCGCATGTCTTCCAAGTCATATTTATTTTGATACCTCAAAGCCTAGTCACAAAATGAGCAGTTTCCCTCCAGGGCATGAGTTGGCAAAAAAAACAACGTAACATTTGCTCAATCCGGGCACAGTGGTGGCAAGAGCTACATGTTAAAAGAATTGGGGTTGTCAAAAAGCAGATCTGTTCAAATATGGCAGCCTTGCTCACTGGTAAAACAAGCATTTGCAATGCAATAGGTCTCGCATTTACGAGAGTTTGAGCTATTGACATTGCAAACAACAATGCCTTTTATTTTTGTTTTCGTTTTAAAAACATAAATAAAAGGCATTGTCATTTACAATGCCAATAGCTTACTCACGTAAATGCGAGACCTATTTGCATTGCAAATGCTTGTTTAAAAGGCAAGTAAGGCACCATTTTGTGGATGTGCGTCTGCGAGAGTGCTGCCTGCAGATCCCCTTTCTGGTCTGGTACCGTCATGATACTTGGTGCATTCCTGCTGTCACCGTTTACCAGCCAGGGTACAGCCAGGTTTGTAAACAGACAAGGTCAATCCAACAGGCAGTGACTATGCTTTACATTTATTATTTTCTGTTCTATATAGCGAGAACTCGGTCCAAGGGCTTCTGAGCGCTTTACATGAGCACCAAACTACTCACACGAGGTCAAATGCATATGTGTAGGCTCGGGGAGAATACGCGGTTTTCCCAGAATCACACAATGTGGAGCAGACGCAGGGTCTTGAACCGGTTTACTCCGTTCCAAACTTGAGCGCTTTGCATGAGCACTAGTTACGTTTCACACAGACACATTCATTTTTGGTAGGCACGGGGAGATTCGGTGATTTGCCCAGAATGACAGGATGTTGAGCGTGTCTGCCGAGACCCAAACCCAATTCCCCAGGTTTGAGGTCGACCCGCTCTAGCTGTTAGGCCACATCCTCTCCCCCTCGCAAGCTGTTATGTTTAGCAAAGTTATTGGGAGGTGTTTGCGGGTGTTAAGAGTCCAAACTTTGGATGGTAGAGCGGGCCTCTAAAAATTGATATCTGTGCCTAAGACTGCAGTTTTAACTAGTCACTTCCAACTCAAACCCTGAGAGTTCCATACTTTATTTGCCGCTGTTGCTAGCAGTTGTCAAGATCACACAATGTATGTTTAAATTGCCGATTTCAAACCCTAGCCTGGTAATATGTACCAGCACAATAACACAACAAGCTGAAGTATGTTTTCAGAGGTGCTGGAGGGTGCTTGCCGCAGAAGTGCTATGACCCGTGCACTCGTAAAATGGGCACAAAGAGGAAGGCAAGAGAATCAAGGGGCTGTCACCGCGCTGTTTCGCGATAAATTAGGAAAGAATCTCGGTGTTTAACATCTCATAGGCCTGTGGCTTTGACCCGCGCGTTTCCTTCTATCTTCGGCACTGAAATTCAGACGTTAGCAGCATTCGTGGAAAAAGCACAGCGCCTAGACTCCAGACCGGGGTCTTTCGACCAGTTCAGAGACGCACAAATGGAATTATTTCCCGCACCAAGTGCTGCTCTCTGCACCTCGCCAGCTGTGAAAAAATTAGAACGGGGTTTCGTTCCAGTGAAATCATTTACACACACATGCACACTTAATGCTAACACATCAACTAAACACGTTACCACTACACACACACACAATTGCATTTACCTCACACTCCCAAAGACGTAAATACGTACAATATATATACAAACACATCACACACACATGCGCATATATATGAAATGCTATGCTTAGCGCTGCTTTAAGAAAGGCGCCCATCCAGGCACTGCATGCAGAGCCAGGCGTGGCGGGTATTTGTAGGAATCTAGTTTCAGGTAGGTTCAGTCGCACTTATTGCCACGATGGCCGTTTGATACCTGTGCAAACAGGCTGTGTCTGGGCAGAGGCTGGTGGGAGGGAAGGGGTTGGGGCAGCTGGTCGGGAGGGGGATGAAAAGATGGGGGTGGAGGACAGGTGAGTAGAGATATTTGAAATAGTACGCAGTAAGTCAAGGGGAGATGAGAAAGAACACGGTGTGTAGGGGCATATAGATGCAAGGGGGAGTACAGAAAAAGTCAAACACATGGCAGTGAGGTGGGTGACAGACTTTGGAAAGCCGAGGATGTTCTCTTGTGCACCGTTACGAAGACACTAGCGGGGTTTAAACGAGGGCAGGAGAGGGGCTGCAGGTCTGAGCCAGACTGCTTGGGTTCTTCCAGACCCATTTTATAAGACTTTGGTAAATCTCTTCAGACTTCCATGCCCTTAACCAAGCACTCATTCGTCAGCATCATGCCTGTATATGGTCATTGAACTACGAGGTGACATGCTTTTTATAATGTGCAATTGGGAACCCATTCTCCTATTATAATAGCATTATATTAACCGCTTGTGTATCTAGCTACACAAACTGCATTTCCGGCCATGCTTAAATAATGGGTAGTACACAACTCAGCATGTTACCAGTTTAGCACCAGCGGAAGTAACACAAGCACCTGAATCCCCTGCGTTAGCATCAAAAACATGAAGCGCAGGAGCTCAGATGGAAATACAACTCGAGAGAGTGTGATTTGAGGGCTGGGAACCGGTCCAAGCTTTCCCGGATTCTGTGCCTCGGACTTGCACACTGGAGAGATGACTTGGCGAATGCTGGAAGGGCTCGAGAGGGGGCAGTAGGTCAAACACTCTGAGCCCCCTCCACCGCCACGGTCTAAACCAGTAGTTCCCCCATGTTCATCGGCAACCCGGAGGACAAGGAGCTGCTGCTTCCGGGTGCCTGGACACATCCGGAATGAAAAAGGGAGGGGTGAAAGCAGAGCAGCTACACGCAAGCCAGGATTTAAAGGTGCAGGCACTTCTCAGAAGTGCTCAATGTCAATATTAATTAAAAGAACATTGCGTGTGCCACAACAGACTGGCATTCGCGGCAACTGAATAATGGTTTTCCGGACTGGGAGGATGTGAAATCACGGCAGAAGAGAGGCCACAGAGGAGTTGGAATAAACAGAGCGGGCGTGAAAGCACGGCGGGAGAGACGCCAGGGACCTAGGGAGGGGGTGGAACAAACGGAGTGGGAGGTGTATGGGCGAGCGCAGACAGTGCAACACGAGCAGTCTGCACATGCACTCTACAACATAAAAAACAAGAGCGCACTGAAGCTGACGAGGAGGGAGTGGGAGGGGGGAGTGGGGGCGGGCATGCTTTACGACGCGTGGATTCTGCTTTAACAGTGCATTAAAGTAGGAAGGGAAGCGGCCGTACGGCCGCGAATGTGAAAGTGATCGCGATCACGATAAAACATCAAAGCGGCGAAAGTGAAAGACAACGAGTGCTTTCAGGCTGCCAAATGGTGCGCGCGCCCGGCACACATGCACAGTAGTTGGCGGCCTGAAAGCACTCGTTTGCACTTCCAAAAGTGCTTACTATAAGTCTCGCCAGAGCAGCGCTAAAGCGCTGTCTCCGGCGAGACCTAAAAACATCTGTGATTGTTTCTTGGTTATAACTGCATGTGCTGGTGAACACTTAGAAAAGGGCCGAATGTGTTGCACAATTTGTCATGGATAGTGGTGCTCATATTACCCACCCTGAAAGAAATAGGTCTTTTCGGCCTATCATTAACATTTCCATTCTACGTAGCATAAGTACTGCCTCCTTGCATGTTGTTTTTGATGCCTATAGAGTTGGACGACTTTATCCGTGGCACATTGAACCCATAGATAATGTCAGAGTGTGGAGCCGTTACTATTGATCAAGGGCCCATGTGTATTGGAAGGTATGCGTTTTTTTTGTCCTTCCTTTCTGAGCCAAAACATTTGTGAAATCTGTATCCGGCAAACCCATTCCACCCACCCCACCACATTGTGGTGTGCTGAATTAGCCAGAACCAGAATTGCTGTTCTAGTTGGGCATCTCGAGCCTTTAGTGTTTGTCTTAATCATATCCTCATTGTCCACTTAACTGTCTCGTGCTTATTGGCACCTGGATTTCATTCTTGTACTTAAGGTTCCACTTTTTTTTTTTTTTTTTAAACTATTGCATCTCTTGCATCAGGCCTTTTATGTGATGTCCCATTGGTCAGAGATGGAATTTGTCCTTGCTGGATTATTTTGTATTAATCATGTCCTGCATTCATGTCTACTTTCAAACCCACCTGTGTTAGTGGTTTTAACATGTTTCTGTATGACCGCACTCAAACATCTGTGAAACTTTCGCATTGGCCGACAATAAAGTTGCTGCTCTGGTTGAAGGAACAAGAAAGCATGATCGATTTCGATTGCTAGAGGTCTGTTGGTTGCCTTTTCCAGTTTGCAGTAAGTGCAAACCTGTTTTTTTATAGTAACCTCTATGGGTCGCTCTTCTATTAGAGAAGCTTTCAAAAATATCTGGTTGACTGTGCAGTGCTCAGACTTTTATATCGAAATTTCCATCACGAGGAAGTCTGAAACCCAATATGTTTTTTTTTTTGCCTATTTAGCTGTCTTGACTCTATCCCTTGCGCTATCTAACCCAGAAGCCTAACTTAGTCTCCTGCTTCCTGTGGCCTTCCTCCAAGCCTTAAAGCTCTTTGTGAATCATAGGATCTCCTGTTTGTTTGGAGTCTATCAGGTGTGGATAGCCTTCTCAGACACAGACCAAGCTAAAAATAAATGTGTGATTCTATCAAACAAATAATTGTGAGGCTGATCTAAAATATATATGAGGCTGAGATTGGATGAAGTTTACATTTTGATATAGTGGATTCCGCTCCCTGGCTGAACAGCTGCTTTGCATATGCAGATGTGGGTGATTATTTGTTTTAGGCCTTCTCCCTAGAGTTTCAGGAAAGGATTGATGGTGGGATGAAAGGGTTGCTACTTAGTAAGCTGCATGAAATTCTCAGCATAGCAGGAGAAGGTTGTCTTGTGGTGGCCTTTATCATCTACAACCTGGGGGACTGGTGAGTGTGATCATATAATATGAAACTTAAATACCCCTTCCCTTTAGAACTATAAACATGACCACAGGCGTATGTAATAATCTGAATGCTGAACACCCATTTTGATTCTGCCGACTACCACTATGTTTTTGCCAGAATATAGGCCACATTATACCACTGTTGCATAGTTACGGGCTGGTGTTGGCTGGAGTATATTTAAAACTTTCAGATATTTTGGACATAACTGTTCGCTGAATTCTGTGGATAATAATGAAATAAAATGGGTCCATATAGCCATAGAGGTTTGATTGACATGGTTAGTTTCTCCAGGCCATCAAGTTCCATATTTGTGTATCCAGGCTTTGACCTGGGATATTTTATGTGCCCCATAAGAGTATCAACTGGATACCTGCACATTGTGCAAGGGCCGTAGTGTCGACCCCTGGAGTATTGTGGTATGTCGGGCTGTTTCAGAGGCTTGGAAGTGTGTATGGTGGAAAATGAGTTTTCGTTTTCTAAGATCTTAACCAGGTAGTCTAATGCTACTTTCCAGTATCAGTCAGATAGGGGCATTGCTTAAGGAGGTAAATAACTTATCCGACAGCATGCTGTTTTTTGTGGATACTACTTGCAAAATAATACAGAGGAATAGTACCAATGCATCGACCATTTCAAATTGGTTCCACTCATCGATGCACATTGTTTCACAGATCGATGCTAATATGCGTGCCCTTTCTCCTATCTCAACTGACTATGGGATTTAGTGCTCGGCATGCTCAATTGCATGAGAGCATAGAGCTCCGAGAGTATACTTTTATCGTTCGTTTTGAATAAGAGCCATCTCAAAGGTAGCGCGGCATCTACACACTGTTAGTTCCACCTCCATGAGACCCAATGTCGCACTTGAGAATGACGTAGATGCTAGTTTCTGGCATCCCCAGGTTTTTTCTTTTTTAGTTAATAGAACAGAATTTACTCTTTTTGTATCCACCATTTCTCCAGTGAGTTTGCCGCCTGCCAGGCTTGGAATTGATTACATTTTAGGGCAGGAGTAAACTCTGGATTGGATCCAATATATGTAAGTGGGGAAGGGTATGTTTGGAGATTGTTTGAGGCACCAATCCCCGTACTGACAAGTGTGGCTTTGGTTACTGGGGGTGACTATACACCCCATGGTCGGTCTTTTTGTTCAGGCCAGGGACACTACAGATATGTATCCCTGCTACCTGTTGGTCCGTAAAACACCAGTTCTTTTCACTGCTCTTCAGTACCTTCTCTGGACCGTAAATCGGGGGATTGGACTGTGCTTCTTGGAAATGTCACATTAGGAACCCAGAGTCCACCCTCTTGTATGTGCATGTACAAGAGTGGAAAGCCCATATGTGCTTACTTACGAAACCAAGCATATGTGTTTTTCTTGTGTCGTCGAGTGTGCCTGGTGGTGGCTGCAACGGGAGGGTCTAGAACACAAAGAAGAGCCTTAGGAGAACTTGCATTTTAATGGCAGCTAATCTATCAAGTTAGAAGAAACTGTGTAGCATGCTGTAAAATCCTGCGGATCGATCCCATTAGTGACTGGTAGTTTTAACTGTGCGTACTGTGGTGTTGATTAACTGGATGTCTAAATATGTGATGTTTCTGGGGCCCATATGAGTGGGTAATGGGCTTGAAGCATTTCCTGCACTTTTACCAGTATCGACAAATTGAGTATCTGGAATCTTTGCAGGTTTAATTTGAAACCAGGGACGACACCAAATTCCTGCATCTCATCCACTGTAACCTGGAGATATTGAATGAGCTCTGTTGAGGAGAGTATCACGTTGTCAGCATATTAGCAAATTTTGTGATTTTTCTCCTCCAAATGGGATACCTTGTATAAACTTGTAGGCCATTACTCTCTGTGCTAATGGCTTAATGTACAGGGCATAAAAAAGAGGGGAGGAGGCAGCCCTTTCGATCCACTCGTTGAATGGGGAACGTCTCAGACAGCATTCCTGACTCTAATCTGTGCCTCTTGAAGAGAATATCTGCTTTGTATCCAGCATCTAAATCTGTCCAGAAACCAAAATTCTTTTAGGCTTTCCATAAGGTAAGGCCACTGTATTCTGTCAAGTGCCTTTATCGTCGTAGATCTGTCTACCATGCCTATAAGATGTTACGGTCTCCTGGTATCGTCTGAGCATTTGTGTTCTGAAATAAGACCTGACTGATCAGGATTGATCAAGCCTAGCATATAGGGGTTGGGACTCGCTGGTAGAATGTGAGGGAGTAACTTTGTCTCTGTATTAATAAGAGAAATGGGCTTATATTATCCACATTGGGTGTTATCCATGCCGGGTTTAGGAATAACTGATGGTTGCCTTAAGCATGGATCTAGTCCGTGCCCCTAGGCCTATGAATAAATTGCTCGACTCTGTGAGAAGGAGGGCTAGGCTGTGACAGAAGAGTTTATAGAATAATTGGGGATTCTGGTCTTGTCCAGGGTGGTGTTGGGTTTCAAACTTGCAATAGCTGATATCACGTCTTCCTTTGTTTTGGGAGTGTCTAGGGTGTCCGCTGTTGGGGTGTCAATTTAGAGAGATCTGCATTGGTGAGATAAAGGACCATGTTCTGTAATGAAATTCTTGAGCGGCATACAAGGATTTAAAGAATTCTCTATATTCTGATGCAGTGTTTTTTACCTTGGTCCGCACCCTGTATTTTATCCTGAATTTAGCCTACTCTACCCTCTTGAATTTTCGAACTCAGTTTTTGTTTTGCGTAGTTTATTAACACGTGTATATAGTATTTTGTTATATCCTTAGTAGTGCATATTCTGCTCTGTCTTGATCAAGGAAACACTGTAGGGCTCCAGCTGCTGTCAGTGACTGCAAAATGCAGGATACATTTGTGCAATTATGTATTTGTTCTAGCCGTGGTTGCCTTCTTTAGTTCTTCTCTATTAGTATGCACCTTGTTTTCTACAGCTAGCTGCTGTAGCAATTGGATGTCCTCCTATCACAACTTGGTGTCCCCCACAGCGTGTTACCGGAGATCTTGCTTTGGTAATTTTTGGCTAGGATTTGTTCAATAGTAGTTTGTTTGGCTGCTCTATGCTGTTTGTCCCGAATGAGAGTCAGTCAGCCTGCATTGGCCTGGTGCCTTGTGATGTTGGGGGGAGGGGAGGACAAATCTGTCAATGACGCATAATCCGACCGCACCATGGGATATATTTTGGCTTCTGTGCTCACCCTATTAGATCTGGGGTGCCTAAGAAATGAACAAAAAATGCATATGCTTTGTGGGTCGCTGATTAGTAGATGTAATTGATTTGGGTCAGATACGTGATCTACATTTTGTCTGTCATTTCTTCCTCCTCCAGTTACCCCAGTGCTCTGAGAAGGCTCCAGATTGCCCATAGCTCAGACCTGGCCTTTATCTGCCATTATCCATGACCATATTGAAGTTTCCTACGATCACTATTGGCTATCTTGTTTTTGGAGGATTGCAGAAATTGCCTGCTTCAGAAAAGCTTCCCTGCCCTGTATTTGGAGCATAAATGATTTGCCTCTGTGATGCTATCCCCTCCCAATTTAAGTTGAAGTCTCCCTTTTTGATCTACGAGCTTAGCCTGCCCCTCCTCCATAACTTTTCTTGCTATTAAAATTCCTACTCCTTCCTGTTTAGATGGACTCCATAATGGGAACTGTCTCAAGAACTATTTAGATCTAAGCATATGCCAATCCTGAGGTAGACTTTCTATTTGCAGGTAAATGTCGCAATTGGTCTTATGCAACATTGAGAGTACTGCCAAGTGCTTCCCAGGATTATTTGAATCTCTTGCGTTGAAATTAATTACTTTAAACTGAGTTCCCATTATTAGGATACGGTGAGCAGAATGTGTTTGTGAGACCTCTGTGGCTGACAGCCATGGTGTCTTGTTTAGTTTGTGTGTGGTCATGGAGCAATGCGATTTGTGTGCGGTCTGTTGTGAAAACATTTAATGTACACATCATCAAAACTGTGTTCGAAAAACTTTTTAAAAAAATGTACTTGTGTCCCACTAGGCTCTTCCAATAGTCTGGGGATCCTGGAGAAGGCGCTGTAGCGGAGGGCTCATGACAGTTCATCACCTGGGCTCTTCCTCAGACCCTCCTAACTCCCGCTCTTGCTTTCTGTCGGGCACTTTTTAGGTACCCCTCTAACTGCTTTGAGCGACTTGGAGACCTTTTGAGTGTGTATGGGCTGTCTTCAATTTGCAGAAGAGTTTTCTTGCCTCTGTTCTGTGCAGGCTGTTCATGATCGGTAGTCTCATGAGCTATTGAATTAGTATGGTTTTCAAGGTCGTGGCAAGCGGTTTATTCTCCCCCCTCTTTGTTGCTGATGTGTGGACAATTGCTGTGCAGGCTCTGTGATTCTTTAAACTTTAGGCCTAAGATTTTGCACGCTCCAGAGAGAGAACATACTAGATATGTGTGGTCTTGCCACTTTATTATCAACCTGAAAGGGTGTGTCCACATATATCTAATTTTCTGTTGTCTAAGATAGTCCGTAACAGGTTTGAAGTCCCTGTGCCTCTGAAGCATTCTCTGTGAGGTATCTTGGAATAGTGCGATCTTATTTTCTTGAAATTCAGTGGTGCCTTTAGCTTAAGTTGCTCGGAGGATATCTTCCTTTGTGGAGATATGATGCACATCCACCACGATATCTGAAGCTCTGACTCCGTGCACCTGGTCTATTTCTATATCTACTGAGCTCTCCGAGAAATGTGCATGCTGATATGGCTGTTGTACATAATAGGGGAGATTAAAGGCTTCTGCATTCTGAGTGACCCCTGGTTCGAAGGTTCTGCTTCCTGGAACGATTTCTGTCTTCTGCATGTGCCTGAAGATCCATTTGTTGGTCTTTCAAGGGGATTAGTTCATTCCTTAGCCTCGCAACTTCCTCCTCTTTAGCTGCCCTTGGGTCCTGCACTGTGAATAACCTATTGCCATATCCATAAGATCTTGTTTCACCTCACAATTCTTTTGTAAGATCCATTTCCATCACTTAGGTAGCAGCTCTAATTGTGCCAAATAAGTTTCATGAAAGCCTTTGTGTGAGGCTCTACCCCAGTCGCTGTTTGCTGGGGCTAGGTATAAGTGGATGCACTTTGAGAGGGCACATCCCTGACACTGTTCTTACTTCAGCAAGTCTCACATTGTGACATCCATTTTACCCTTCAGAAGCCACTTTGTCTGAGGAGGGTGTAGCGCCTTTGTATAAAATCTCTTGCCTATTCTTTACTCTGTGTCCACCTGTATGGAGCGCCCGTCCCCTCCAATTTATCAATCTGGGTGTGAGCTTATAGTAAATCTGCCTCATGCAGCCCTTGGCTTCATGCACCTCTGAGAAGGATTCAAATGTGTTTAAAGTAATGTTCTCTCCTTCTCTTTATTTCCCTTCTTTCTTTCTTTCCCTTCTTTCTTCCTTTCCTTTCCTTTCCTTTCCATCCAGGAGCAAAGCCTTTCACCCAGTTCACCGGACCGCCTGTTTAAGAATACATTTCTAAATTTGGCTATGTTAATTCCTCACCAACCAAGTCAGCCTGCTTTGTCTAAGACCTTAGTTCTGCTGCTAAAGTGTGCCTTACAAAATGCTTTTTTTTATTTTTGGGTCAAACACTGTTTGAATGTTCCCAACCTAATTATTGACCAGGAGTTTTATCTGATCTTTATTACTAAAGCTTGGTTAATGGAAGACTGCAACTGACCAGTTTTGCAGCTCTTCCTGTTTTTTTTCAATTAAGCAAGTTGACCGATTGACCAGGTTTGGTGATGGAGTTGCCTACATTCGCAGATCTCAGTTCAGTGTTTATTTATGTTCTAGTGGTCAAATTAAGAAAGCGTAGCTTTTGCCATTGGCAATCAATATCATTCCCACCACTTGGTCACACTTCTGTGTGGACCTCAGATTGATAGTCAGATAAGCTCTGCTCTTTAACCACCCCCATCTTTGTCTTGAGGAGGGGTGTCATTTTAGGTCGAGCCTACCAGACAAAGCATCTGTCTGGTCGAAAGACATAGTGTGTGCTTACCAAAAACATAGAGGGACTTACAGCCTGCTAATTGCTTATCATGTCTACTATCGCATTGCTTGCTGCTTTTTAATGGCGTGTCCATCATAGAGAGAACTCCAATTTACTTCTGTCCTTCCACTGCTCACTTTTAGGGAACTACTTTTGTCTTACACACTCTGCAACAGTGCATGGGTTCTGTCTCTCGAATCTGCTTCTCTCCCTGCTCCTTATTACTCTTACACATGCTCTTCTACACCACCTCATCTGTGATGTGCTCTCCATTGTGTCCTTCACCCTTTCATCTTGCTCTCTCTGCCCTCATTCCGTGTGCTACTTCCTCAATCTGTGTTGCTATCTTGCCCCCCCCTCAATATTGCCCTCTTGTCGATTAGTTTCCTTTTCTCTGAACCTCCCCTGCCCCGTTGTTTTGCGCCACCAGTGCTACTTCGACTCCATGTATTGCTTTCTTCCCACCTGCTTTCAAAAACACAAATCTGCAATCCTGCTTTCAAAAACACAAATCTATAAATAGAGACAAAAAGCTCCCATGTCAATTTGAAGGTACAAGCATGCATCGTGTGCTCTTTCTAAATGATGCAGACGATAACGTCATTAGCTTCCTTTTTATTCTTTCTTTATCCAGGCTGCACAACATTGCTAAAAATCATTGGCGAAGCCAGTACATTCCAGAGGCAAGAGACCTATTGGTTTTGCCAAACCTTGTTATGGATTGTATTTGACAGTGCAATTATCAACCATACCTATTGCTAACAATCAACATAGAGTGGGATTCGGATCCACCACTTTCAACCTCCTTTGATAAAGCTCTTTCAACCATTGACAGGAGATTGCATCAATCACGTCTTAGTGCAGCCCAGTGAAGTATTCATTTCTTTGTTAGTGCGACTGACTGGGTGTATCCTTCCATCTAGAGGAACTAGTCAACAAATGCTTTGCTGACCACCTCAGCAACCACCAGCTCCTTGATACCACAGAATCCAGATTCAGCCTCTACCACAGTACAGAATAGTTCTCATCGCTGCCACAAATCACATTTGCGTGACAGAGTCCTTGCTAGGCGCACACACCTTCTCAGTGCCAGGATACACTCATGGGTGATAGTGCGCTTTACAAATGCACACAGCATAGCCTCAACTCCATTGCTTGCATTGAGCTGCTTGACGGACTACTTTATACCTGAAGCCCTCTGCCTGCTCCTGCTGGCTCTCGAGTGTCTTGCCGCAATGTGCCATAGCTTTGTGCTATAGTACTTTACACCCAGATCTGTTGGTTCTGCTAATGCTTGTTGGCAATATACTACATTTTGAAGATCAGTAAACTTGCATGCACGTTTCCTCATATTGAGCATCATTAGGAAGATCCTGCTGCTTTTGCCGAATGCCTCTCCAAAAACACTATATGCACTCATAACTTCTAGGTTAGGTTGCTTCAGCACTTTGTATGTTTCAATGGTTTTGAGCGCATCACCTCACCTGGTCTTTGGTTTAAATAAGTGGTCTCGTTTTTTCCCTCATTACCCCCAATTTAATTAGTTGCCCATGAAGAGCCACAGCATCTTTACAGCGCTCTGTTTTTTGTCATTAAGTCCTCTGATGTTTCTTCCAGCAACCATGTGACCGATCTTCTACAATCCTTTCTTGACCCTTCTTCGTTCCAGCTGTCTCTGTCCCTCAATCTAGGAAATCCTGGCTGGTTTGCCGTTCCTTTGCTGTAGTTATTAAAAGGATTAGAATGTCGCCCCCCTAAGCTTAAGAGCAGAGAAGGGCCTTTTGAGATTTCTGAAAAAGCTAAAAACCTATTTATTAGCTGTCTCGTAATTATTTGGTCCTAAATTTTCCAACTTTCAGATTAGCCCCAGGACACCCCTTTCTGGGATAGTTGCGTTTTATAAAAATTAAACATAAATCGCTCAACGAGCTACTGTTCTTCCTTAAAACTGCCTAGCAAAGGTACACGAGTGTCTCTAGTAGCCTTTCAGATGCAACTCTAACAAGTGACACTGTGTCCAGGCCATACTTGGCTTTCAAATGCAACCCATGTTACATATTGTGTCCCATATGCTGTGATCTTTCAGAAGACCCCTGACTTGTCACGGATTCTCTCTCGGCCCTACTGGCCTGGGAGATGCACTTAGCTTGTGACTGGCAGCTACAGCTTACTTCCTTGCCTGAGGCACATTCGAATGACTGTTCGTCTGTTAGTGTTTGTGATGAGCTAGCCTGTTTGAATTCTCGCAGTCACACATCATGTTTACACCTTGAGCCCTCTTCTGATTTTTAAGTGATCTTGAGAATGTCAAATTAAAGCTATTGTGGCTTATATTGCCAAATTCAAGACTTTTATCACCATTGTGAAAGGAACCTAGTAAGCTTTTTATTTATTTTGAATACATTCAAATAAACTGATTTTAATTCCACTATTTATTTTTGTCATAGACCTTCAATTTCTCAAACGGATGTATAAGTGATAACTCTTTGGTCACCGTTGTTACCCCCTGGTTGTAAGTGTTTTCCTTCTTCAACTTTTCAAATTGCGTCTAACTTAAACTGCCAACCCGCACAAACTGTACAACATGCGTGTGACCTTGTCCTCTGCTTAAACGAAAAAACTACCAAAGGGGGGAATAAAATACCTGAGCAACAATACGAAACGCGCTCTCTGTGCTAGAGTGCCTGGCTTGGCTCCTAGAGCCTGTGCACGTGACAAGCCCAAAAAATGTTTTCTATTTAAATTATACAGCATACCACGTAAAATATGGCAGTCTCTTCAAAATTCCCCAAAGTGTATTTCTTGAACACGTTGAAGCTTCCCATTTATAGCACTGCATTGAGAAGTATTTATTAAACGTGATCATTGTTAAACATGAGCCAATAGTGCACTAAAAGGCATGAAAATAGCACAATACGTTTTTGTACAACTGGTATTCTGAACTCGCAGTGCTTTCAAACTCGAATGAAGAAAAATACGTTTTGGTAACATCTAATATATGTATACTTTTAATTTTATTCATTTTTGCAAATTACAGCGTTCCTTACAAACACAAAACATGTCAATGACACTTAACTGACACAGCATTACTTATCACATAGCCCAGCCGTTTCATGTTTACCCCTGCCCACAACCGTTGTAGGTATTTCTGTAATTCCAGCCATCCCCGGTCACGGCTTATACAATAAACATACAGTTCCCCATATATTGATTCGACTGGCATCTATATATCTTCCAAACCCGCCTATCCTCCATTTCTCACATTTGAGTGCAAATATGTTAACAATGGACCTCAGTAATCTCTTGGCCTCGATGCCAATGGCTGCTCCTCCGCATATAGTTGCAGTTGTGTATTGCAATATGCTACATCCTTAAGCAATGCTGTTTTCATCTGACTAGTCTTGCTCCCCCCCCCCACCCCCCATGCAATGCCATCCTGCGTATTGCAACCATCAGACACACAAGTACCAGCTTCTTTGTAAGCGGCCGGAAATCATGAAGCAAACCCAGTAGACACACCTCCGGCGTACACTCTACCCTTGTGCCGATAATTGTAATTAGTACATCTGTAACTTGCATCCAGAAACTTGTTACTTTCGGGCAACACCAAGCTAGATGAATAAAAACTGCCCCTTCCCCACTACATCGAGGACAATTTGAGTTGCTCTGCAGACAATACTTATAGTATTTAAACTGAATAATCCGCAGATTACAAGTTGACGTTAACATAATTGACTGTGCACTCCATCTTCTCCATTCTACCTCTCCCATTGGCTTATCTAACACTGCATTCCATTTCGCCATCGACTCTGCCCCCCCCAACCCGGATTGTCCTCCATTTGTGACGCTGTGTATAACTTAGTCACAAAGTGTTTTCTAGTTTTGCTAGTTAACAATATATGGAATGTCCTAAATGTGGGAGGCTCATCTGGGAAACATGGACTGTGTGACCGTATCGCCGCTCTTAGCCTGTAATATAGAAACGTAAAAAGTGGAGATCATGTTGTTTGTGCCCCAACATCAGAAAGTGTTAAGAATGTCCCATTGATATATAAATTCCCCATTGTCAGCAGACCTGCCTCTTGTAACATCTTAAGCTACTTATCTTCCTGCGTCACTGATACGTCTGAGTGGTGTAAAAGAGGCATCTCCGGGGCATATATTCTAGCCTTTCCAGCTCTTTTAGTTAGTGTCCTCCATGCCTTCCATGTAGTGTACACGATGTTTATTTGTGTGCAGGGGTGGGGAGGTGCTTGTGTGGGAGTAAGGCTCTGAGCGGTAATGGGGCTGCGGCGTCCTATTCGATTGCCGCATGTAGTATAAAGTCGTGTGGCATGTACCAGACATGCGTGACCTGCGCCTGCGCACAAAAATATAGCTTTAGGTCTGGTGCACCGAAGCCTCCATCTGCGTATGGTCGACTAATACTTCCAAACCTACTCTCGGTTTTTTGCCTGTCCACGTCAATAAATGCGTTCTCAACTGTTTAAAAAATACTTCTGTCAATACCAAGGGCACATTTGTTAAAAGATAAAGGAATTGCAGTAAAATTATCATTTTAATAACTGCTTTCCTAACTGCCATGGACAGTGCAAGTGAAGTCCAGCTCGCCACTTGGTCCTCTAATCTGGACATTCCCCTTCCATAGTTTACTCAGAACATCACCTCTGGATCTCTATGCACCCATACCCCTAAGTATTTAATCGAATCAGTCGCCCATTACAACGGAAAGTCTACAGCTCAAGGTATCGTTGCTGTTGTAAGAGGAAAAATCACCGACTTTGCCCAATTTATGCTTGATAGTCAAATTGCACATATTCACAAAATATACGCGCCAAGTTAGTCTCTGGCTCTTACATATAGCGTCATATCATCTGCATATAAAGATAGGATCAATGGGGGTAATTGGAAGCTCATCACTGCCACAGCATGTTTCTTATTTTGCAAGCCAGTGGTTACATTATGAGTGTAAATAGTCGAGGAGACAGAGGGCAGCCCTGTCTTGTCCCCCCTATAAATTCTATAAGAGTCCGACGTGTGACCATTAACTCGCACCCTCGCCTCCGGAGCCTCGTCTAGTAACCTGATTGGTTTGAGAAAAGTTTCAGGAGTTCCCATAAGGGTGAGCACTGTAAACATGTATGGCCTTGCAATCGACTTAAATGCTTTGGTAGCATCCAATAATGCCGCCTGCACACTAGGTTCAAGGTAATGTAGCAATGCAAATGGAGTGCATAAGTTGTGTGGTGGACCTAGCATTCATCAATTCTGATTGGTCCGGAAGCACTATCTTCGGTTGTAGCATTTGTAATCTCATTGCTATCACTTTAGCATCTTTATTAATTAAGGAAAGTGGTCTCTACGACTCACATTTTTCCGGCGGCTTGTCTGGTTTTAGCGGGGTAATAATGAATGCCTCCCTAAGCGACGGTGGTAATATGCCACTATCGTATGCCTCCTCATAGCATATAGGTGTGGAGCTAATAACTCTATGTATTCTTTGTAAAACTCCCCAGTGAACCCTTCCACCCCTGGTGCCTTACCATTTGGTAATGCCTGTATTGCTGACTTTATGTTGGCTACTGTTAAAGGCTGCACCAGATGCCCCCTCTGCCCCGGTGATAACCACGCCACCAGAACCACGTTGTCTAGATAACAGCATAGCTGCCACTGTAACCATAGTTTTGGGCCCATATAAGTTAGCATACATTTTTAAAAATAACTGTAGTATGTCTGAGTTTGTATATTGCCCATTCCCTTCTTCGTTTAATAGCTGAGTTATCGAATCCGCAGCTTTCTGTACCTTTAGTTTTTGAGCGAGGCTATGCCCAGGCTTCCTGCCTTTCCCATACACTCTGGCCAAATGACGCCTGGAGAGAAACCTCAATTCCTGCTCTGCCACTGTCTCAAAATTAAGTGTTCTTTAATGTAATCCAGCTTGTCCCTCATGGGTGGCTGTTCGTATTCCCTTTCTAGGGAATGCAGAGTTTTCTCTGTTAGTTAACTGGGTTCTTATACTTTTTAATACTCCAGCTTGGGAGCTTATGCATTTCCCTCGTTGCGTTACTTTAAAGGCCTCCCATAGGGAACCGCTACTATCCACTGAACCCTCATTGTTTGAGAAGTATTCCAAAATTGCCTCCCGTAGTTCTTCCTTGTAAACCGCATCCAGCAGAGCCGCCGGACAGAAGCGCCAGGTGAAAGGGCTGGGACCCCCCTTGGAACCCTCAATCTTAGCAAGACCGGTGCATGGTCAGATATTGTCTTGGGTAGATGAAGGACATTGGTTATCCAATGACATACCTCTGTGGAAGCGAGCCAATAGTCCAATCTGGACCAGGTGCCGTGGACAGACTAAACAAATGTGCCCTCTTGTTTCAGAGGGTTTTTCAATCTCCAAGCATCCATCAGGCCATAGTCGTCCATCCCACCCTGTATTATCTTAGCTGCTTGTTTGCCTTGTCAATTAGTGTCTGCCGAATTATCCACCCTAGGGTCCACATGTGTTCAGACCCCCTCCCCATACATCCTGCGCTTGCGCAATACTATGTATCTGCCGCCACACTGCTTAAAAAAAATTCCAGGTCATCCACATTTGGCGCGAATGTGTTTACCAGTGTAATATCCTTCCTTGCCAACTTACCTCGTACCAACAACATTCTGTCCGGATCATCAGTGTGACGTGTTATTGGCGCAAAAGGAGTCCCCCCGGTTAATCAGTATCAGCACCCCGGTGAGTAGGAGGAGGCCGCCCGATATGTCTCTCAGCGGAACCCACCTTGCACTCCATGTAAAAAATTTTTTATCTCTCATTGATATGCCGAAAATGTCGAAATATTATGTCGCTGAACTGTGCTGTGTATTTAGCATGGTGTGCAACCTATGGTATGTTTCTTTTTGTGCATCTGTAAGCTGTGTCCAAACATTCCCACAACTCTTCCTCCCCCCCCCCCCCTACCCCCCACTTGGGCAACCCCAACTAGCCAAAGGCATCCCCCCCTCCACCCCCCCCATTAACAGTCTTGTACAAACATTTAATCACATCCTATACAAGAAATACAGCACTATGTGCTGGATTCATCTGGGGTGCTCCCTTGCGGGGGTTCGTCAGCGGCCCAAACACCCTCCAGATGGAGTTGGCTGAGTCCTGCCAAGTATCCTGTCTTCTGCCACCAGTGGCCATGCATTCTTTTCACTTGACAATTGTCTACAATATTCCATGCCTGGGAACTAGTCCTCCAAGGCCAATGAATGGCTCAGTCTTAATCTTTGTGCCTAAGCACTGCCACTCATTAGTCGTCTTCTTCCTCGACATCTGAAGTGCTCTGGGTCTTCTGGTTTCTAATTGCCTGTTTCAAATAGTCCTTGGCTGCCTTTGGTGTTACAAATATATGTTTACCATTGTGTTCTATTCGTAATCGGGCCGGGTACAACAACACATATGTTATTTTGGCTTTTTGCAATTGCCACTTAAAGGGTAAGATCTCTCTGTGAGCTGACTGCACAGCAACCATAAAATCTGGGTAAAAGGATATTTGGTTGTTCTGATACTGTAATTCACCTGTCTCCGTTGCCAATCTCAAAACAGTGTCTCTATCTTGGTAGTTTAATAACTACGATATTATAGCTGGCGGTGGGGCCCCCGGCGGAGGTCAAGCCATGAGTTGCTTGATGTGCTCACTCCACCACCAGCAACACAGATAGGTTTTCAATTTCAAACAGTGTTTTTAACATGTCCTCTATTTATATGTATATTTTGCCTGTATTTGTAGAGTCTGGCACCCCAATTATGCGCAACTTACTCCTGCAGGAGCACGCTTCCAAGTCTTAATTTTTTGCCTGAATGACTGCCAGGACACGTTCCGTGTTCAGACTTTTTGTGTTCACCGTTTGCAACTCCTCTTTGGCTTTTGAAATTCTTTGTTCTGCTTCTGTGATGCGTGCGGCCTTATCCATTCTTGCTGCCATGTCTATGGGCAAATTCAGTGAGTCAATAGATTGCAGGCTGTTCTGCATGGCCAGCAGCGTTGCTTCAAGAGTACTACTCCCAACTGTCCCCTCACTCTGCTCGCCAGCTGCACCTGCTTCTGTGGTCTGTTTGGTGTTGCCCCTTGTATCAAAGTTTAGGCGCAACTGTGTTTTATCCATCTCGCCCATTTTTCTTGCCCTTGCGCCGTTGCAATATCTCGCTTCAGTTTGCCAGTACTGTCGGTGTCTGGATCGCCGCAATACTTCACAATTCTTTGGTTAGACCTTATCTCTGTTGCTTCGACGCAAATCACACAATCAGCAGCTTTCACACTTCGCGAGGTGCTATGTCACCAGCGCTTCAATGCAGTTATTCCGCCTCGTGCTAGTTCCCTCACAGCGCAGTGCTTTTTCTATGGTCTGGCGCCCGCACTGCACCTGGGCCTTATCGCGGATAGTTAATTTGCGGCCTGCACCATTCTCCCAGCTTCCGGCTCCAGTCTCTACGTCGCCTCGCCACTTAAATCTGGGGCCGTTGCCCTACTTCTGGTGAAATACTTGGGCTCACACCCCCGCAGCATGCCGCGCTCTGTTTGCTTTTACACACGCGTTTTCTGAAGCCTCGGGCTCAATTTCTTCTTTGCTGCCCGTTGGTACAGCCCACCGCTGCTCAGTGCGTAGACACCCACACTCTGTCGCGTCTCCCACCGCTCCGAAGCCAAAATGTTTTCTCACCTGCAGCCCCGGCAGCCACCACCTCTTATGTCTGTATTGCTGGCAGACAGGCCGCGATTCAGTCCGTCACGCCGTGCCGAGAGAGCCTCGACTTGTTACCTACGCTGGCCCTTACTTCACTTTTGCCTCAGTTTTTCGGGTGTTGACATCTGTGCGCAACTTAATCGATTCCGCTAGCCTTCGCATGCACTTCAGGATATTTTCTTTATGGCCACCGGTGCCTGAAGTGGATTTTTGTCTGATCTTTAGAACACAGCTGGCGGAGCTGCACTTATGTGTGGCCATCTTGTTGTGGGCTCTCTGGCACCCCCGTGAAATTAAATATTTGCTTAAAATCACAGTTTAATTTGGGAAGCCGCTATATAGCCCGCGTTTTTCTCGTTTCACTTTGCAAATTCGCCATTAAATAGGCATGTATTTTTCTTTGCTTATGTAAGTTCTTTGTTTTCACCATTATGTGTATTTTTAAAAAGTTTTTATGTAGCATGAACTCTACCTAGAGGGATTGGAGCGCTTTGCACGAGCACCAGTAACATTACTCTAGGGCGCACTACTTTTTTTTTATTGGTACAGGGAGATGAAGGGGAAGAGGATGATGACCCGATGCCGAAACTCTTAACAGATTTCCCCAGTTCCAGAGTTGTCTGATCTTGCGGTAGGTCCCAGCCTGGGTAGAGGGAGAGTGGCAGGCAGAAGTCACATGAAAGCTTGACTAATTACGGGCTCGAGGTTTCTAACAGGACCTCTAGCTAGAGCCAGGCTTCACGCTCAAGCTTTCAGTGGCTCGACACCTCTAGTCTTTTTAGGTCTCGCCTGGTGTAGGCTGCGCACATGCGCAGTCTCGCTGGCGAGATTTAATGATTTGGGGTATTTTGTGAAAAGGGCATTAAGCCCAGCCCCTCTTTTCCATTGGCTGGCGTCACCGTTTAGGCTATTGGAAAAGAGTTGGTAGTGACGTATTCGTTTGGCTTTTTGAGCCGTCCCATTTGGACGGGCTTGTCTGCCTTCCTTGCGTCGCAAAAGGTTTCTTATCTTTATGGGGCCAAACACATGGTCCCATAATGATAAGAAACCTTTTAGCAGGCGAGGCCGTCCAAGTGGGACGGCAGAAAAAGCCAAACGAAAACGTCATGGCAAGCGCTTTTTGGCCACTTTGGATGGCGCCCGCTTCACAGCAGCCCCTTTGGGACTTTTTCCAGGTTGATTCATTTCGGTGGCCACCATATTCATATCTGTCTGCTCTGTCTGGGGGAGCTCCAGGCTGGGGAGGAACTTCTTGGCTTTGGTGTCTGAGTTTTCAGCTTGTTTCAAGCAAAGAGCCCCGTGGAGCTGTGGGACATACAGGAGCTAGATGCCTCCACTGGCTCATTACCAGCACACACCACAGCTGCTACTCATTTTCGGCTGGGCAACTGCTGGCACAGGTTGGTCTGCTTGAAATAAGCTGAAAAGCGGTGCCCCGGGCGCCTTCAGGGGGACAGGGCGCACCGCTGCATTGCTATGAGATGGTTGCTTCTTACTCAGCTCCCTTCCCTCGGAGGTGTAACTCGAGAGGCCGCAGAAAAAGGCAGCTAAATATAAATCCTTGACCACCCAGGTGCACCTTGCACCGGTTCGCATCTGCTTAGACCACCCTCTCCAGACTGGCTCGTGTCGGAGCATCTTCCGCTGGAGAACTACTGCTGGGGTGCTTTAACTGAGCAGCTGGGCGCTGGGTAGGGGGCACAGGCTGCAGGCCAGGGCCTGGCTCCTGTGGGCGGAGAGATTACACCTGAATGGAAACAGCTGGGGCGGTAATGTCAAGGCTGTCAGGGACATGTCCCCCAACACGACAGCTTGTATCCCATGGATTGCTAAGGAATCGTGTACCACTTGACCAGCTGTAAATCACAGGTTAATATTAGAAGGCCGTAGGGCCCAGTAGAACCCACTAGCCTAGAACGCACCCCTCCTCGCATCATACCAAGCAAGCCAGGGTTCGCCCTAGAATCCATAATGGACAAGTTATACCTCCCACAGGATAGTGCCCCTAAAAATATTTATTGGATAAGTGCAGAGGGCTCCTTTGCGTCCAGTCCACACAACAGACTGTCCCTTTCCAAGGCAGTGGGCTCAGCTTTGTGGCCACGTATGTGCGTAACAAGAACTGCCTAGCCTATCTGGTAGGAATGCAAGGTAATAAATACTCCCCAGACCCACTCAAAAAGAGGACCACCCACAAACCTTCGAGCAGTAACCCTAAGACAGACGGGTTATGTATGCACTTGAACAGTGTGTTACAAAAGTACCGGACACCAAAAAAGCCATACATAAAACGCTCAGTGGTCGCTTTGCTGTTTTAAGCAACGCTAGAGATATCAATGGTATGCTTGCAGATCCCCTTCCGGTTCATCGTAGGAGGCTTCACTCACTTGTCCCAGACAACTTTTTATTTCATATATTGGGGAGGGTAAGGGGGGGGGTCCTCTCTCCTGAAATACAAGTCTCATCAGTCTGAAGTAGTTTCAGCTGAGCGGTCAAAAAATGAACGGTCAATGAATCTGAAATCTTTACTATATGGCCCACACCAATAAGCTTGCACAGCTGCCAAACAGGCTAAATCTGTTGCATGGTTTAAAATAAGACTTTACCTTCTGGATCCAAGCAATACATTTTTCACAGACAGTTAATTCACCACCGCAAAATGTTAAAAAAAATAAAATATAAAAAAAGTGTTACAAAAATTGTATTAGTCATACGTTAACTTATGGGTTCTACGCGCAAACACAGTATTTGTATCTGTATGTTGGTCCCACAGGCCAGGTTTCCTTACCAAAAATTACAGTGGTGAAACGTAGTGATCAAACGTACAGTGACTAATTCCTTGATATTCACTCATACAAATATATGCTAATATTTTTCTAACGCAAAACAATGAAGGCCAAGTACTCACCTTCAGAAAGGATCATCCAACACTAAACAAATCCAACACACAAACCCATTTTAAATATATTGAACAACGTCACACACAACCAATATACTTAAGAATACCAATATCTGGCCTTTCAGTAGGCCTTCAAAAAAAACTCTATATCCAACAAGGATACCATGCACCACTGTTCCAATCTCACCTACAATATTCATGCAGCACACACCAGGCAGAACCCCTCATCATCATATGCACAACATTGCACCAAAGTTGAGTTCAGATGGCGTTTGGCTGCTGACGCCACCATTTTGGTCACACAGAGAGGATATCATTGATTTAACACATCAGGCGGATTGGTTTTAATCAGGCTCACCGACAGCTGCATACCCAAGTAACTTTGTATATTTGGACCCTCTGTGTAATTACTTTAGGATTTGTCTCACACAGTTGACATTATAGACTCACTCTACCACCTGATATTTGGAATTCTTGTTATCTCATCTGGTATCAAGAGATATTATTTTGTGGCTTTTCCTGATGAAGGCACTCCTTGTGCCGAAACATACGTAGATACCATCTGGTTTCTAGCCACGGATTTTTGACTAAGACGAATGGTTCTCCGATCCATCCATTGTTGCTGTGTTGAACCTAGCTTTTTAATTATTGATAACCATATGAAGTAGACTGATCAGCTATGTTAAAATTAATCATACATATCAATTTTTCTGGTTATTTTCAATTTGTATGTCATGTGTATATATATATTCTGTCTTCAATTACTAGAATGATTGAGTGAATGTTGATATGACTGGTGTAAGCATGTGGATCGATTTATATTTCATACTAATTGTACTACTGCTTTAAAATATTTTTTGTACTTTCTTAGGTCTTGTTCTTTCAGTTTATTGTAAACTATTGTCAGTTCTTGATTGTATTTTGAGTTGCCTTAGGTCTTTGCATTTACAGCACAGCACCAAATATATATAGTTGGCAAACTGCTGGTAAATCTAGGGCACTGTCCCGCACAACACCAAAACATACCACAAGCACTGAAAATGCAATAGGTCTCGCCTTTGATTAAGTTAAAGCCATTTCCTTTGCTAATGGTATGGTATAGCAAAGCAAATGGCTTTAACTTAATGAAAGGCGAGACCTATTGCATTTTTAATGCTTGTTTTTTTCTCTTTCCCAGATTCCTTCACCTACCTGTGTTTGCCACAGCCTCTTCTCCGTCTGCTGGCCGAACTGCTCTGCCTCCTCCGGGTGAACCAGAACTACCCTGCCGCACTCATTCACTGAGATCTCCAGAACGCCCCCTAACTCCATCACAGTACGGCGTGCATATTTCATCTTGTGGCATCGGGATAGAGCCCCTGCCGACTTATGTTCACTGGTGTTTTAACTT
Source organism: Triturus cristatus (assembly GCF_964204655.1). Classification (NCBI taxonomy): domain Eukaryota; kingdom Metazoa; phylum Chordata; class Amphibia; order Caudata; family Salamandridae; genus Triturus; species Triturus cristatus. The sequence continues at coordinate 235,995,438 of NC_140590.1, forward strand.
GCATTAGACATGCAGTCGCTGCTGTGCTGCGGAGGGCCCCAGCTTGGGGTTAGATGCGGTTTGTTAAACGTTGCTGCTGCCGCTCGCCAGACTGCTTTCCTTGGTGTTTATTTGCTGAATACACAGTTTTTCTTCGAGGCAATCCTTTCAGTAATGTCATGACCTTCCTGACCTCTTTGTTCATTGGCCTATTGACCAAGCTGCATCCATTTTTTAAATAGTGTTAATATTATGCTTCCAGAATCTTGATTATCAAGCCTTCTCGGGCTGGGCCCTATTGAGCACGCGTTGAATTTTAGTTTTTGTTTCTGTTAATTGAAAATCTCATTCCATCCAGAAACCTGGTTTATGTTGGGGCTGATGGAAGTCTGTTAGCCCTCACCCATGGTAGTCCTTGTTCTATGGGGGTGGAAAGGTAAACATCTTTTTTGCTCCATTATAGATCTCCGACCGGAAGAAAACAGCACGTTAATATAATGCATTTTTGGAACTAATAGCGAAGGGCGGTGCAAACTGCCTTTCATGCCAGAACGCTGCTTTAATCAAATAACTTGACAGTGTTATGCTATGAAAATAATTAATTCACGAAATCCATGTCTTCTAATGTTTCTCACCTACAGCTTTTATCTTGGTTCTGGATTTTTCTCAATGCAGCTTTCTCTTTTGACAAGCCATTAGAATTATATTAGCAGTTGCCAAGGTCCAGCGGCAAAGGCTTGCCTTTGAATGGCCTTTTCATACCTGAAATGAGCAGGTAAACCTGAAGTAAGGGTTCCCCCTAACGTTTAGGAAATAAATGGATAATATGATTTTAAAAAAAAGTAAGATCTTTCTAATCTAAGTTGGAATTCATATGTATTCACTATGGTTAGCGCGGTTCCGGAATGTACTGTTGTCTGATGAGACCTATTCCTTTTGACACGTGCATTTTGTCTCTGTTGCTTTACTTAGCCAATTTTCTCAGTTGGGGAGTAGCTCTTCATCTACATTTACACAATATTGCACATCCTTTCTACAAACAAGGGTTAAAATGATGCTTCTTAGATCTTGTCCGGTTACCTAATGGATAGGGGGAGCACTTTTCCAAGGTATATTTGCCCACTACAAAAGCTCATAGAGCAGCTGACCACCATGTTGGCTGACGGGCTTTATGATGAAGGATGATTGCATGTAACGGTCGACAATGCGGAATCGCACAGATTAGTATATGCTAGTAGATGAAACATTGTGAACCCCCTGTGCTTTGCAGTCTCTTCATGTGGGGGGTAAAGGAGTACCAGATAATATCAAATTTTGCAACACTATCACAAACCATTGCAGTAAGTTTTTTCATGGCATAGATTTGACCACACCTTCCACCACCACATATTACGTGAAGATGCATGCGACATGTGAGCCACACACAGGCGTGCGGCCAGAAGCAGTTGAAAGAATATCCTCTCCTGAGTAGTCGTCATGGGGTAAAGTATGTTCTGCCCTATGTCTCCCAGAAGAACGAAAAGTGGCTATAAGTGATGAAGAGTATCGCGAGGAGGACTTCGTCCCAAAACGTCCATATCTATGGACAAGTCCCCCATGTGTGTTAAAAGGTACATCTATCCCGCAACTTTTCCAACACAGCTCTGACCCCTAAAATATCCTGTGGAGATGCATGGGTGGGAGGTACCAACTTGTCAATATGTTGTAGGCGTTATCTGTATAGCCTAGGCATATAGAGGACTTGGAAGCCCTCTGTGAGATAGGGCCCCCCCCCACCGTCTCATCTGAAATGTCCATCGCCAATTCCCTCCTATATTGCGCCATGTATGCATCATGGAGTGGGTGAGATTTAATATGTAGTGGTACAGACATATGCCTTTACGACAGATGTTATTGATGCACATGGATTAAATCGGTGGTTCCTGCTTCTGCACAGCTCTACGAGCAGAATCCTTCCCAGCCTAGTGTAATGCCTAAGTGAGCCTATAGTTGTCACGTCTGGTCAATGCAAATTTCTCAATGAGTACCTCTCATCGTCCTAAGGGCATAATAGCTGTAGAAGTCCTTCAAGGAAGGTGACAGTCCTGATCCGAGCAAAAGGATTCTGGTTCTGACACGCCTGGAGTGAAGTCCGGGATATTGGCCAGGGGGGTCAGGAGAAGGGTACACTGGAAATGCCTGTTTTCCCATCAGTTTGCCAATGGGCCAGGAGTTTGGCTGTCAACGACAGTGGGAGAACCTCCCCAGGCTGGCGCTGGCAACCACAAAAGCTCATCAAGCTTCAATCAAACAGTTAACCTAACCTTTCCTCAGCGGATCCTGGTCAGAGGCCTAACTGCAAAGAATTTGCGGACTTCTTTGAAAAGGCATCTAAGATCGAATTTGAACTACGGTCAGCCTTGGAGCACCTATCGATCAAACCTCCTAACACCCTCCTTGGTCTGATGTGAACCTGGCCTTTTGCCCCCCCCCTAAAACGCTTCCTGGAGCATATTCAAAACCTTGGATGAAATCACTATACGCAAAACACTTGCTACTCTGATGCCATCTACACACTTTAATGACCCATTGCCATTAGACTTTTTCTCTGAGATCAGAGCCTCTATACTCCCACTTTGGACAAAAATAGTCAACGCCTCACTACTGCAAGGTGCTATTCTGGATTGCCTAAAGTCTGGGCAGGTCACCCCTATTCTTAAACAACCATCTGCAGATCACCATGACCTATACAATTTCCGTCCAATTTCCAACATTCCCACGCTGGCAAAGCTCTTCGAGAAATATGTTCATGTCAGTTCCAGCTTCTAGACCCATTCCAATCCGGTTTCCATCAGAATCGTAGCACAGAATCCGTGCTCGCTAACATTGTAGACCATGCGCTAAGAATGCTTGATCAGAATGAATCCTGCCTTTTGATCCTCCTTGACCTATCGTCCGCTTTTGATACTGTTGAGCACGAAAACCTAATCGACCTATTGGAGCACAGGATGGGGCTTTTTGGGCCTGCATTAAACTGGTTCTCATCATTTCTCCACAATAGAACCCAAAGATTCAAGGTGAACCAGTCTTTTTCTCATCCCTCACCGGTCACTTTGGGGGTACCACTGCGGTCTGCGCTTTCACCCACTCTCTTCAACTTGCTCGTGGAGCCTTTAACAGAAATTCGGAAACTATCCGCAATTCACTATCACATGTATGCCGACGATACCCAACTGTACTTCACCTCCCCTAAAGACATCCAATCCCTCAACTCAGTTTTACAAAAAATACAAAGTTGGCTGACACTTAACCACCTGAAATTAAACTCTCTTAAAATGGAATTCCTGTTAATCGCTCACCCAAACAGTCACCAGTCATTGAAGAATGGATGAATCAACTAACCGCTGTTAAGTGCACGCCACACATCATTGATTCAACAAACCCATTGGGAATAATGCTAGGTAAGAGTCTGAAAATGCAGAAGCACATAAGTGCACTCACCAAAGGAGTGAGCTTCCAACTCAGCATCTTAAGGAAAATAAAACCTTTCCTCCCCTCTAATGACTTAAAGGTTGCGGTGCAAGCCCAAGTGATGTCTAAGCTGGATCATGGAAGCGCAACCCTCTGCGTCCTACCTAGATCGAAGGCCGCTCCACTTAGGGCTGCTCTCAACTCTGCTGCAAGACTCATAACAGGTTCTAAAAAACAATCCTATCACGCCTGAGCTGATATCCCTAAATTAGCTCTCATATGAAGCAACTAAAAATTGCATGCATGGCCCACAAAGCCATTCATTTCAACATCCCGATATACCTTGCTCAAAAATTGGAGCTCTCTGGTGGCTCTAGATCCTCTAGAAGTGCTAGCACAATACTGTTCAAACCACAGAAATTTCATAAGAGGAAAACTTGCAATCAAGCCCTCTCTGGTATCGCCCCGAGAATATGGAACTCCCTGAAGTCAGACTGAATTCCTCTTTTGCCTTTTTCAAAAAGGAAGCAGTATTGATGAAGAAACTTCTGCCTTAGAACCCTAGCTTCCAAGGCTCTCGAGGATATGCTAGTTTCTATGAGACTGTGATGATTGTATGTTGTTCTGTTGGTTTTCTGTTACTACTTATACCTTTTGTGATTGCTAAATTATAAAGAGCTCTGGTACCCCTGTAGTCATGGTCGCGCAATATAAAACCTTTAAAAAATAAATTCCTGAACTGGCTACATATGTTTATTTTTAGGAAATGTCTTCACTGAGTTGCCGCATTGTTTAAAATTATAGTTGCACAACCTAGATAGTTATTGCTTTCAATGTACAAATGCTGAATCCTCAGTGATGTTTCAACACAATAAAAATGTGTTATACAGAACAAAGATGAATAAAACAATTAGTGGCAAGAATCCATCCATAGGAATTAAACCAATTTACCACTGATTACACAAATAATCTAGAGCAAGTCTGGGTGCCTTTCAAAGGTCAGATAAGACTTTCCTCAGTTATCCAAGTTAAATGAAGATCATGTAAGTAGTCTGGTAGAAGAAAGTGTTTGGAGAAAGAACACCACATTAGTCTGAGGGGAAATGAACAATTGGAGGCCTCACAATATGTGGCTGTTATGGTTGGTGTGAATTGGTGCTTGCAGTTTTTAGATCTATCCAGCCCCTTAAATTCTCCTTTAGTTGGTTTAAAGGTCGAATTCCAGAATAAGCTCAACGGGCTATGGCAGCACCCCTTTAGTTTTAACTACAAAGTATAGTATAAATCAAGCAAGATTGTTTTTTGACCAGGAATGTTGCATCCCCTTTTGGCTAGCTTTTTGAAAGCTCTCTGCCTTATTTTGTATTAGAATTGTAGTGCTCGTGTTGGTTCATGTAGTAATTGTATGGACACAGCAGCAAAATATACAGTAGTTTTGGTTGTAATGAGAAACAAGATGACCATGCGCATGTTTATGAACTTTAGATTTGATCAAGCTGCTAGTGGGAGGCCATGCTTTGGCTTGAATAGGAGCTAAGCACTAATTCCTCTGCAACAGGCTACAGTTATTTTGCCTCTTGCCCCATTAGTTTTGTTACAAAGACCAGTTGTATCTGTACTCTTGGTCTTGAACTGATTTCATTATGCACAAGTTTATTTTACAGTTGCAGAGGGTATGGTTATTTCGCAAAACCGTTTGAGAACATCCCAAGGCGCATTCGAGAAGAATCCTGCTATTTGCAAATTTTTTATTGTATTTGCTTACTGTGTCTATCATTTTTTGGTCTCCGCTTCCCCGGTCCAAAGCCGGCCTCGCTGCCGTTCGATTGGAGGGAAGCAGACACATCCCCTTTTCCGGCCCGGCCGGTCTCCCAGATAGTCTCACTTCTGGGGAGGAGGGCGGGGATTGGATCTTCACGCGCCTGGCCAGCTACTTAATCCCATGCTGGGACGGACGCGCAGCGGACACGCCGGTGGAGCGCCGAAGGCAAGCCCGTCTGCGCCAAGACCGGGACAAGGGTGGGAAATGCTGGCCAAACTTCCATAAAGGCAGTTTACACATCTGAGGCTCTTGGAATTTTCAATAGCAGGGAAGATTGTAAAAGTCTCATTTCACCAGATAAAATATTGGGGGCCTGCGCCTGCTACAAGTGCAGGATTAATCTTCCCATTGAGTTTTCTATCCCGAATAAAAAAAAAAAAAACCAGCCTTGCTAGTACTATCGGATATGTCCAGCTTAAAGGAGGCTTAATTAATGCCAGATCCATGTGCAAACATAATCAAGATGTCAGATCTAATTTTAGATCACCAACTATACTTGTTGTTTGTCACTGAAACATGGCTAAAATATTGGTGTAGTCCTGATGTCGCTGTTTCTCTCCCACCCGGTTACTCGATATACAGGAAAGATAGAATGGTAGGCAGAGGACGGGGTCTGGCCATCATTTTACGACATAGATTCTCCTGTATATATTTTGACCTTGATACTATTAAAGGAGCAGAAAGTCTTGGCTTTTGTCTTTCCCTTAATGCCACTTCATCTTTTTCAGGAGCCCTTATCTATCGACCACCAGGTCAAAGTATCACTTTTACAGAGTCACTTGGAGATACTTGAGCTATCTTTTGCTCAAATATGCAAACTTTACATTTTTAGGCGATTTTTAACCTCCACTTAGAAGGCAGTCCTGATCCAGGTACAGATAACTTTCTTCAAACTTTAGAACTTTTTTCGTTACAACAACTGGTGAGGGGGCCAACACATCTGGCGGGGCACACCTTAGATCGGGTATGCTCTAATTTGGCCTGGTTATCGGCCGACACCCCTTCCCCACAGGTATGGTCTGACCATTTTTTCGTACCCCTTACGCTTAGAATTCCCCAGAAGTCCCAATTAGATAAGTCACCTAACGAATTCCAACAAGGGCCCAAATGGTCACAAATAGCCGGGAATCCTAAATTAGCCACTGTGGCACAGGCCTATACTCTTGCCCTGACAGGTAACACAGAGCTTGATTCACGCCTCTTTCAGTCCTGGATAACTAATGTATGTAATATACTGTCTCCTTCTGAGAAGCCGAATAAGCATATGAAACTAAAAACTTTGAAAGCCCCCTGGTTTACGCCCTCATTGGCACAAGCACACTTGCTTTGTAAACAACATGAGCGGCAATGGAGAAAGTTCTATAATGCTGAAAAAAAAAGTGTTCAAAAAGAGTAGAAAGTCCTACTTTCGCCAGATCAAATTGGCTAAAAAAAGAATACTTCACTAATAAAATAAATGAAGCTAAGCAAGATCAGAAAACTATTTTTTCAATAGTGAAGTAGTTCACAAATCCTAAAGCACAACAGAAAGAGCTTCCTGCCTCGCAGAAATTATGTGATAGTATCTCACTATTCTTCGAGGAAAAGAATTCAAAAAGATTTTCCGGTGTCCCCCGTCCACAATCAGGATTTCGTTTTTGATCCTGTTCCAGTGAATTACTGATTCTATTGGTACTTTTGAATCAGTTTGACTGGAACTGACTCATGCGGCTATAGGAATGTGTAAATCAGGCTCGCCGTTGGATGCCTGCCCTCCGAAGATCCTTCATAGAATCTTGGATACGGTGAATCCTATCATAAATCATATAGTTAATCCTTCCTTAAGGACAGGCATGGTACCAGACGAGTGGAAGCTCGTGCTGGTAAAACCGTTAAAAAAGAAACAAAACATTGATCCTTTGGTGCTCTCAAACCTTCGTCCTATTTCTCTTCTTCCTCTTTTAGGTAAAATAACAGAACTTTGGTCATAAGGAACTGACTAAGTTCATTGAAGGTCATCATCTCCTTCATCCACAACAATTTGGATTTCGACCAATGCACTCTACAGAATCGGCTCTTTTGGACATATCCGATATTCTTAAAATGATCGCCGATAAAGGCAGGAAAGCGGTTTTGATTCTTTTGGATTTGTCGGCTGCATTCAACACCATTTCCCACAATATTCTTTTGAAGCGTCTTGAATGCAGCGGCATCTCCGGTACCGTACTGGAATGGATTAAGTTGTCTAACTGCTGTTCTCCAGTGGATGAGGAATAACCAGCTAAAATGCAATACGGACAAAACAGAAATCCTCCCGATAGGAAAAGATGTCATTTTCCAGCCATCTAAATGGTGGCCTGAGGGTGCGACTCCTGCGCCAGATGTGGTAGAGGTTGCTAAGAACTTGGGGGTACAATTTGATGCCTCTCTCTCTTTTTTACCTCATGCTAAAGCGGTAGCAGGGACATGCTTTAGCCTTATCAAATCACTAAAAAAGTTCTTCAAATTTCTCCCATTGGCAGCAAGGAAATCTGTGGCAGTGGCTTTGATACACTCGCACCTAGATTATTGCAATAGTCTCCTTGCAGCAGCAAATAAAGCCATTTTAAAGAAGTTTCAGGTGGTGCAGCATGCAGCAGCGTGGTTAGTGCTTAAACTTCCACGAAGATCTTCAGCCTCTGCAGCTCTAAATAGTCTGCATTGGCTCCCAGTGCACAAGAGAATTCTTTTCAAGATTCTCCTGATCACTTATAGAGCCAAGCTCAACGTGGGACCCAAATATCTGGCAGCACGCTTTGCTCCATACACTACAATAAGACGTATTAGGTCTTCCTTAGCAAACTTGCTTAAACCCCCCACCTTTAGATACAAATCGAAAGGAGGTAAGACCGTGGCTTACCTGGGTGACAAAGCCTGGAATCTGCTTCCATCTCATCTTAGGCTAAGCAACTCAGAAACCTTATTCAGGAAGGCCTTAAAAACCTGGGTCTTTAGTGTTTCAGATGAATCTTGTCTTGCCCTTGTCTAGTCCCTTTATGTCTCTTTCTCACCTCCGATCCAGCGCTAGGATACTCCTTGCGGAGTGACAGTTGCGCTTTACAAATACCAAAATCAAATCATTTGCTTAGAAATTTAGGTAAGGTATTGGTTCAAAAGTAAGCCACTGGAAAGTGGGTGGTCCTCTTCCAAGGTTTAGAGTTCTGTTCAAAGTTCATCCATAGTTTTGCTTACAAAACACAACCGTTCAAAAGGGATACCCAGGGTTCAACACAGCCCATGACACATCAAAGTGAAGATGGCTAAAAACGCTACACAGCATTCTTTTAATCACCTATGGCTTACAGCAGTAGTTCTTAACTTTTCATCCGCAGGTCCCTGGCGGTCCCTTACTCGTACAGAGGGAAGCATTGACTGTTTAGAAAATTAAATAGATTAACAAAGCATATACATAAAAAAGCAACTTTGTAAATGTAAAAAAATTAAAACACTGTGTAAACTTGAAGGAATTTTAAATTGGAGATTAAAATTAAGTTGGTATTTTTATCTTGATTCGTGGAAGCAACACAAATACAGCAAACCTACTCCAGTATGGACAATTGGTGGCCTTAATTATAGCTTTGGCATGCACCATCAATTAGCATCCATTAGAAGCTTAGAAGTACAAAACCAGATTTCTTTCTGTACAATCCTGAATGCCCCCTAAATTGAGGGTGTAGATTGCTTAATCTTCCTCCTCTTTATCTGCACAGCCACCACTGTCTTGTCCTTTCTTGGCATTCTTTCGCTTGACATATCCAAGGCGTCCACCTACGTACAGTGAGCGTAGAGAGAAGTCAATGGGTTTTAAACTGAAAGACGTGCTCGTTTTTAGCACACAGTTGTTTTTAGGGGTTTTAAACTGAACGACTTGCTCTTTTCTCCCCTTTTCCTCACCTCCCTCCATCTCGGCCCTAGTCCGCCGCGGCTTCTTTGTCGATTGAGTGGAGGGCGGGACCAAGCTATTATTTCTCCTCACAGCCCCCTTCCGACTGTTTTGCGTGCTCTAGTTCCACCGAGGACTATAAAATACACATGCTGCAGCGGATGCGCCTCCGGCGCGCCGAAGGCAAAGCCCGTCTGCGTCCGACTGGGCCCAGGGGCCAGTCCTCCTGCCGGTTGGAATAACGGCAAACCGATCAAATGCACATCGAACCAACTTAGACTGGCGCCACCTATTTCGAAGGACCGTAGACCGTAGACAGTGTGGATGTTGATAAAGGCCCATTGTCATGCAAATACTGCTATAAGAATTTGAGACTGTCCATTACAGACGCACAACAGAAGGGAAAGCTGTCTTATCCTTCTGAACTGTCGCTCTCTAGCAAAACATAAATATGAGGTTGCAGAAGTACTGAGGGGGGAAAAAAGGCCAGATGCCATGTTTCTTACTGAAACTTGGCTCAATGACAGTTCTACGCCCGACATACTGGGTGCTCTTCCAGATGGGTATGGATTAGCAAGACAGGACCGAGTTGGGCAACTAGGGGAAGGAATAGCTAAAATCTACAAAAATGCAGTATGTGATGCCAACGTTAAACAATGCAAGTCTCTCTCCTTCACCCTCTCAGTAACTAATGACACAATTGCTGTCCTCCTGATCTATCGCTCACCTGGCCTGACAACACAGTTCACAGGAAGCTTGGGGGACAGCGTGATACACACCGCCATACACCATAACAAACTTCTGGTCTTAGGCGACCTGAATATACATTGCGATGAAACCGAAAACCCAGAGGTACAAACCGTGTGCAAAGACCTCATGATGCTTAATTTAGCTCAAAAGGTTAGCACGCAAACACATCATGCCGGTCACATCTTAGACCCTATTTTCACCAACATAATGCATCTTGGAAGTGGGTGTCCCATTTCCAGTCCCATGGTCTGACCACTTTTTAATCCCTTTCCTTATCCCAACCCAGAGTCCCCCAGCAGAAACAACTCAAAAAAATAAGTGACTCGAAGGAAATGGGTTAAATTCAACACCCAAACGTTTACACAGACGCTGGAAAAAAATGAACCAGTTTTAGATAAGGATATAAATATAGCCAATAAGCAAGTGGGAGAATGGATAACTGAAGCTTTGAACAAAGTGGCCCCATGGACCACGACTAATACCAAGAGAACAAAGCCTTCAGCTCTTTGGTTTAATGAGACATTAAGGAAGGCCAAACACAAGTGTTAGCAGAACGCAGATGGCGTAAAAACTACTGCACTAAAACCAAGGAGGAATACAAAATGCAACTCCAATCATACCACGCATTAATAAAAAACCCGCAGTGCTTTCTATACCGGGAAGAAAGAGGCAAACTACTCCTCTAAAGAAATGTTCACCATTCTTAAATCCCTACAATCCGCTTAAAATCTAACCGAACCTTCCATTAACACGGAGGGGTTCTGGAATAAAATCGCAGAATTTTTCGCAGCAAAAGTAGCAAAGATTTACAACACCTTCCCCATAAAAGCACAAAGCGGTAACTGCAACAAGGACATTAGGGCTGCAGTTCTCAAGGGAGGAAACTTAGAGGAGTTCAAGATGCCAGATGAGTTGAGGAAGCTAGCAAAGGGAATCAAATCTGGATCTCTGAGGGACCCATCGCGACCATATTTGCTGTTGCAAGGTGAGAAATGCATTCTGCCGCTCATATCTGAGCTAATCACCCGCTTTTTCCAATCGGGTGAGGTTCCAGACGAATGGAAACAAGCTATGGTTCGCCCTCTAAGGAAAAAACACAAATAGACCAATGGGTTCTAGAGAACCTACGCCCTATCTCACTGCTACCTTTCTTTACGAAAATAGCAGAAAAAGTAGTGAATATATAGCTGACCAAACAGATTGACTGTAACAACATAATGCACCCTTCACAATCTGGTTTCCTAGCTGCGCACACTACGGAGACAGCCCTTCTCCTGGCTACGGAAACCTTAAGACAGTTCGCGGACGAAGGTCAAACAGCTGCTCTGATCCTACTGGATCTCAGTGCAGCCTTTGACACTGTATCACATGGCCTCCTCCTCCAAAGATTAGAGTTGTATGGAGTCAGGGACAGGGCCCTACGATTGATGATGTCCTCCTTGTCGTCCCGAGGTTTCTAGATCACACAAGACACCTATACGTCCAAGAGCTGTCCCCTACCTTAGGGAGTTCCACAGGGCTCAATCCTTAGCCTCACGTTGTTTAACCTATACATGGGACCAATTGCTACTATAGTGGAGGGGCACAAGATGTCTATCGTGTCCTATGCTTCCGATACTCCGCTTATTATTACACTGTCCCAAAACCCGGGGCCGGCTGCCCACCAATTCTCACAATGCATGGAAGATGCAAGTACATGGATGTCGAATCACTGCTTGAAACTTAATGGCAACAAAACGGAGGTGTTGATTGTAGGGAAAGCACCATCCATCTGGTCATCAGCATGGTGACCTATTACATTGGGACAGCTGCCAACTCCTTAAACTGAAGTAAAAAATCTAAGTCTGGCTCGACTCAAAGCTGGTAAATGCTTCGGAACTCAAAAGGTCCTGGATCAATTGCCTGGCAGCTGCAGAAAAACGATAGTACATGCCGTGGTCACCTCCCAAATTGACAAATTGACTACGGAATTGTCCTGTATCTGGGCGCAGCGAAAAAAGGTATAATGAAGCTGCAATCTATACAAAATGCAGCAAACCCGCCTTGTGCTGAACCTCCCTAAAAGACCATCCATATCAAAAGCCTTAGCCAGACTGGACTGGCTACCTGTTGAAAAGAGAACGTTGTTTAAAGCAATGTACCACTGTCACCACATTCTGGCAAAGAAAGGGACACTTTACCTTCAAACCCTGATAGCATCTCACACACCCAACAGAAACCTAAGATCTAAGGGTAAAGCACTAGCTAGGATTCAAAGAATCGGAAAGGCTAGGATGGGTGGCCGTTTCTTTAGATTCCTAGCAGCAAAACAATGGAACACTTTACCAGCTGAAATAAGAACCAAGCCAGTTGAAATGACTTTTTGCAGGAAATTAAAGACTTTGCTTTTTCCACCTGCTAGTCTTTAGACCTCCCCGCAATCTCTTGTTTACAGGCCAGAGGCAGAGGACTGCCTCTCCCTGTCACTAATCCCTCACGGTCAGATATCTGTTAGGCTACTAGCGCGGGGACACTGACTGTGTTACCAGGCGCTCTATAAATGGCTAAAGAAATGTGCTTCTGGGAGTCGAGGCTCACGATGAACAATGGGATGTTCACTACCTATTTACGGACACAGATGTGATTGTGGCGAATGAGTACACGTGCATGGTGAATTAAATTTGCAGGACCAAGCTTGAAAACTTGCATTTGCAGACATTGTTTCAAGCAATCCTCTAATTCTTTGTCCCAGTATAATCCAACTTCATCTTGTCTTCATCCAGTACACTGATGTGCACCAGTCTTTTAAGCAGGGCGTTACTTTCAGAAAGACCGCTTGGCGCCCTTCTGGCCCAGTGTCAGCGGCTCTGTGGCCACTTTGCTAATTTTGGCAAGAGTGCATTTAGTTCACCCTCCACACATCACGCTTTTTATGAAGACCATATTAACCAATATGCTTTAACTCCTTTTCCAAGCGAAATTTTGTGAATGGACGGTGGGGAGTGAACTAGGTCTTAAGATACACCCAGCTAATGGCAACGGGCATCTTGGCCTAAACACCTTGTGTGCCGCAGCAAAGAAAAAGTAATATCTTACTGTTTAACATATTGCTTCATCTATAGAAATGAAGCCTTTTGAAAAATTCCAACCTTCCCATTAAAATGAAAAAAATGATCTTATATTTTTTGTTGTGAATGACATAAAATGTATTATAATTCGTGTATTTGATGTATACCTGGTTCTGTATTGTAGTGCGATTCAGTGGGTGTCCACAGAAGACAAATTTAAGAAAATTGTTTTATCGATATACCATAATAAAACCTATTTTTCCATAGTGAATTTCACAAGTGTGCGGTTAAACAAGATTTTTGTTGCCAGCATAAGATTTTCTGTTGAAAGTAACCAGCGTATTTTTGTCCAGTCAACAAGAAATGTGTTGTCGTGCACATCTTTTAATGCACTGTAGTGTTCAATGTTTGGTGTCTTGCTTTTTGCTACGTAGAAGGTTCTTTATCAGATGGTGTGGGGTGCCTGCTCAGGATGGAGTCTGTAGACTCTCACTTCAGTAAAGCTTTCTGTGAAAGTCTTCCCTTCCTTCTACCACATATTAGCAATAAAGTGTTGCCGCCCTTTTTAGTCTTTGAGAAGTAGTGTAACATTGTTCACGCTAGGCCTTCAAGCCCACTTAACTGACGAAAAAAATGTACAAGCGGCACAGTGTGATAACCAGCTTTGGTGGTTCAGCAAGGTTCTAATAACTGAAGTGGGATAATGAGTTCCAGATAACACACACACTCAAGGTACTGCAATAGGGTTCCTCCAATCAGCCTGCACCACACAGTGACATTTCCTGACCGCTGACTTATGCAGGTTACCTTTCAGATAACAGGACACCAAGTTTGTTGTGCGCACTTGAGAAAGCTCATGTGATTGAGCCATCCAATGGGGAGAGCATTTGGACACTGTTTAGGGAGTCCATTTTCAAGTAGGTTGTTCAATTGATCAAGAAGGGTAGCAGTGGGTAAAGTTGCATTCCTGTCAGTCTACAGCCCTACTTAAAGGTATTGAATGAGTTACCTGTCTGCTCTGTGAGAGTAGCGTGGGGAGAAAAGCTTCTACCTCCAGAGTCTTTACATAGTAGGTTGATTGCTTTGGAATATGGCAGGTACTAGGTACACCCCATGACCAAGAATAGATGGAAAACCAAGTAGCTTGGTCTTAATTGCCAGGTAAGCTGTGAAGTGCAGCAATACAACATTTGTAAAGACTAAATGTTTTCTACATGGCCCACAGGGCACATTAAGGATCCTGGAAAACTGTGCACCTTATTGAGCTCTTTAACTGTCTTCCAGATAACTTCTGCTTCGCAGCCGTCATGGATGTGCACAGTATGTGGTTAGAAGTGGCATTTTTTAAAGTGTTTTTTCCAAGGTAGATAGCCACCTTAGCTACATTGTCATGGACAATGGCACACCATTGGTGTCCAAAGAAAGGAAGGACATCTTGTTGAGTTGTGGCATTGAACATTGTTGCTTTGCTCTCTACAATCCCCTGGCCAGTGGTCTGATTGAAAGAGCTAATAGGCTTGTGAAAGGTACCCTGGAAATGACGGTGAAAAGTCAGTTGAATCTGCAAAGGGCACTTCTGGACATGGTATGGGCATCCTGCTGACTGTGCAGTCACAGGGAGAAGAACCCTGTTCTTCTCAATGAGAGGAATTTAAGTTAATAGTGAAATAATCCTAGTCTTGCTTTAATAAATGGTGGGGTGTGAGGCTCGCAGAGAAAACAATTCCGAGGTGTGGTGGGTTTCTGTTGGCGATTCGGTCTGTCCATGTAGGATTTTGTCATCCATCTCAAAATATCCAGGCCCTTTTCAAAGTTAAGGCCATTAAGAGAGTATATTGAATTGGTTGATGAGCAGAGGTGCAACAGTTAACCACCTTTGTATCAAAAGTTGGTCAGTGCCCTCTTTGGGTGAATGCCAAGGGGCTTTATGATTATAGGAGCCTTATGTTAATGTCTGACGATGTAATTGACAGGAAAATGTTGTGGAGTTTCTGGTCAGTAGAGTGAGCGCTCTGACTAAGGAAATGGTGTGAATGGGTTGGGGACTCTGGCTTCCTTATAAAGGGATGAGCTTGCTGGAGATGGTCTGGCATATTTGCCTGCAAGTGTCAACAAGAGAGGAGTGAGACTAAGCTGTTGCGCGGTTCAAAGATTATGGGACTGGATGATTAGTTTTACTTTCTGCTTTCATCCCTGCATTTGTTCCTCTGTGTGTCGGTGCTAGCCCTCCCTTTACCTCTACCTTCTTACTTGTTCGTAGAACACTTTTAGTGTTCCATGTGCTGTTTATACTGTTGCTTTGCTCTTTTGCAAGGGTTCTGTTTCTATGGGTGTGGGGCTACTTTGCTGTGAAGCACCACTTAAGGCTCTAGCATCAATAAAAGTTATTGTGCAAGTCTTTCCTGCCTCCTAGATGACTACATGGAAAACCGACAAACATGGTCCGTGATGAGACAAAATATATTGTACCTGGGTAGAACCTTGTGATTCGGTAACTGCCAAAAATTAATTCCTACTTTAACCCGTCTGCACAATTGAAGTGCTCATTGTCCTGCTGCTTTTTCCCCTCTTACTGAGAAACGTTATAAATATCGTGAAATTCACACTGCAGTACTCGACTTAAAATAACTTGTAGCTGGGCCTGTTGTGCTGAGATGGATAGTATTTCTTCATATCTCCCAAACCTTGAGCATTAGTCCAAGTACCTTACTCTCAATCTGTGTAATATTTCTTCCCTGATCATTAGATGGTAAACTGAAATACATGTGTTGCATTAGAGATTTTATTTGTCAGGAGATTCAATGGGCCAATCTTTTGCTTAGAAAAGTCCAACGTAGGCTCAGGATTAGTGTATCTGTGATGGATTTGAATAATATCCAATGGCCTTCTGAGGCCTAATTGAGACATAGTTTTATTATTGAGTACAGTATTATTCACGTTCCAGGTAATTTAGGCAAGTTCAGTAGCTGGTAAGCAATGAAGAAAGTAATGACTCTACAATGCATTCCCTTACTCAAAAGATCAAATTAGATTGAAATGAAACAATTTGCTTAATAAAAGAGCCAGCTATTCTAAGTTTTAAAAAGTCCTTTAATTAGAAGGGTACTGTAAAATGAGGCGGGACGGTTGGAAAAGATTGTCGTAATGCGTTCATGGTAAAAATACTGATGCATGTTCAGTGGGCTGAACCGACATAAACAGTACCCTTTACCTAACAGCAAAAGTGAGTTCTCTCTGTGAAGAAAATACCCCATTTGGATTTGTTTAAGGAGGTTGATTTGTTTTAAAGTTCCTTTCAAGGTGTAAATTAAGATTTTGTGATGAGAGTATTGTGTTTTTAAACAACAGATTTTATTCGTCATTTGCACATAAGAGGCAGGGCTCTGTGACCCCAGACGCCACTACCACACAGAATTACAGAGAGAGACATTGCAAAGGACAATTTTCGTTTTGTGTTTTTGAAAAAGAAGAAACAGAACACCAGAAACAAAACAAGCCATTACATTCTTTGATCTAAAATATAACCTCGGATCTCTGCCCCCCCACCCACCACCCCCCCAAGTTGCGCTTCGCTCACTGAAAACCGCTCTCCCACCCGCGCCCGGTAACCACAGCAAAGGAGTAAGGACCCCGACCCATCCACCCTGGTAGAGACCCGGCACACCCAGGCCGCCCCCGCACCTCCATGGCGCCCGACACCCCAAAGAACAGCCCCCATCACTCTAGTCCTACCCCACTCCCACTGGGATATCGTCAGGCACAGCAGGGGGCTCCAGCCACAGACCCCGATAATCCGCCCACCGCTTCCAAATCTTGAAATGCTTGCGTGGGCAGCCCCGAGCCACAAAGATAGGTTGTTCCAGGCCCATACAAAAGTCCAGACCATTTTTCCATGCGGCCGCCGAAGGGGCCCGCTCATCCTTCCACTGCCTGGCTATGTCTCGCTTCGCCAAGGTAAGACCAAGCAACAGGAGGTGCCGTTTATAGACATTACCCCCAATATCGTCCATGACGTGAAGCAAGGCCAGCTGCGGCGTACGCTGGAGCTGCCACCCCAGGACCTCAGACATACACGAAAAACACCCCCTCCAGAATCGATCCAACGACGAGCAGTGCCAAACCTAATGCAGGAAGGAACCCTCCGCCCCACCACACCTGAGGCACACCGGCGAGGCGATCAAGCCCGCTCTATACAGGCGCACCCGAGTGAAATATACCCGGTGTAGATATTTGAACTGGACCAGACTGAGGCGCATCCCAATGGCCGCGCCCCGCGGGGCGGCTAGGGCCTCCCTCCAATCCTCTTCCTCCAACGAGCCTACATCGTCTTCCCACGCCGTTCGTAACCTATCCAGGGAGGGCGCACTATGGGTGACCAGAGACTGGTATATCCGGGAGATCTTTTTGGTTACAAGATCGCCCATGAAGACTTTCGCCTCCACCGGGCTAAATTCGGGAATGTCTGTCAGGCCCTCCAGGCTAGGAGCAAGTGCATGGCGAAGCTGGAGGAATCGAAAGAACTGCGTCCGGGGCATATCAAATTCCTCCCGCAGGTCCTGAAACGATTTAAGGGATCCATTCCTTGTCACGTCGCCCAAGGTAGAGATACCGATGTCGTCCCAGCCGCCGAACCCCTGTAGCGCCGCTAACTCCGGTAGCCGCCCATTATGCCATAGCGGCGTTTCCCCCGTTAATGTGTTCCACCACCCTATTCTCTTTAAGGACTGCCGCCAGATCTGGAAGACTACTCTGGAAACCGGCGGCAGCGAGCCCCGCAGCGCCGGCGAATAAAGGATCGTATGGAGAGAATGCCGCCCCATCAAGTGTCGCTCGAGAGTGTAAGCCGGGTCCCCTCGGTCGCCATACCACCACTCGTTGAGGACCAATAGGTGTGATGCCTGATAATACGAGAGCATGTCGGAGGTCGCCAGCCCACCACAATAGGTGGATAGAAAGCACTTACGCAACGCCACACGTACCGCCCCCTGTCCCCACAGAAACTGGCCGAGCACCGAATTCACCGTACGGAACCAGCTGGGCGCGATCGCATATGGGTGGTTTTGAAGTTGGTACAATAGCCGAGGAAGTGCCACCATCTTAAAAATCGCCGATCTACCGTAGATTGTCAGCGGCATGCGGGACCAAGTCGTAATATCCTCTCGAACGCACGCCCAGACCGGCGCCACATTCCGTGCCCACGACATCTCCGGGGCCTCTGATAGAAAGACACCCAAATACTTAAATCCACTGTCCGCTATTTGCAGCCCAGAGGCCCACTCTCCCACCCCCCCCTGGTCACCCAGAACCCACAAGGTGGACTTACGGGGGTTCATGTTCAGCCCGGACGTTTCCCCAAAGATCCGCATTATCTCCAGTAGACGGGGCCCCGACCTGTCCAACGCCGTCAGGAAGAATAAGACGTCATCGGCATATAGGGCTATTCTGTCCGATAATCCAGGGGCCCATTCAAACCCCTGCAGCTGCGCATCTATACGTACCCACGCCGCCAAAGGCTCCATGGCAACGGCAAATACATAGGGCGACAGGGGGCACCCTTGTCTAGTGCCACGACCAATAGGGAAGCTGGGGGAGAGCGCCCCCGCCACACGGAGAGTATTGTGTTTTTGGGTCATCAAAAAAGCTTTTTTTTATTTTGCAGGAAACTGCCATTGAGGGATTAACCATCAAACTTGATTTATCAACGGCAGTGCTTACCTTGTAACTGTAGGGCTGTAATAAGAGAGATGAGGTGGCATTCTCTCTATACGGTTTAAGCATATCACTATATGTCATGATTTTCCTAGAACTTGCATATAACTGCTGCCTTGAAGTTGGACTTCAGCACTAGTATCTCCGTGCGCTGCTCTCGCCATGGAGAGGACCTTTTGCAATCGATTCTCCCAAAGCCTTACATGCACGCGTAGAGATGGACAAAGATTAGGCCTCGGCGGTAAATTCTTTTCCGCTCGCGGAATTTGCAGAATTTGGGTAATTTCGCGTTCCGCGGAGAACACAAAGTTGCCCAAAATTCTGCGTTCTGCTGCTTCGCAGAATTTTTTGCTTGTTCTCGTTCTCAAAATGCGTGTTGGCGAGATATTTTCCCCCCGAGCATGCAAACAGTGTTTGCGAACAGGAAAAAAGCATCGCAAACAAGCAATTCCGCTTGTTCGTGTAATTTCTGCGTGCTCGCAGAGATTTTTTACTGTTTCACGGAGCTTTGCGTAGCGCGACTAAGCAAATTCCGCCCACCCCTAACAAAGATGGCTGCTCTCGCCATTTGTTCAAACCTAACCGCAAGCGCGTGCATGTTAGGACAGTGGACAGTCCGCAGCCATCTTGTTAAACAGGCGTGCTTTCACTTTAAACACAGTTTAAAGTGAAAGCACGCTGCCATGCGCACGTGCGTGCACTGCGCGCCAGTCCGGCAGGCTTCCCTTGTGCATAGCCCCATGAGAAGGCAGTGGCGCACCTCACAGGATCCCAGACTTGCCATCGCCGTGTCTCTCTCTGGGCCGGGGCAGAACCCTGCCACACCCCAGACACGCTTGGGCTGTACCTCAGAAGTATCCTGGTTTGCTGCATCGTCGTGTTCAGATCAGGTAAGGAAAAACGCTTCGAACGTGACATCCTCTTAATCTCGAGGAACAGTAACAGTGCATTCCAAGCAATGGTGGAATAAAATTGCCAACATCAAACTGCCCTTGTGCCAATGCAATCAGTATTAATCCTCTGTACGTGCGCCCTGTCCTTGAATCCTAATGCCACTGTGAACACTGCATGCTCACACAGCAGCTACTCTGTGCATTCCAGTGATCTATGCACAAGCATTGCTAACCCACAAGTCTCCTATTGTTTCAAACCCAGCACCTCTTCCAGTAGTTGAGAAGCATGGATCTCCAAAAAGCAGTTTACTCAGCCACAAAGAAAAAAAACACGTTTGCATGTGCAATACTCGATTCACATGCTGCGTGCATACATGCCAATACTGCATATTACTGCATGTCTTTAATGGGGCCAGTCTGAAGTGACCTGCTACCTTGAGGGCAGCCATTTTGGGTTGCCTGACACTTTAATTCTGCCCACTGGGCTTCCAGCCTTCTAACCTGTCATTCTCAAGTGTACGGTCCTGTGTTTCTCAAGTTCCTATCCCTTTAAACATGCGGAGCTTAGGTAACCTGACAGACCTCTAACCGTGCCCGTGTAGTTCTTTCGTCAACTTTCGAACGCGAAAGAAAGTGCAGCTTAGCGCGCCCCACCACCATCGCCTACGGCAGCTCCAGCACTCCCCACTAAAAGCATGTGGGTTTCTAAACTCAAGCAAGCGGAAAACCTGCCCCAACAACATGCCTACAACGCTGTGTGAGTATGTGTGTACTGTCTGTTTGACCCCAAAGAAAAGGGGCTGAGCTTGCACGCGCTGTATGAATATAGCAGAAGAGCTGTTTTAAATAGGGGTTGGAGGGTGTATCTTTGCATATTTCAAGGTGGGGCCATAATAGTGCCCATTTTGGCATGCCTGCGTATGCTTTGACAATGAGGTGAAAGCTCAAAATTAAAGACCTTGTGTTAGTGGGTTGAGGAAGGTTGTCATGGAGGGGGGAGGGTGGGTGGGTGGGGGGAGGGGAAAGTATCTTACATATTGCACTCGTCACCGGATTTGTATCTTTTTGTCTTGGTTGTAAAATGGTTATCCTGTTCTCATCCCAAACGCGTATAATGAGTTTCATTATGGAAGGGCCCAGATACCACTCAGTGATCCCCGTCTTTGCACACGGTGAAATGGTACATTTCTATGTCCATGTTCATTGGTCCACCTCAGTCTTCCCGCAAATTGGTCAATCTCCTTCACAGGCAGTGTATGTATAAAGTGTCTCACAGTCACCCATTGGTCCAGCCAAGCGTTTTATCTTACTGGTCGGCTCAATGTCGCCTTGCTGATTGGTTTATTCCTAGTAGACTGTTGGCAGGGCTTTAAGTGGGATTAATAAACTGGGGGTTCTCTCGAAGGGCCGTGGCCAATCTAATTAAGGGCGTGTCTTAAATACATGTAAGCTAAAAATCTGTGCTTAGCATGGTGTGCTGCCAGACTTGTATTTTGCTCTTTCTGACATTACATCCAGATATGATACAACAAGACCTTGTCAGGATTATTGGCTTAGTCAATGGTTGTTAGTTGCTTAAGATAAATAAGCAGCAACTATGGCTTGTATATAATATTGAAATAGCTTCCACTTAAAGCCCTGGTGACCCCACGACAATGGTGCTGCTCCTGAGTTTCAAAAAGAGAAGGGAAATCCAAAGAGAAAATGACTCTCCTTAAAGGATTTCCCTTCCCCTACAACGCTCACCTGGCATGTCATGCCTTAACTTCTCCACTAGTGAGAAGTGAGCAGTGTGAGCACACAGATGGATGTGCCTGTTGTCACTGCAGTCCGGAAAACAAGCATTGGCATAGCCCTTAGGTCTCGCCTTTGGGACCTTACAAGTGTTTAGCTATGCAACAGTTGATGTGGTTGCAACAAGGATATTGTGCTGGATAACTAAATACTAATAAGGTCCTAAAGGCGAGACCTATTGGCTATGCCTATGCTTGTTTTAGGGTGTGACTACTGAAAGATGTCCTGGCGCTGAAGAGGGTACGATAGGAGTGTCTAAGTTATTTAAACAAATGTCTTTTCAGAGTCTTCTGAAATGTTAATTGATTTGGCTCCATCCGTAACACGATAGGCAGTTTGTCAGGCCTGTGCAGTAACCATAGAGAAGGTGCAACCCCACAATCTTAACCTCCCAAAATGTAGGCGCAATAAGATTAAGAGATCCTGAATTTAGGGCAGGGTTCTAGTAGGTGTATTTGTTTTTTGGTCAATTGGAGATGTAATTAGCATGATGCTGAAACACAGGTCCTTAAATTAATCTTTCCAGGATAGGAAACCAATGAAGTTTCCCAAAACGCATAACATTTTAATCAAATTTATCAAGATTTAAAATCTGTTTAGCAACTGCATTCTGAATTTATTGCAGCTTTTAAATCAAATACTTTAGATGACCAAAATACAAAGTATTACAATAGTCCAGTCTGCTTAAGATCAGTCCTTCTGAGGTCTCCTAGCCTGTTGCGGAATAAAAGGAAGAATCCATTTTAGTTTCTTAATAATTTAAAAAGCAGGTAGTAGTGACTTTATTCACCTGAGATTCAAAAGCCTATTACCAGTCCAATACAACCCCTAGGTTGCCAGCAGAGAACGTCTGCTCCGGAGCACACTCGTAATCCGAAGACCAACAAGAAGCATTACCAAACAATATCAGTTCTGTTTGTGTTATCCCAGTTCATTCTGAGAGAATTGTCGTTCACCCAGGCATCCACTTTGAGACAATGTTTAAATTTATTTTGGAGGTGGTTCAGGTTTCCTTTCAGTCTAGTTATTTGGGTATCGTCCACATACCCATAGAACAAAAACCAGAATAGGCTATCAGATTTGCCAGAGAACTGCTTGAAAAAGGTCCTAGATATCATAACATAAAGTTTGAATTCTATTAAGGACTCTGAGGTGAGGATTATGCTTAATCTTTATCCACTTCTTTAAATCGCAGCCATTTGAAAAAAAATTACTAAACAAACTACATTTCCTATGAAACACTGGGAATAGCAAAAACAAATGATGCCCAACAGTCCCACAATGCAGTAGGTGTTCATTCAGAGTCCAGTATCCCAACTTAGTCCTTTGCCTCTGTCATCAACTCCTTTCTCGTCACGCCACAGCTCTGTTTCTAAGAATCCGATTTCCCATTCTCCATTCCTGAAAACAAAGACATTATCAGTCACCTAAATCTTTAATAGATCCAGAAGACTATCAACCTGTCAATTATTATGTAGCATTAGAACTGATTACTGGGTAACGCTGTATACTTTATATCAGAGAATCAAAATCTTTACTTATGAGTCATGGGCAGGGCTTTCAGGCTGCATAATCCCTGCATGGGATAATCCTTCCCTCAGAGTCCTTGATAGAACTGTAACTTTCTTTTACAATAGCTAGGAAATGTTTCATTCTATGTCAGGACTGGAGGCAAGGATTATGCAAGTTTAAAGCGTACTTACCACAACCTGAGATATATCCAACACTGGCTTGAAATGGAACCTTTTTAAAGGTCGAATCAGCGGACCAGTCGGCTACATTCATATCTTCCAAACGGGTACCTAGAGAAATGCTGTTAGACTCCATCGCTTCACATGCAGAGTACGCACCAACGATCTTAAGGTCTATCCCTGCTTCCTGCATCACCCCACATACCCAACCGACTATGGTCGGGGAGGCACTGCCTTATGTGGCTTTCTGAGAGCGATTGGACGTTGTTGCTCCCCAGGGGGCTGGAACCCCTCAGACATTAGCTCATAGGCCTTGAGACACTGCACTACGCATGACTTGGGGGGGAATGCAGGAAAGCCGGGTACTCAATATCTCTAGTGTTAATCTGGCCAGTGTAAAAGAGACCAGAGCGAGAGAAGGATCTTCCCGTAACGTCTTGGGCTTGAACGTCCGAAACGCTCTTGCATGACACCATGCAGAGCAACATCGTTTACTTTTAATCGAAGTCCTTCCTTGAATGGAACCGATTGCCAGGAGAGGAAAAGGTTTAAAACTCTAGCATCCCAAAGTGCCAAATACCGTGGCTCTGAAGGCAAGGAGAGTCTGATCCCCTATAAAATTTTACAAACTAATGTATGTTCCCCCACCGGGGATTGCTCCACATGAACATGACCCGCTGAGATGGCTGAGCCTAAGGTGTTAATTGACAAGTATGTCAGACCGTTCTGCACCAGTTCAGCCAAGAAATTCAAAGCTTGCACTATCTTGGCGGCCAGAGGATCGCAATCCCGTTATATACACCAGCGATACCACTTGTTCCAAGCTGATCTATATGGCTTGATGGTGCAATCTGACCGTGCCGTTGATAGGAGGGCCTCAGCCTGTACTGCGGCTCGGCATATACCATTGTTCCCTATAGTCCTACATGCCATAAGGTGAAGTAATCCTGCTAGGACCATCTGATGTGGATTCCAATCTGAATTGAGTAGGAAAGTCGGAAATGGAGGGAGAGTGTTTGGAAAATCCCAAGAAAGTTCCAGAAGAAACATAAACCAAACTTGAACTTTTCAAACCGGGATGATCAGTACCACTTCTGCCTGTTGGAGTCTGATCTGGGACGAATCTCTGGTGATTGTGAACGGGGGAAAGTCGTAGCCCTTCTTTAGCTGCCAGTGCTGTAGAAAGGCATCCGTGGCAGTCACCAGGTGATACAGCCTCCAACTGAAAATTGTGGGTAGTTGGTGGTGCCTGGAGGCAAAAAGGTCCACAGAAAAAGGACCCCAGTGATCTTGGAAATTGGCAAAAATCTCTGGATGGAGTTTCCAAAGACTGGAATCCCTAAGGTGCTGGGATTGCCATGACTGATATCTGATGATATAGGCAGAACTGCCAAAACCTGGTTGCTAGATCTGACAACACCTTGAGCTGGGTTTCCCCTAGGTGATGTATGAATCGGACTGCAGAGGTTATTATCTTTAAGAGGACATAGGATTGGATTCTGTCTTGCGACCAACACTGTACCGCGAAGGATCCTGCCAGGAGTTGCAGGCAGTTGATGTGTAGTTCCTGTTCCTTAGGGGACCACGACCCTCCTGTGGAATAATATCCACACTGCGCACCTAAGCCTGGTCTGCTGGTGTCGGACACTTTTAGATCCGGGGCGGAGCCGAAAATTGCTCTGCCGTTCCATGCTTCCATATGTGAAAACCACCAACGGATCTCCTGACATGCCTCCTCCGAAAGGACTACCGACTGGGAAACTAAGGATCCCCCTGCAGGTGTCTCTCCTTGAGGTGTTAAAAGGCGCACTAGTGTAAGGGTCCTGGAAAGATCGCCTGGATGGAGGACAGCAGGCCCACCAGGTGTGCAACCTGTCTCAAGGACACTGTGTCTGGTCAATGTGCGCCACAATTCATGCCTGATTTTTGCCACCTTCCTCGAGGGGAGACTTGAGTGTAGCTTCTATGGAATCTGTAACAAAGCCCAAGAAAACAGCCTTTTGCCCCGGTTTCAGAAGGGACTTCTTGTTTATAACAAACCCAAGGCTTTCCAGCAGGGTGACCTTGTAGCTGGCATGGCAGCCGGTGGGGATCCTGCACCAAGAGTAGAATGCAGTCAGTAGGCATGTCCCTTGGGCCCTGAGATGCTCCACAACTGGTCTAAGTTCCCTCACAAAGCACCACTGGGCCGAAGAGAGGCCGAAAGGAAAGGTGGTGAACTGAAACACTTTTTTTGCCATACAAATTGGAGGAACCACCTGTATGGTGGAAATATGGGGATAGATAGGCACCCTTCAGGTCCAGACTGACCAGCCAATCCTCGGTCCGTAACAGATTGCGAAGGAGGTGGATCCCTCCATTTTGAAATAGCGGTAGACTAGTCACTCTTTGAATTAACTTAAGTTGATAACCGGTATCTGTCTCCCATCTAACTGGTCGACCAGAAAAAGATTGCTTATGAAGCCCTGGGGTGAGGTGTAGTTGGGCAGGTAACCACTTTTTCGAGCATTGAAGATGTCTCTGTATCTACCAAGTCTGCCTCGTTGCACGAAAACTGCAGAGGCCTGGCTCGCGTACCTTGATGAGGGGAGGGCGGCGGGGGTGGTGGGTGTTTAATTTGCAAAACTCCATGTGAAACTCCTCTGCAAGGCGCACTAATCGCTTGCCAATTGTGTAAAAAGGACTCCGGGGTACTCCCTACTCTCATTAGGAAAGTAGGTTGATAACTCACCGGCATTGGAGGCAGCATATAGCCTTTGTATTCTCGGCCTCTGAAGCGCAGGCTGCGGGTGGTATAAGTTGCCAAAGTGGGTTTGGTCTTGATACTGCCTGCGTCTGGAGCCTTGCCCTGTAGGAGCATTTTGGGTGTAGGAGCGGCTGGCCAAGTGGCCCCTGCCTCGGCCGGCTCCACAGAAAACCCGTGAGGGGAAGACCCGCTTGATGGAGCATTGGGCCTTGTCAAGGGAAGTAAAGGTACAGGCAAATTTTCCCAGTTCCTTGATAAATGGTTCAACAAAAAGACCTCCATGAGCCCCTACCTCATCCTTTGAATCTGCCAGATCTCTGAACTTTGGATCCACTGTAATCAGAAAGGAGCAGCTCTGCTCTGAGGACAGAGTGCAATTGGCATTGCATGATGGCCAGTGCCCGTTACTCCCAACCGGAGAGAGACTGTGGGGAAATGGGGACCACCAAAACCTTGACATCTTCTGATATGTCCTGGATCCTGGTGAGTGGGCCTAGGGCATCCACAAGTTTATCTTGGCACGACTGCCAGGACCTGTTAATGCTTTTCTTGGGGTCTTTAATAAATGTTGCCAAAAAAACTGGCCATTCTCTTGTGTAGCTTTGGGGTTAGGGTTACCTTGCCCTCTAAGGATGGCCTAGAGCATTCTGCTTTAAGGCAGTTGCGGGTGTTCTTCCCCAGTAGGTTTCTGATCCATCCTGGCATATAAGTTGCTCACTTAGATGAGGGTGTCCATGTAGCACAATTGGGGTGTATGAGATCTTTGGGATCTAACATGTCGGACCCTTCATCCTGCGGTTGGGGGTGAGGGGGTATTACCGTGGTTGGGTGCGCAGGGGAGGGGCACCACTGGTGTGAAGGTCCGGGTTCCTAGTCAGTGCCCCTATGGGCATAGTCATCTTCTAGGAGCAGGTAAGTTGTTTGGTCTGCTAACCCACGGGCAAACTGTGCAGAGGTCCGATTCAGGAACTCCTTGCTGAGGCGTCATGATCCACCCCTTCCTCCCTGGGGCACTTGGCTGGTATGGGATGCCCATCAGTGGGCTGGAAGGTGAAGGGGTGGTATGCGGGGGGCATGGCTTCTACATCGCAGTAAATGGATGTATCTACAGCATCATAAAATGTATCCTCCCATGGGAGGGCAGCTAAAGGATCCTTAGGATCTTAAAGAGCGTCACCCTCTTGGACCATGGCCAGTGATTAGTGGGGCGCGATACAGAGGCACAGTGATAGCGGAATATCCCCTAGCCTGACAGAAGTACAGCTCTATCAGGTGCCCTTAGGACCAGGGTACAGCATAGTGCAAAGTTATATAAGTAGGCTAGTGCTGGGATCGCAGTGGAAACCCAAGCACAGCACTTTACAAGCGCCTTTCCAATATGGGCTAAGCACGAAGCATTGGCAATTTGAGTGCTGAAGTCCACCGAGTCAATAGGGAGCCGCGGCTGTTATTCAGAAGGGTCCACACCCCTGGGACACCACCCTTGGCTCTTAATAAGCGATGGGGTTCTGAAGTCACCTGGGTCCGTCTCCTGTAAAGGCTTCTCAGCCTGTGAATCATACAGACCTTAGGGCGTCAAGAAGGCACTTGGCTACCGGCCCTTTTGGGCTTCAAGAAGGAACTTGGCTACAGGCCCTTCAGGGCATCTGGTAAATAACCGATTCAGGCTAGCAAGCCTGTACGGGCCAAAAATAGGAGAGTCACTATCCAGGGGCAGGTAGAGGCTGAGGCACACAGCTTTCTGGGTCCCCAATGACCGGAATTCCAAAAAGTGTGCCGTGGGCCATAGAGAAACTACACCCTCACTCCGCCCCCCATCCAGGGGGGCAGGCATATACCAATGCAGGAGTATATGGTATGGGTCCCATTGGAGCGCAAAGTTTTCCCGCGATGCTAAAAAAAAAAACATGCATAGTTGTACATGCAATGCAGAGAGAAGGTGAGAAAACAGCGAAGAAAGAGTAGGTGACAGACGCATAGGACTACGCTGGAGAAACTGGCCTCTGATTGGACACCTACTGCATTGCGGTCCTGTTGGACATTTGTTTTTATTATTCCCAGTGCTCCATGGGAAACGTAGTTTGTTTAGTGAATTAAGAAAATGGCTGCTATTCAATAAAGTGGAGAAAGATCAAGCATAATCCTCTCCTCCTGTCCTGACCAATAATTCTAGACTGGCAGAGAAAGATGTGAACTACTGGAGAAACGTTTTCAATCCAATATCCTGAACTAAATTGCTAGACAAGAAAACTATAGCGGAAACAATTCTGCAGTCAAAACAACTGGGAATTTTCAAAGCAGCCGCCATTCATCTTGTGGCTTCTCCAGCGACGGTAATTGTATGGCATAAATCCACTTCTGTGATATGTGGCTTCCAGACTGCAGCTTCTACTGACTGGCTGAAGGAACTGGCTCCCAAGATGGTATTGAAAGGTGTACATGTTTTGATTTCTCCAGCGTCTCTCTATGAGCAGTGTTCAATAAGTTGGCCCACTGATGCTGGAGTAACCGTCTCAATGTCTGGCATTGATCCATATTCAAGACCAGGCAGTGAGATTGTGTTACTAGACATGAGAATGACCTAAAACATCTTGCAGCGCAGCACAGCACATAATTCAGTAGGCTTATTTTCACTTGTTCTAGTTAAAGGAGTCACTGGATTTGAATGGGCTTAGTTGTAGGTTGAGTGTTCCTGGTTCTCAGTCTGTCTTCTCTTCCTACCGTCTGTACAAAGGGGCAGACCAGTAGCAGACAAATACATGTTTGCAAGGGAGAGAAAGGAGGTTGTTCTCAGCAACATAACATTGGTCAAATTAAGTGAACACTTGCCCCACACTCCCTACCGCATACAGCTGATGCTCCACTATGCTGTTAAGTCGTCCCTGATGCAATTGTATGAAGGACCTTATTGTCATGTTAGCATAACAAGTGGAATATTTTTAGGGTCTGTATCTCCCTTCCTCAAGAGTTGGATCCCTACTGATTTGGCACCTCCTCGTAGTGGAACACTGCAATAATCGGTATCTGGGAGATAAAAATAAAAGTGTTGTCCTTGTTGGAAATATTTTGTGAATTGTTGACACTGGTATGATGCTTCCTTGAACGCTTAAAAAATGAGACCCAACATGGGGCGAGTTTTGGAAGAATCCCCTAACATCTGCACATTTATCCTCCCCACCCCCCCCTCTAGCTGCATTACACTACCATCCTGCCGATTGCCGGTGCGGGGGGGGCAGAGGGGGGGTATACCAAGTGAGCCCAGTTAATTAACACTTAGCCAACAGTGGCGCAGGCGTACTTGCAGCCTAGATAGTGTGGAGAAATCCCTACCTTGAATTTGCCTTGGCCACAGCAGAGGGGGAGAGTGTTGCAGTGACAGCTGCGTTAGAGAAGTGGGTGCCTTCCTGGTAAGTGTTGCATCGCTGCAGCCTGTTACTGGCTGACCATTGTAAAGGAGGTGGGTCCTCTCCCGGCAGATGCAGTGTCGGTAGACCAGAAATCAAGAGCCACTCGGCCCAAAGTCAGCCTAGGCGATCGGACTGGGCTGCTAAGTGCCAAGTTAGGTGGGAGAAGAAAACGGCCCAGGCCGACTGTTCTTTTTGTCAATTGACAGTGTCCACCTTGCTGAGAGGCTGAAAATGAGCTGTGGCGAGGGAGGGACTGAAGCCGCTCCCAACGCTACGCTGTGTGAGGTCTGCAGGAGGTCACCTCCATTATAACGTTGGTTCTGCATGGTGAGTGAGCCTGGGTGATTGGGGTGGGTGATTTGCGTGACAGACTTGCTCTACAATTAAATGAGAATATTGCGCTCCAGGGATAGCTGCCTTTCTCCAGTTTACTTTGACCCAAATATGAACCCCCCCCCCGCACGATACACACCACCAGTACTAACTGCTTGTCTGAGCTCATGGCCCACAGTGAAAGCCTCATTTGAAAAACCAATCCTATTCTGTTTTTACATGCCCAGGCCCCTGGAGACTGTACTCTCAGCTTTGCTGCTGCCTGATCAAGAGAGACTTACTGAATTGACCCATACATCGTGTTGCATGTTGACCGGTGAGGTTCGCATGGTCTGGATTAGAAGGAGAGGCTCTTGTGTATCGAAAACACAGGCCACATGGAGTGTTCTACCACACCCACTGACCGGTGGTGGTGAGAATCTTCGTGGTCCCGGAGTCTAACCACTCCCTTCTTTTTGTCTCCCACGCCTATCTCAGGACCATGATGGGCGGCAAAGGATTACGGGACTGCCACCAGACAAAATTTGATAAATATGTGCTTCCAAATTAGACGTATCTCAAGACTAGCCCCAACTCACGGCACCATTAATAACTGAAGAAACACCTCTTAACACTGCACAATCTCATGGTTGCGATACATTGTGCGCGCTGCCTTAGAACTTCGAGTCAACTCCACTACAGCTGAGGTCTCTTTGCTGAAAGTAGACTTGCATAACAAGAACAAAAGAGTAGAGGTAGCAGACTGGACTGTTGCATTACACCGAGACACTGAGGCCCCCCCAAGTCCCACGTTAGTGAGTTGTAAGCGGCAAGTAAAAAAAATGGAAGCCGTTCTGGAGGACTACGAAGGTAGATCTTGACGCAATAATGTGTGTATGCTAGGGGTCCTAGAACAGGTAGAAGAGGCAGCGGTAGACCTATTTGTTGAAGATCTTATCATTTAGGAGCTACAACCTCATGACCGCTCTAAATATTTTTCGGTGCAGCAAGCACATCTGGTTCCAGGCGGACGCCCCACACCGGGTTCTTCCCATTATGTCCCACATATTCAGTTTCCGAGACCGGGATGTTATACTCCAGACTGCTCGCAGTGCTCCATCAGTAATCCATGAGAATGCGACAATAACTGTTTTCACCGATTTCATGCTTACATTCCAGAAGAACCATCGGAGTTTCCTAGAAGTCAAAAGGGTCTTGTGGTACACATCTGTCAAGCACCCTATGATTTTTGCCAGAAAAGTTGCGAGTATAGTCCGAAGGAAGAACTGTGTTCTTCTCAACTCCTGAGGAAGCATGGGAATGGATCGAGGGATTGCGAACGGTGGAAGGCAACGGCTCTAGAGACCGGCGGAGGTGGCATCAACAGTGCCTTGAGAATTCAACTGGCCAGACAGTGAAGGAATCAGATCATGATGGGAAAGAATCATCGCCACAAGTTCCCTGACCAACTACACCGCTCCTCTTGGTGACACTAATTGCTGTCAAATGCTGTGAACTCTGTTGAGGTTCTCGAGACTGTGCTTATTGTCGTTCTGCTATATATCCTTTTGAACTATGTTTTATTGAGCATGAGGGTACTCTCATGCAGGGGGATGCTACTGTGATGTGGGGCTGATATGAATCACTGTCTACTAGATTACACTTACCAGGTATAGGGGGCCCACAGGTAACATCATGCTCCTTAGATGGAGTGAAGCAGGTGAATTCTTTCGCGGACCACAGTCTCCTCAATGTTGATGTTTTTTAAGTTGGGATGGGATGACTAGAGCTCTGCAGAATTGAAGAGATGAGCAGTTCTGTGACTGTCCTGCAGAAAGGCAGGGGTGGGGGTTTGGATTCTTTTCAGGAGGGGGAGGTTAAGGGAGTGGGGTTAGTTCAGATTATTCCATTTTCCTTCATTTCTTTATTTGGCACCAGTTTTTTGTTTTCACCACATCAATTGACGTGGGGCAGTATGTGAGTGTAGTACGCTCTTAATTGAACCCCCTAATGTGGCTATTGGAGTAAAACTCGAACAAGATTGGGTGTTAAGTTAAGACTTTACATACAGTGACTTCTTCAGAGATTAGATGCTTGTCCTGGAATGTAAATGGGCTAGGGGATAAAATCATGCTCGGAGTTGTACCCTAATATATTAAGACACTACCGGATGTAGTCTTTTTACAAGAGACTCATCTCATGGGTAATGGTTGTAGGGCATTGGACCGTTGGGGATACAAGATGGTAGTTCATGCTGGGTTCACCTCTAGCTCCAGGAGTACCCGAATACTCCTTAAGAAGCAATTTCCCCTTTCTATTAATTGAATTTTGTTCTATCAATTAGGCAGATACGCAGCCCTTTCCGATCCTAGAAAGGCAAAACAATCATCAGTGTACGTCCCACCAGGAATACATAGCGTTACCTTCCCAGCCCTCAGTAAAATTCTACTTAAGCTGTTCTTAGAGGTCTATTTAAATATGACCCTTTGTAATAATAAAGCTCACCACCTCAAGAGACAAGCGAGACCTCCTACTAAGCTGCTGTTACCTGCCTCTCTCTTGGCTAGCCGCTGGGACGCCTTCGGGTAGCCATGCGCTCTACGAATATCCATATCATAACCTTCCTGCTCCCATTTGACAGACTTCCTCTCAGCCGTTGGGTTGGCTGATGTTTGGAGTACACATAACCCCACAGCACAAATATACCTTCCTTTCAGGTGCCCATAGTAGCCTTTCTCATATTGAATTTGTTTGCATTGGTCAGTAGCATGCCTCGCTTTCGAGATGTAAGCTACATGGCAAGAGTGATTTATTATCACTTCCAAGTATGAACTTTTAATAAATCAGACAAGTTCCGACCTCAGTGGGCTATTACACAGAGTCCCTGGTATCTTCAAATCCCGAACGTGCGAGAGGGATTGGTAAAAGCCACCGAGCAATACTTCAGACAATGAGACATGGGTGAATTCTCCACAAATACTCTGGGAGGCCTACAAAACCATCAATAAAGAACAGGCCTTCTCCCTGACCATCTGGTACAAAAAGGAAAACCAGAATTAAAAATGCAATAGGTCTCGCCTTTCATTAAGTTAAAGCCATTTGCTTTGCTATACAATACCATTAGCAAAGCAAATGGCTTTAACTTCATCAAAGGCGAGACCGATTGCATTTTCAATGCTTGTTGCTTCATTGAGATCAGCCACTTGCCGTGCAGCAGTGAATTCTACCTTTAGGAAACAATGTCTTTCTAGCATGTTGTGCTTGCATTTAGCAGAGTAATACCAGGGCCAATTGAATGATGCAATTGTGTGGATGTGGCGCGTTTCACATCGTTTTAGATTTGCAGCATTTGCCACATAATCCATCATCTGCTGGATAATGTGCATATTTCAGCAGAAACATTTTTTGTTTCTACCCCAAATGGTTCAAAAGTTACTAAAAATACAGTGACACATGTTGCTGCACAGTGGAAGGCCTTTTGCAAAGCTGGACAGGCCACCTTTCTGTTTCTTATTACTATATTTAGGTATTAAACTGGTACTAATAGAGGGTAACCAATGGCTAGACAGTGTTACCAAGTTTAAAGATGACAAAATAATTAATTACTACTATTAAATGTGCCGTAATATGCCTCATAACTTTTCTTGCCACATATTTTACTCAACCCTGCTGCATAATTTGGTCCTCTCCTGCCAAATCATTCCATTGGCCCTACTGTGGTGGTGTCATGACAACGGATCCTTACACTGTATACACAAGAAGGTCATTACAACACGATGCTGCTTTCAAAATAGAAGCCCCCTCTGTGGCTGCCAGAAAGAGCACCAAGGAAATAATGGGAGCAACTTGGTTTTGAATGGGAGGTGGTGAAAAGCAGTGGGCCAGTGCATGTCACATTACAAAGTTTAAAGACCGCTTACACTTGGTTGTGAGTTTTTTTCCCCCCTAAGATGTATACCCGCAATGATGCACAAACAGGGCATTGCTTCTGGACGTAGGGTTTTGCATCTTTGCATTGGTTACGTATTTATGTTTTTAGTGCCTGGTGGAGAGGCTTTGCATCCAGTCAGCAGCAGCTGTGAAATATTGTTTAAAAGACACAGGCTTTAAAAAACTGTTGCTCCTCCTGGCTGACTGAGCACCGAAGCCTGTTACCTTATCTCTAGGGCTCCCTACTTGCTTGAAAGACTTGTAACAATTTATTGTTATTACAGCTGAATCCCGTCCCAGACTATCCCTGTTTATTAACGTGTGTGTGCATCATGGAAGGAGCAAACTTGCCAGTTCGAGCCATTGTTTACAATGGAGTATAAAAACGGAATTGAAAATTGTAAATCTGCGATTTCAAGTGATCTTCATATAAACTGAGAAGACATACCAGACACATTTTTTACAATGGACCTATAAACGAGCATTGGCCGCGCAGCCCACGAAAGTGATCGCGATCAGGGAAGGAGACCCAGATGGTGGCTGCGCGCGCAAGCTTTAGGCCACCAAAAGCCTGTGGCAGCACTTTGGAAACCCACCTACTAAATGTCTCTCAGCGCATGCGTTGGCTCAGGCGAGACTTAAAAAAGGG
Source organism: Triturus cristatus (assembly GCF_964204655.1). Classification (NCBI taxonomy): domain Eukaryota; kingdom Metazoa; phylum Chordata; class Amphibia; order Caudata; family Salamandridae; genus Triturus; species Triturus cristatus. The sequence continues at coordinate 236,029,518 of NC_140590.1, forward strand.
CCGTGGTATAGAAGATTGAACATGACCTTTAAGACCTTGAAGCTAAACTGACAGTGGGTGAGTCTAAGGATGCTAAACATATATTGGACCTCAAACAACAGGAGTATAAAGATTTGGTGCCAGTGGCAGCTTGGGACAGACATCTTGCAGTGCAACATCGTGTGGACGAAGTAGGGGACAAAGCAGGGAATCTACTAGCATGGTTAGATGGACGTGAGTGGGCAAACCGTTGGGTAGCTGACATTTGCACGGCAGATGGTGAGCACCTGAGATCCTCAAGTTATCTCTGACAGCTTGGCAAATTATTATGCCCATCTCTATTCCCCTGCAAACTCAACAACAACAATACTCTCTCAAACTACTACCTGATCTGCCCCTTCTGACAGATCTCTTGTGGAGGAAGTCGAGCAGGCGATTAGAAACATTCAATCGGGAAAGGCGATGGGACCCAACGGTCCTCCAATAGAGCTGTATAAACTCACTGCATCTATTGTAGCTCCTCACTTGTTTAAGATGTATATGGAGAGCAGAATAAAAGGTACTCTACCCAAAAATCAATGTCTTGCCTCCATATTCGTAATATACAAACCGGGTAAACCGCCAGATTAATGCCTCTCCTATAGACTGATCTTGTTTGTTAATGCAGAAGCTACAATTTTAGCCAAGCTCCTAGCTGACTGACTTCTACAAATCATAACTCAATTAGTACATCATGATAAATCCTGCTTTATGCCTGGCAGTAATACGGCCCTTAATTTGCGGCGACTCTATGAAATGTTGGCTTGTATAGTAGATCAAATTCGAGAAGATGCAGTGGTCCTGTCGCTTGATGCATGTTTGGTCTTTGACACCTTTGAAAGGCCATAACTCTTTGCTGTGTTAGAGTGCATAGGCTTGGGTCCTAAGTTTCTGTCCTGTTCGAGACTACTTACTTTATTCTAAACCTTCTGGCTCAGATGGTTGGAAATGGTCTGACTTCTCGGGTGTGCTCCTCCCCCCGGCGAGGTACTAGGCAGGGGTGCCCTCTCTTGCCCCTTATTTTTGCACTAATCCTTGAACAGTTGGCTGCCTTAGTGCTTATGGACCAATTGATCCACTGCCTGCAATTGATAGTGGAATTGGAGGATGTTATCTATGTAAGCGGTTGCTATACTATTATGTATAGCTGCTCAACAATCCTCGGTCGGCAGAATTATAGACCTTTTTACCAATTTTGGTAAATACTCTGGCTACTCTATCAACTGGTTCAAATCCAATGCTTTTTCTCCATGGCAAGATGCCATGTCTTCTACCCCAGTGTGAGATATGTATAGGAAGGGATGGATTCCGATATCTAGGAATCTCTCACTACAGATCCGGTGTTATTTCACACAAATAACCTTCAGGGCCCCCCATTATGACTTAAAAGCCAAATGTTACATTGAAAATAGCTACAGCTCTCCCTTCTTGACTGAGTGGCCTTATTTCAAATGATGGAGCTGCCACTCTTCCTGTACATGCTGCAGAATGCACAATTTCTACATCATATTTTAAAACCATAGAGGGTGAGGTTAGAACCTTGCTATAGGACTGGGTCCCTTCGTATCGCTCTGACTTAATTGACTAGAGACTAGTATGATGGGGGAATAGCCCTCCTAGATATTCAAAAATACTTTTGGGCAGGACAATTGGCTGAAATGAATCAATGGGTTCAATAACCTCCAGAAAATCCAGCATGTTTGGATTGACACATTTTACACCTGAGAGGGTATTTATGTGAACTTGCCCAAAACAAGAAACCCCTAGCAGGACCAACCGCACTTACAGTTGAGATTTGGCACGCGACACACAGGACATTGGGTTAGGGGGACTGGATTACCCAGGCCACTCCACTCTGGGATTCTGAACAAATAGGCATGCTGAGGAAAAGGCCAGAATTTGATAAATGGGACCTTATTGGTATCTCTAAAGTAGATCTTTGGTCCTAGTGGAGGGTGATTTATTTCACTGAATAACAAATAAAATAGGAACTAGCGAGGGCCGAGACCTTCCAATACCTCCTTGTGTGCCATTCCTTGACTGCAACGATCCCCCCGAGATAAGGTCCTTCTGGAAGAATCACCATTAGAGGAGAGATGACTTGAAGATCATATGAGCCGAGGGGCAATCTTCCTCGCTTATTAAAAGTTAATAACTCGTTATACACTCCTCCCCTTGTGCCACCTCTGAGAAGCAGACCTAGAAAACCTGACTGACAAAGACTGGCCTGAGGAGTTGGCCTCCCCCAAAGAAGTGGCAATAGGAGTAGGTTTCGATTAGTGCTGCTTAAAATACTCCACAGGTTCTATTTGTGTTATGCCGTGGTTAAGATGGGTAGAGTCAACTTGTTGAAGGAAGTATGGACAGGAGGGATCCTTTTTTCATAACATTTGGAAGTACCCAGTAATTCAGAGCTTCTGTAGTGACTTGTATCAATAGTGAATGTTGAGAAGATTTTATGCCTTCGGCCAAGTGGTGTCTTAACGTTTGGGTTGCTTCACACTTTAAACGTATGGAGCAGACCTGGGTGAACCTAGGTATGGTGGTTGCTAAACAAAATATTGCTGGTCCTTAGGGGTGGCTGAATCAGCACAATGTCAGAGTCTTGAAAAGAGACATGTACTTGTGCATGGTGGCAGAACAAGTTGTGTATGAAAGCAGGGGCTGCCCTAATAAGTGGGGGAAGATCTGGTGTATATGGAATATCTATAGAGGATCCCGTGTGCCAGCTCTAGTGCACTGTCCTCAAGTGCTGGCAATATTGGTTGTGCTGCATCTGAACTACACCAACCTGAAACTGAGGTATAATTCAGTTTGCAATACTGTTTGGGAAGAAATGGCGCAGAAAACACTTGTGATCCTCATGTGTAATTCTAATAAAAAGAGGTTTAAAAAAAAAAAAAAAAAAAAAAGACCCATCACTTTGGCTGACTGCCCTTTTGGGGATATATTGCATGACAAAAACTAAGATGAATATCACCCAACTCCACTATCCATCGTGACAACCTCGCCAGCATCGGACTTAAACAACTCTTCAACACATCGACCCACAGAGCAGGATACACCCTCGACCCCATCTTCGCGGCAGGAAACAGCATCCAATTCAGCCACCATGTATCGACCACCACTGTGTACACTTCTCCATCAACAAACCTGGCATCTGTAAACTGCTCTGAAGTCTGCTTGCTCACCATTTTCCTGACTGTTGATTCTTCTTGGCATTCTCCCCCCGAGGAAAGCTCCTTTGACCGCCACAGTTAGCAGGCCCTCTGCTGATCATTAGTTTGTTTTCGGGTTGTTTAGGAATCCAATCCAGGTTTTCCATTTTGGGATACTAAATATTTCACCTCCTTGCTGATAAACCAATACAAGTTGCCAACAATTACTTCCTCTGAAAGTCATCCTTCCGTTTAAGACTACGGAAGGAGAGGTTTCATACAACTCAGTGTATTGCAACATCACTTACATTTTTTGCTCACCCTGTTGCCTATGAGCTTCTCCAGGTGTTTGTGAGATTCATGACTTCTTGGATTTTCCTAGCTTTGGCGGTTCCCTCTGCTTGTAGGTTTTTTTCTCAAGCTAAAGGAATTCCCAATACTGTTTTCTTTGCTACCACTTGCTCCTCCTCATCATTCAAGGGGTCAATGTGGAGGAATAAGACAGAAGGTCTTATCAACAAACAAAGGAGTCTGAGTCGTAGGTCTTAGACCGGCTACTGATGCTTGTATGTGGACTAAGGACCAGAAAGTCTGTAGTTATGAACTTTATTTGAGCAATGAATATTTTTTAGGCTCCCAGGAGTAGCTGGCTTCCATAAGAAGTCAGTGCAACCTATGTTGATAATTTGCCCTCTCTTATTCGAGGTGATATACTTGGCATGCAAAATAAACCTCATTCCATTAATTTACTGTACTTCTGCAGATTGTTTGCCATCATTGATTGTACCAAGCTGGAGAAAGCAGCAGTGTCTGTAATGAACTTGCTTCTGACTAGTCACCCTTTGATTCTGAGATGGTAGTCCAAGCTACAGGTTCTGTGGGGGTGAAACTGGCCTGTTAATCATTCTGCTGTACACTAACCCATATAACGTGAAGAAAATGCACTGTCCAGAAAAGTGGGTGCTAAAGAGAGGAGCCAGACAGGGAGGCTCTTTATCCTTTCTTCATGGATCTTCTAAAGGCTGAAATTAACCCAGAATTTATGAATAGGACAATCTTCGTTGTATGAGGCACCCAGGCTTCCCATTATATGAAAGTCATCCAGATGTGTCTGCTCTGTACCATAATCTCCAGTGACATAGCTAGGCCTTTTCCTGCCCCTTGTGGCACCTGCATTTACCGCCCACGGTGGTCGAATGTAAGATCGGGTGGGGGGGGGGGGGATACTGGCGATTCTCTGCCTTTAACGGCCAAATGTAGGAGATTAGGGGGAGAGGCCGCTGCCTCAAACTCGTGCTTCCCAGGGCAGACCTGAGCATCCCCCTACGCCACTGATAAGCTCTCTTGTCCAGTAGCAAAGTCAAGGACTTTGCAATAATGACCGGACGGCTTGTTAAATTACCCAAATAATACTCTTTCTATTTGGATGAAAATGTGCATTTCTTTACCCTTGTCCTCCAGAAAATGTGGGCATCACTACAGTTTAACTATTTGGGGACAGTAGTAGGATATGATTTCTAGAATGTGCTAAATATGTTTAACATACATCTAGATACTTAGACTTGGTTTCTATAACTGATTTGGTGAAATGGACTCCCTACAAGAACATTGAAAACTTTGGGCCAGATCCAGGGTCTGGCAGACCGGTTACTACATTGCAAACGCTACGGAGAGCCGTGTCTGCCAAACCCGCTATCTGCCTGCCTCATTTAGAGACCGGCAGATCATAAGTATTCCATCAACAGAGCCTCCGTTGACAGAATACTTCAGAGTAGGGGCCTTTGGAGGAAAGACATTACACCATCCACCCTATTTAGGACTGATGTAATGTATTTTATATTCTGTTCGTCAATGCCAGGTAAACATAGCGGCGAGGGAGAGAGGAAAAACAGATCCCCACACCTGGAGAGAAAATCTATTTAACTTTTGTTTTTCAAAAACAAACTCCCACTTAAGAAGTTTCCTTTTGATGAACAAAGAAAATCAGTTGTACATGTATGACTACCAAACCTTTTAGTTCATTGAAAAGAACTGCTGTGAAGCTGGCTTCTTTCTATGTACAGAGATGACAACCGCCCCGTTGTCAACTCTAACTTTTGTGGGCATGGTACCTTTGGGATAGCGTAGACAATATCCTCTGCCATCCTGATGTACATTACTCTGTCCGCCAAACCTTAAATCTGGCCATTTATTAGCTTTTGTTCGGGGGAGATGGTTTCATAGATTTACATGCTTGAATCGTCCGATTCATCGGAGTGGGAGTCCTATGGTAATTTTAATTAGTAGTGTAAAACAGAGGATTGAACAGCAACGTTTAAACAAGTGTGATTGGTAACTCATTCACATCATCTCAAGAAGAACCAAACTCAAGGCAATCAGGAGGCAGCTGCTAAAATCATTATCCTCCCCCCCCCCCCCCAAAGACCACCATACCTTAGGTTTATTACCTCAGGGCATGTGATGGGAGCCTCCCTCAGCTCTGTTCTGTTTCTTCAGTGTGACACCTGATATTTAGCTTCTGTTGAACTTTAATTGAACCCCAACTGTCAACTGCTAGAAAGTAATGCCTTGACTGTTGAATAATACTGTCAGGAAAAATCATGCCTGAAGTCTCTAAAAAAAAAAAAAAAAAAAGTTTTCAGTCCTTGTAAATTCGGTGACAGATCATATAAGTGACTATATTGCCTGCATCCTCATCACAAACCTAAAGAGTGCCAATACTGTCATACATTTTCTACCAAAGCCTAAATGACAGGGAAGCCAGACTTATTCTTTGGCTACAACAAAACCAAATGTAAAAAAAACCTCTAGTGTGTGCAGGTGGAAATAGAGCATCATGTCCTCTCAAGAAGACCCATAAAAGAGAGACATTATAAATATTCCTCAGTGGAACCTCCCTTAAAGGTCCACGAAAGCAAAGACAAAAAGTGACATGAAAAAAGTCTACGTTCTGTAACTGAAATTCTTTGCCCCTCTTTCTGTGAGGAAACCACCAAAAATAAAGTCTGAGCTCTGAAACCCCATTGGTGAGGGAATTTACTTCCTCAGGAATCCAATTCATCAATGGTTTCAGTGGCACCGAAGTACGCGCTGATAAAAAAGCTGCTAACAAGACAGTCAATGATAGGCATGTGGACCAGTTCATTACTGGTGTATAGGGGGGACAACAGAACTATCAGGTTAGATGTGTGCGCAACCTTGTTGAAAGCAAATAAAATCCTATATATTTCGGATGTGCTCCTGGGGTAACGCTCTCTGGTACTGAGCGTACGGTCAATGAATCAATGCAATTACGCACCCAAAAATTGGGTGAGTTCCCCATGGCACAATCAAAGCCCCACTCGGGGTTATAGTGTTAAGCAAGTTCAAAGCAGAAGAAATAAAGATACTCCTCAGGCAATTGAATCATTTCAAATGTGTTATCCAAGTTGCATGGATTTAAACTTTCAATCCATATTAATTCATATCCAACATGTTTTGACAAGTCTGTGGTCAATACACTGTGAATATTAATCCATTCATGCTGCGTTCCAATGCATTTCGGGCACGACGCCCTTCATCAGGGAACAACGCAGATTAACAATACACTCCATTACAATAACTTTCATCAACAATCACTGAAGTGTCATTTACCTTTTTCACAATTACTCAGTCAAAAGAATGGTATCTGATCCTTAAACCGCATCAGAACGCATGGAAGAAGTGAGACCGGTTCACACAACGTGGTTATCCCAAGCCCGTTCTTGATCAAGCGAAACTTTGTTGCCAACAAAAAACCCGTAGTGAATTACTTTTGAACAAGACTAAAAGCGTACAAACCCGTATGGTGATTGTATCCAAATTCTCCACCATGAGTAGCGCTTTCAAACGAATCATTAAACAGCATTGGTCCGTTCTAACATTGGAGCCTGATTTTAAGCAGTTGTTCACTGATATTCCCATATTCGTTACCGTCAGCGATACAGCAACAATACAGCCACTGCTGATTCAAGACAAACTGCTCAAAGAGCTGCAGCATACAAACCGAAATCTTCTTGGCCACAGTGGCAACTCGCCTCACAATTTCCCCCTCTCCAACCACACCTCATTTTGGAAGAGAAGGTCTTTTAACCTTTTACAGCAACTGGTTTTACACAGTTCCCTCAAGTAAAAGGCAGGACTCTGTATTACGACAAACGGATTTCAAAATGCAGGGATTAAGTCCATCTACACAATCTGAGACTGTAGGCCTAATTCCTAGCTAGCTCACTGTGCCTCACCCAAACCCCTAACCTTCCTGGGGTGGCAGCCGATTGTTGGCAACCTTGAACAACCCTCTGACCCCCAAGGGAATCGTGGAAACGGATTTTACCCCTTTCGTTGTTTACTTCTGCATGCCCATGGTAAACACAAGAAAGTTAGAATAAAGTTTGAATTATATTTATTGAAACAGTCGTAATCTTCCATAGAAATAGTGAGCTGAGATTATTTGACAGATAAAACCAAGTAATGTAACCAGCATTATGAACATGGTGAAAAGAATGAACAGTCCAACCATGGTAGTCCACACTCAGTGCAGTGTCACCTCTTTACAAATTAGTGAGTGGCCGAGCGAAGATTCACGTTCCTTCTCACTAAGACATCTATGGACCCCCACTAATACACTTGTAATTGAAGAGAAAATACGACAATTTGTGGACAAAAGTCTCTCCTAAAGACTCCTATTAATGTTCCGTGCAAGATGTAAAATGAAATGTTAAACTTGGTAATGAGAACACGGTGTATTACCGTGTATTACCATACAGCTAACGGTGTCTCTGCTACTGTGAAAGACAAGTATTGTAATTTCTTGACCTATAACATTGTATATGCATCACCTTTCTTAGCCATTAAATGTTGCCTACTTTTTAAATTAAAAGGCAAAGACATTTCTGTTCAAATAGCGCCTTGTCAGGCAGCGAGATTTAAAGACTTGTAATATCCAGCTCAGCTGCATTATCAACCTAAGCTGACTCTGCTCATGGTATAAAGAAGATATGTCACTTTGTATATTGTCACTTGCAGACAATACAATGGTATTCAAATTGTAAATACGAGTTGACAAAATATATATGCCGTTCTAAACAGCAGCAATTACTTTCTCTAAATTAGCTTGATGAATTTGCCTTAAACATGCTGCAGGATCAATTTGTGATAGTTTCTAAACTTCATTATAAACAGCATAATTAATATTTAGAACGTGGAGACCTAGGACCCAAGAAGAAATTTCACAAATATATGTCCTCCAAGAGGAAAGAAAGATGTTTCTTTAACTGCAGACAAAGTGGAATGTTGCAACCATTGCTGGCATAACTTTCCTCCGGAGTAGGTAGTGATAACCCCTGAGTGTTGGGACTGAATGTAACTAGGGTCTGGTCAGCTAGCTTTAATACCCTGTAAAGGGTTCAGAAAACATGCATGACAACCATTTATGTCCACTGGCCACAATAACCACCCGTCAGGACCTGAAAGTGTTGAATTGTGTACCATTTTGCTCCATACTATTGAACTGTTTCTTAGTGCAATTCAATAACATTTGCCAATAATCAAAGTGGGTAATTGAGGGAATGCTGGACAGATTTATGCCTTTAATTGTGACTAGACCTAAGCAGATAGTCTACTGTTTTATTTAAGAAAATGATTTGATTTGCAACCAAGCAGGCTTTAAACAAAATGTCTGTGCCCTGCACTTGACAAAATGTACTTTCCCAAACTAATTTAAAATCAATTGTCTTTCCAATAGTCCTAGCCTTTTAGCCCCATTTGGGAAATAAAATCAAATAAATCAATTTTGTTTGGGTGAACATATTTTCTCGGCCTGTGAAGGGGTAAGTGGAACTTGAAAATAAAAGAAACTGGATCTGAAGTATTCTGTCCTGATAAATATGCAAATTTATCCATATGATTTAAAGCTAGCCACTGGAAGGGTTGAACAATGTTCCATTGTGTAAAATTAAAAACTATACATGGAACACTAGCTCTGTCAATGATGTGCATATTGATAACAAAACATCTCTCCATAATTAGCAGTGTTAAAATACAAAACTTTACTTTGATATATGGTATACTATTAAAGCTCTGAGAGCATTGATGTAGCTGTTTTTAGATTCCAATCATCAGAAATAAATCTAGAGGTAATTGCATCACCCTTTTCGACCTTGAACATGTAAGGAATCTACAGTGTCAGTGTCTCTGATGGACCCAAAATATCATGTGGGACCTAATCCCAAACAATTCCATCGAATTCACAAGGGACAGGTCTGTTTGCACTTTGTTGGAAGAAGTATGAGGTTTCAGCACCTCAACTACCAGTTCTGTAGTTTAGCGTTCTGGAAGAAAGTGTCCGTTTATTAGGAAGAAAACAGCCAAACATAAAACCAAAAGAAGCAGGGAAAGCATTGAGATGGCAATTCAGATGTAAAGCCGCAGAGGGTTCGGATGAGTTCATTTCCTCCAAAGAAGACAATCACTTACTCCATATAGTGAAGCGTCAGAAGAGTCTGAAGCAAAATAATCAATAGCGACAAAATAACCAGAAGCATTCTGTTGAAAAACAGGAACCGTAGTTTGCAGAGACGAGAACTGGTAGACACCTCCAGAGGTGGTTCATCATAAACAACTGTGTTATAAGAAACAGAAGCAAGCTGTATACTCTCATTTGATGTATGGTTTGTACTTGCAGCGATAACTGGAGTCAACAATAATACTTTCTCTGCTTTCCACAGCCAGAGCAAACACTGGTGTTGCTTAAAACGTGTAGTTAGTTCCAGTAGGGTTTTGAAAGGGATTAGGGAACTATCCACTTGACCGCTAAATAAGGTTGGTGGCACCATGTTTTACATTTCCCATTAGAAAAGGTAGGACTGCATGTTAGGACAACAGGACTTCAAAATGCAGTGACTAAATCCATCAGCACAGTCCGACTGTTGGCCTAATTCCTAGCTTGCTCACTGTGCCTCACCTTAATCCCTAGCCTTCCTGGGGTGGCAGGCGGTTTTGGCAACCTCGAACATGACACTCTGACCCCCTAAGGGAATCGTGAAAACAGATCTTACCACTTTTGTTGTTTACTACTGCATGCCCATGGTAAACACAAAGATACAAAGAACGTTTTTAATATATTTATTCACAAAATCGTAATCTTGCGTAGCAAGAGTGGGCTGCGATTATTAGACAAATCAAACAAAGCAATGTAACCAGCATTATGAACTTGGTGAAAAAAATACCGTCTAACTATAGCAGTCAGATTTCTATAAATGTGTATATATTTGTACCTAATACTACCCCTACTCTTAGAGCATAGTGGGTGTACCCTCTGCCTGATCTTGGGTTAGCCTGAGACCCCATACCTGAATGACTTGGTCAGGAGTAGGATTGGCAATCATTCTCTGCTGGATCAGGATGGAAGATCAGCGTTAGCGGAGCTGCATGTCGAAGAGCATTTGTCCCAGGTCCATCGTAGCCGGAGTACCCCTCTGATCCGTATTGGAACAATGCACTCTTTGTATAATAAAACTACTGTTAAAGTTACAGCTCTGATGCATTGATGTGTCTAGATGTTCAAAGCGGTCTTGGAACAAACAACACAAACAGGATATTTTGGTCTGTTATTAGTCTTGACCGAAATGTGCAGTGTAGCAGGAAAGGCTTTCTAAAACCAAGCAACATGTACAGCGTCATCCTAAAATATTGCGTAAACAAAATGTCTGAAATGAAGTCTACTAAAACTTGTAAAATGCAAAACTACAAGGAGTACTAAAGTGGATCCAAGAGGGCCTCACTACACTGGAGTTCCATCTTTACAGATTGTTCAGTGCTGCATCTATTCTAGCAGAACCACACCCTAGAATTTATTCTGAACCCACCTTGCAGGAGGCCACACCTCTGTTCTTCCGTTATTTAAGGAAAAAAGTTAGTTGTTCCTACTCGGAGGCTATAGAAGGTCTATGACACTCATTGTAACTTAGGTTTCTATTCCAATGTCTTCCATATAAAGAAAAGATCAGACCAGTGGAGACTGGTGTTATGTTTGAGACAGCTAAACAATTATCTGAGAGAACAGTCGTTCGAGATGGTCACACTGCAGGGCGTTCTGCAAGTGCTGCGCACAGAGGATTTCATGACAACACGACAGTCAAGACAAATATTTCCATATCCCTGTAATACACAGAAGATACTTGAATTTGAGATGGAGTGCCATTATCAATTCGAAGTCTTTCCCTTTGGACTAAAGTCTGCTCCTCTGGTTTTCACCAAATGCATGGCACTGGTAGCATCTTCCTTAAGGTGAAACGGTTGTCATATTTCCATATACCTAAACTAATAGCTCATAAAAGGAACCCCAATCCATGCTGTAATCAACAGCCCGTTTTCAAGTCTCTGGGTTTGAAACTCAACAAAGAAAAATCCTATATCCAACCATCTAGAAAGTTAATATTTCGTAGAGCACTCGTAGATGCAATATCGTTAAGTCTTATTCAAAGAAGAAAGGGTTCAGTGACTGATTAATCTAGCATTTCCCCTCAGAAGAAAGTCCACTTCAGTTTGAACATGGAAATTTCTACTTGAGATGATGTCCTTGCATCCCGCTTTCACTTGAAACCATTATAAGAGTAGATAGATAATGGATTCAAACACAAGGATCTTTTGATGAGGTGATGCACTTCACTCTGGAAATAAAATTAGCCATGACTTGATGGTTACAGAAAGACAACGTATCCTCAGTCCTAAAGTTCGTTAGCTCACAGCCTCCGTGCGTTCTAACCACAGATGCATCCCTGGAATGATGGGAAGCACATTTTCAGGATCTTGAACTAAACGGCAAATGGTCATGTCAGGAAAAATAAATATGTACATCATTCAAATTGAGCTGAAGTCAGTTGCATTTGGCCTCCAGGCTTTTCTCAGAAGGATAACGAAATCTGTATTTATTACTGGTTGGTACACATAACACAACCACTATGTTCTATATGAACAGGCAAGGAGTTACAAAATCACAACTACTATGTATGGAAGCCCAAAAGATATGGAATTGGAGATTACAAAAATCAAATCACTCTGAAAGGGGAGCATGTGCCAGATATAGAAAATCAGTGGGCAGAGTCCCAGTTGAACATCAAGAGTGCCACTAGTGGAAGCTGAATAAACATCACCTGTCAACAGTTCTTTTTTTAGAAATATTTTATTGTCAAAAAGAAGAGATTGTAATCATACATTCAAATAACATACATATAATCCAAAAAAAGAAACAATCTATGGAAAAAAAGAGAACAGTTTAAATTATATAGCATACCCATATATAGCCTAGATAACAAATCCATATTCAAAATTCCTCACTAACATTCCTTACTAAGCTTCTTTTCTAGGCAACAAATTCATTTGTGATTTCTTTGTTTGAAAGCAAAATATCTTAAGGCTTTCCTACTCTAGGACCCCCCATACGGATCTATATTTCCGGAGAGCCTGAACTCCCCTAACTTTAGCCAGAGCCATCTCTCTTTCCCCAATTTCTTTAAGAACTAGCCACCATTCCATCTCCGTAGGAGGTTTAGGAGAGATCCATGCTCTAGCTATCACTAGTCTTTCAGTAACTATCATTATTGACAGTATAGGGCCATTCTGTCCAGCATCTTCTTTATATCCTAACATCCTCTCTGTTGTTGACAACCTAAAATCTCCAACTAATCTATTTGAGGTAGTCCCCAGGATCTTATCCCAGAACCCCTTCAACAAAGGGCAGAGCACAAACATGTGTACAATGTCTGCCACATGTTGCCCACATTTAGGGCAGTTCTGACGAGTCCCTCCCTGAGGACCACCCCATACGTTCCCTGGTTAAGACCATCGCGCGTTTTTTTTTCCCGTTTGTTTTTCGGTGTATAATAAAGACTAGTGTCCGAAATTGCTGCAGCCGTAAATTAGTTGAATGTACAAATCGGGAGATAATATCAAAAGCTATCTTCATCCTGTCAATAGTAAAAGCCTCCCCCAAATTCTCACTCCATTTAAGCACCAATTTCTCACACCCATCTGCTCAGTTCTAACACAGTATTTGATATGCCTTGCTAATAGTTGCTTGCAGATTCTGACCATAGATAAGTTCCCACATACTAGTCCCCCTAACCATACGTATTTCTAACCTCCTAACCAGATGGTCTCTAATCTGCAAGTATTTTTTTTTAAAAAAGGCATTGTGTAATATTAAATGTTAGAGAGATTCTCAATGTCTTTATACCATTGCAATCAAAACAGTTGTCCCAACCAGTGTACCCCATATTTGGCCCATTGAAGGGCTGTGTTATCTTGATAGATGCAGGGCAACATTGGATTACCCCATATGGGAAGTTTGCTGTGCATTAGGGTGAGAGAGTCTGGTCTCAATATTTTTCCATCTGTAAACAGAGTCACCGTACACGTTTGAAGTAGTTGGGATCATTAATGCGATAGAGAAATAGTCTGCTCTCAGCACCCAATATCAGCCAGTGCCAGGCCTCCGTTAGCTCGGGGTTCAAGAGGCTCTGCAAGCGGCCTTCAAAAGTCAAAACAAAAAAAAAAAGTTTAAAATCGGGTAGGTCTAGTCCTCCCTGGTTGTAAGGAAGTTTCATTAATCCTACGGCCCATCTTGCCTTCCGATACCCCCACATAAAGCTACTGAGAGTGCCGTCTAATTTTCTAAAAAAGGCATTCGGAATACGCAACGGAATAGACCTAAAAAGATAAAGAAATTTGGGGAGAATCTTCATTTTAATGACATTGCATCTGCCCAAAACGCTCAACGGGAGTTTATGCCATGCCTTTGTTTTTCAACTTTATTCAATAAAAAAAATAATTTAAAGAGTGTATTAGCTCAATTTTAGAAGAAAATTGTACCCCCTAGTAAGTAGCCTTCTCGCAAACTCCTTCGACCGCATTGTCTGGCTGAAAATTTAACAAAACTTGGGTTTTATTCCGATTCAGCATGTAGCCGGAGAACTGACCAAACTGTTTTGCCACTATCTATATGGTCTAAATCCTCCTTAGGTTTCTCAGTAAGCATAGCTATGTCATCGGCATATGCCGTCAGCCTAAGAGGACGCTGCTCAATATTCAGCGGGAGGATCGCATTATTAGCCAAAAGTGTTCGAATTAATGGCTCAATGTAAAGAGCAAATAAAAGAGGTGAAAGGGGGCAGCCCTGCCTCGTACCGCGCCTAATAGAACAAGCATTGGCATAGCCAATAGGTCTCGCCTTTGGGACCTTAAAAGTGTTTAACCATGCAACAGTTGCATAACTAAATACTTATAAGGTCCCAAAGCGTGACCTATTGGCTATGCCCAGCGGCCGTGCGGCCGTGAAAGTGATCGTGATCAAACATCAAAGCGGCCGCAAAAGTGAAAGTAATCGCGGTAAAGTGTGGCCCGCGCACATGCACTGTAGCTCTAGGCTGGCCTGGTAGCACTTTTTGGAGACCTCTCAATAAGTCTCGCCAGACCAGCGCATGCGCTGGGTCAGGCGAGAACTAAAAATGGGTGGTGTTAATATTTGACTAGAGTAATTTGGCTGTCGGGTCCCTATACATAGCAGCTGTCAACTTTCGAAAGTTCTCTTTAATCCCAAATGCTAAAGTGTCGCCCAGAGATAATCCCAGGCCACCCGGTCGAATGCTTTCTCTGCATCCAATATTATCATGCCAAGTTGAATTTTTAATTTCCCTGCAACATCAAAGGCAGCTATTGCTGTATTAACATGGGCAGTTGGCTCTCTCCCAGAAATGAACCCATGCTGCTGGGGAGAAACCCAATTGACCATCATCGGAGCTAACCGGGTGGCCAATATCTTGGCGAACACTTTTGCATCTGCGTTAAAGAGATTGGACGGTACTAGGCTCGTTCTTCAGGGTCTTTATCTTTCTTTAAAAAGAAAATTATATTAGCGATATTCCATGAATCGGGTACTTGTCCTGTCCTGACAATTTGAGAAATAACATTGCGCAATACCGTAGCCGGAAGGTTTTTAAGATGCTTGTAAAACTCCGCAGGGAGAGCATCATCACCTGCAGCTTTGCCTAGTGAAAGCCCCCCTATTGCATCCAAAACCACCTCTACTGTAACCTCCTGTTCTAAAGAAAGGGCATCTTCCTCCGTCAAAGTCAGTAAATTACTCTGATGCAAATAATTCATCATATCAGTCGTATCCTGCCCTGCCTCCGGAGAGTATAATTATTGATAAAAAGTAGAAAATTGATTGGCTATCTTCCCGGGCTCCCTAAAAAGGGTACCACCTTCCCCATTTATATCCTTAATCTTAGTTTTGAGCTGGCTGACAAGACTTTCCCAATCCTATCACCATACTCGTATTGTAGTGTCTTATGTTTGATAAAACAGGCTGCTACTTTTTCCATTAAAACGCTGCTAATAACAGCCTTCTGCTCCAAGAGGAGTCGATACAAATGGTCTTGTTCTGTCCTTTGATGGTGGACTGCATCAGCAGGTTCTAGTTCACACATAAGCTTTTGAAAAGCATCCTTAACTTGGCCGTTCCGCTCCCTATTCTGCTAATATATGAACTGCTGAATGTCTCCCCTAATGTATGCATTCATCGCGTCCCATATGGTCAAAAGCGAGGATGAACATATGTTAACTATAAGATAGTCAGATGTGTTTACCAATAAAAGTCCCAAAATCCGCATTCATTACCAGATGCCTAGGGAACGTAAATGATAGAGCAGTTTTAATAGCAGTTTTTGTGTGAAAAGAAAAAATTATGGGGTTATGGTCAGACGTAATTTTGGGTCATATCTCCATATCTGCTAGTGGAAATAAAGTATCTGAAACCCAGGCCATATTGATTCTTGAATATTGACGATGTGGTGCTGAATAATACGTATTGCCTGGATTATTTAAGTGTGGAGTCCGCCATGCATCCTGCAAGGAGTATAATCTGGCCAATTCCAAGATAGAAGCTCTCACCTTCGTCATTCTTGAAACTAGTGGTTGATAAGGAGTCTATCCCGTAAGAGATAACACCATTAAAATCCCCCATCAAAACCACCATTATCAAATATGGTTGGGTCGTCAACATTCGGCCATATAAGATGCAGAAAACCTAGCAAACACTGTTAATTTCTGTTCGAGCAATAGCCCATCTTCCCCTTTGATCTACTAAAACTTTATGAACTTGACACCCAAGCATTTTTGACACTAAAATAGCAGTTCCCCTTATTGAAATACTTTGAGAGGTACATACTACTACCTCTAACCCAAGCTGTTCCTAAAGGCGCCGATCCTTATTGGCTAAATGTGTTTCCGTCAAAAGTACTACATGGGGTCAACACTCTTCTTTTTGACTTTCCCCCATTTTTTAGATACCCCACTCCCCTTGCAACACCCTCCCCTACCTTCTTCAAGGCCATCCTCCCCGTTTCCCATAGAAGGAATCATCCCCCCCAGAACAGCTGCCGCTGAAAATGGCAGCTAGTACCTCCCTGACCCCAGGCCCAGCCCTCTCTGGCCCTTACTGACCCAGCATAAACAGACAAAGAATATCTTGCACCCTACTAATAACCCTATTGAATCCCCATAACAACAAAGAGAAAAGAGCCAAAAAAAAAATCCAATAAAAAAGCCACCCGTGATTCAGCACTCATAACATCACATAATACAGTGGGCCACCTGCCCATAGACCCACGCATCCCATCATCCGACCTATAATTACAGAGTCAGAGTAGCCCATACAGTCTCCAGGAGCTTATTAACAGCTACCCAGTTATACAGTCTGCCACTTTGCCAGCGCCAGTTTAGCCTCTACATCTGACACAAAAATGGCTTTCCTTCTTTCACAACTTTCAATTTAGCCGGATCGTGGAGAAACGCCGAGGTGCCAGCACCCTTAAGCGGATCAATTAATTGCCTCCGCTTCCATCTCCTTTCCATAGTTGCCCAACTTAAATCTGACCTAAAAAAAATCGATAGAGAGTCCACACCCACTGGGGCATTAGGACACGCTTTAAAGGACAATGCTGGTCTCACCCAAAAATTCCACAAAAAAACAGAATTGGGCAAGGGTATCGAGCATTGGTTCTTTGTCTGGTAAGAGGGAGCCAATGTGGTCTTTCAACTTGACAGTCCCAATCTGATAAATCAGGAAAGGCTTTCTGGAGGAGTCAAACAACAAAGCCTCGGGGGTCCGAATCTTCCTTTCCCTCTGGTACTCCAAACAATCTCAAATTGTTGCGCCTTTGTCTGTTTTCCAGATCCTTGATCTTAGCTAGGCAAGTATGAATTTGTTGTTCATGTGTCTTAACAGTCTGCGCAACGGCTGTGACCGTCTCCTCCGCTACTCTGCTTTGCAGCTCTTTCACATCTTTAGCAACATTAGCAACTGTATTTGTGACCTCATCAAGTGATACCTTAATAGTTGAATAATCCGCCCCGACTTGTGCGTGATGTGCCTGTGCCTCTCCGCGCTGCTCCTGTAAAACTTGCAATATTACAGCTAGCGATGGCTCCTTCCCCGTACACAGATTGCCACCGCTGGGTTCTATTTCTTTTGTGCTTGCGATTATCTGTGGATTGCTGCCCGCTTCCATACATAATACTGCTGGATGAGCCAAGATGTCCTGTTCCCCCCCTATCCGCTCTAGCAACGCTGTTTTCTGCAGCGTTCAAGCTTGCCACAGCTTGGGGTTTAACTGAGCCGGTAGTAGACAGCCGTGAGATCATAGCTCGAACAACCCCCTTGGCTTGTACCCATTTCCTTAATGGGCTGTTTTCCATTCCTTGCCGGGAACCCACACTAGTATGTCCAGCTCTCCCTTGCGAATCACTAGATTTCCTGCGATTATTAGTGTTTTGAATGGCCTTGCCCTTTCTCTTCTGATTAGGTGTCGGTAAACTGTTTGTATTGTATGACCCTGCTTGCTGGCCATCTAGTAATGTGAGCTCCCCCTCTGGACAATAGATTTTACCGCTTATCTGCTGTTTATTAGTTGCCTGCTGAGGTAGCGCTGAGGCGCTGCTACTCAGGTTTCCTTGATCGGCTTGTTCTACATGATTGATTTGTTTAGCATTGTTAGGCAGGTTTGCCTGGCTTTTTCCGGGCTGAAAACTTCACCACATTGAGTTATGTCTTGAGGGCTGACACAGTTACCCCCGCTATTGCTTTCATTATTGCTGCCGCTATTGCTATCAAGCCGATTATAAACAGGTCGCTCCTCCTCATCATCCACTACACCGCTTTGTGAATCCAAACATCCCAGTTCTTGTTCAATCAGGCACGTCTTCTCCCTTCTTTCAGCAGCGCTCTGCTTTCCCCATTACTCTCGCTCTCAATCCTTGCATTAGGGCTCCTAAGTAGCTCTGTGAGAGCAATAGCATCCGCCGTCACGGCACGGAGCTCCCCCTCCTCCAACATCGCCGCTGCCTTACCTGTTTCAAAAGCTTCAGAGCCGTCTTAGTTTTTAGACAATACAGCTTTACCCCCGCTCTCCACATCTGCAGGCCTCACGGTGGACTGCATCCCCGCAAGCCGGGCAGCTCGGGTGCCTTTCACTGTGTTTCTCGGCGGCGCCATATCCAGACACGGCCAGCTGATCCCGGACGTCGAGGAGCAGGAGTCCAAGCCGGAGCCGATGCTGTAGGAGCACGAGGAGTGCGAGGCCAAGTTTCTCCAACAGGCTCTCCTCGCAGCCTGCCAAAGCCTACCGCTCCAAATGAGCATACACAGCCTAGACAGCATGCGGAGCAAAGCGCAAGTAATTCGAGGTCAAGGAGATCACTCAACGGGTGCAAATATTTTCGGAATAAGTGTCAGTGAAGTTATCCTTTGGCTTAAGATCTAGAAATGCAGGCCAGTCTGGAGCTCAAGCTGTGAGGTGCGAGACGCAGTGGCTCTAGTCCGCCACCTTCCTTCTGACACACACCCCTTCCCTAGAGATCTTCATGGAAACTAAATTTCAACCCACCTGTCAACAGTTCAAGTGATGGTGGAAATTCGAACTTGGATCTGTCAACAGGAGATGTCGCTTTTAGTCAGCAGGCACCCTCACAAGGGATCATGGAGCGATGCTTTTCAGATAGCGTGGAGAGGAATATTCGCTTATGCTTTCCCTCTTCCATTGATACCCAGACTACTTATCTAGATGAAAAGGGAGCAGTTTCAAATTATCTTGGTAGATCCTGCATGGCCAAGACCCTGCTGGTACACCAAACTACTCCTGTAGGAACAACTCCCTATTGCTCTCAGACCAGTCCAAGGAAGCTCCCAATGAACAAGGGTCAATTTGTATATCCAACGCCAGAATCTCTCAATTTATCTGCCTGGCTCCCAAGTACAATAATTTCTATCCTTTAAGACATTTTTCAAGAATGCAGTGAGATTTTGGCAAAGGCTAAAGAAGAATCTATGAATACAACTTACGAAATAGTCTTCTACATATGGTGTCCTCATGATGCCATCCACCCTTTTTTTGTCTATTCCATAACGGATCCTACTGTACTTGATTCACCTGGCACGTTCCGACTTTAGTCCTAGCTCAGCCAAGGTCCGCCTGGTGGAAATCTCATGATTTTGGAGATCACTGAACCAAAAATCACTGTACTCAACTTGATTATTCAATTAATATTCCCGTTTGGCAATTGAATGAGGTAATTGCTCAATTAATAAAGTCCTTTCGATCCCATTCACAAGGCTGATCTAAAGCGTCTGTTGGAAAATGGCTTTGTTGTTAGTCCTCACTTCTTTCTGGAGAATCATTGGAATTCAAGCTTTTACGGTTAAAACATCCGTACTTAAAATTCAAAGATGACAGAATAATTTTGAGAACAAATCACAATTGTATCCCTAAAGTCGCATTTGACTTTCAGGTTAGTGAACTGATAATTCTCAAAGCTTTCTTTTAGATTCAGACCAAGCAGCAGAAAGACTTCTTCATACCCTAGATGTCAAAAGATGTTTAAAAATCTGCGTTGAGAGAACTAAACCATTTCCGAAAATCTGACCAACTCCTCATTGCATTTACTCCTCAACAGAAAGGTCTGGCTCTGTCGAGTAGTAGTATAGCCTGTTGGGTCTCAGCAGCTTTAGTTTTCTGCCATGAAAAAGCTGGTCTTCCATTGGTTGGAAAGATTAGAGTGAATTCCAGGAGGAGTGTGGCAACTGAAATCTTTAGTTTGTTGGAGTTTCTCTGCCTGACATATGCAGAGCAGCTATGTGGAAAAACATGCATTTTTTCACTTACCACTACTGCCTAAATGCCACACAAAGCATGATGCAGCAGTGGGGTCTAGCAGTTCTTTGCCATCTGTTCCAATGAGGTGAGCTATAAGTTATATAATACATGAGATTCTACAATCCCTATATTAAGAGCCTGACTCTAATTTCTTTATAATAGGCGACTTGAGACTCACTCAGTTGCCGATTATAAAGAAATTACATCAGAACTAGACTGTTTGTACTTATTACAGTATAGATCAGACGTTACAGTGCTGCTGCCAGAGCCAGCAGCCAAGGGTAAAGGCTGTTAAGTATCAATGGGGTTACCCGAAATGCTACCTGACACGGGTCAAAACTGCAGTACAATAAACAATTGGTCACAGTAGCAACAATTTAACAATACGAAAGAGGTAGTGGCGTTCACAACACCAAATTTGCAAAATTCGCAATTGATGCGATTTATTTTCAAAGCATTAGTCACTTCTTAGAGACAAAGCAGTTGTTCATACATGTAGAATCATGAGTTCAATTTGCAACAATGGTGCTGTAGTGTGGAGGAGGAAGGGTAGGGGTGTTCTGGATCAAAGTGAGTGAGGGTAGTTTGATAAGGGAGAGGTTATGTGACGTATACATTTCATTTACATAGTGAAACCTGTCCAGCCTATCACAGGCCAAATATTCCAGTAAAGATGCATACCATTTTAAAGACAGATAATGAATTTTAGTCGTCAGAGCTTGTATAAGGGTATGTAGTAGTCAACGTTTCGACACCTTAAAAATTCAAGGCGATTCAATTCCTTATTGTGGGGTCTTCATCAGGACAGTGCGAAAAGAGCACCCAATCTGGCAAACCGCACGTAGAATCAGGCTGTGAAGTCAAGGTGAGTGGACTCCAAAAAGCTCTAACTAACGGGGAAAAAGTACGGTCAAGAGTACATGTACCAACATCCGTGGTGAGACTGGGTCAACAGAGACTTCGCAGTCAAAGGACAAACCTCAAACTTCCGTCTCCAATCCCAGAGTGAAAGAGGTAAAGGCTGGTCAGGACACGTAGCATACTTAAACCAGCTGTTTAAGCAGCAAAATTGAAATGTTACTTTTCTTTTTCTGCCCTTTTTCTACTTGTACAATGACAGAAGTGTGAAAAAATAAAAATGTTGCGATGTATCTTCCCTTTCAGACTAAGGTAGTTCTAGCAAAGTATTTTTCTATGTTTCTGCTTTTCATTTTTTTTTTTAAATAACTTGTATTAAAAGATTCTAAAATCATTTTGCAACAATTCTTTTAATGATTTTTTTTGTCTTATATTTTGTACTAAAGATGCTGCAATTCTGTTTTTATTCTTCACATTTTCAAACATGCTCTTATGTGAAAGAGCTAGGCACCAAAAATGTAAATGGTTTGTGGGAAATGTGGTGATAGATCCATGCATTATAAGGAATAAAGTACCCCTTGCCATATATTATAAGGATATTGCAAGTTACCTTTGAGCTCGACAACCTTATAAAGGAATTCGCTGTTTGGACTCATTACTCTGAATGGTCCTGGAACTCCTCAGTGACTTGTAGCATCTACATAGCGTGTGGTCGGGTATACTTTTCCCCATATATAATCATTTTATTTGAGCTGTTGTACGCTTCCCACCACTGCATCGTAGCATATTCTGGTAAGTTTGTACTGCTTGCTTATTACATTCCAGCATATCGATCTATGAAAGATTCCATACTGGAGAAAAAAAACAAGTTACTTGTGCACTGTGGTTATTCCGTATTGATAACTTTCATAGTCACATGCGACTCTCCCTCGTCCCAATTGAAGGAGATCACGCATTAAATACCTCATTGGATGACACCCGGGATTAACTGTTCCAGTTAATCCGATATAGGCAACAAGCAGCTAAATTGATAATTTGCTGTACTATGGCTAGCACTAATTCAGTGGGTCGGGCCATGGCCTCTTCTGTGGCATTACATTGTCATGCCTGGCTATGCACCTCTATTTATTTGGAGACTGTTAAGGCCACCTTGATTAATATGCCTTTTAATGCCTGTATGTTCGGAGCAGATGCTGACTGCTTTGCGGCGGTTTCATAGTCTTAACTCTACCGTCTGATTCCATAGTTCTCCTGTACTAGGTTTGTATGGGGGAAAATCCCTTTTTGATTCACATATGAGCCATTCCAGGGCGGTGCCCATTGGCTTTTCTTTTCAAATTTCACCTATCTACTGGCGACACCTGGTGAGGTGTTACTGCCTCCTGCATATACTTTTGTTCTTCTTGTATGGTCAGTGACAGGTTAGAGACTTATATTATTTTGGGCCCTATCTGTGCCTGTTATTAAAGGCTTCTTTCTGAAGCTAGTTATCTATCCAAGTTCTTGTTCTATAGGCGGTATTTTGCTTGCATTGAGCAGGTGCACTGTTGTCTTGTTCCCTGTTCTACGGGGACCATGTTCTGTATGCCTTCTAGGCATTTTGAGATCTATTTCTGCCACTTAGTTTCCCTTAAAGAGACCTCAGTTTATTTGCTTCTGAAAACATAGTGCTTGTGTGTTTCGGCTTGCTTGAGCACTATATAATTCCCCCTCTCCCATACCCCCAACAATCATAAGGGTTCTCTTATCACCATGAGGCATTTCTTCCCTTTAATGGCGTTCTTCTTTCCATAGTGGAGGCATTAGAACGTGTGGCATGATCCTTGGCCTGCGTAGATTTTCCGGTCTGGCCTTAGACAGTGTTCCCACTTACAGGCTTCATTAGTGCGATGGCACTTCTTATTGTTCTGCTCTCGCAATGCATTGGCAGGAAAGCTTCCTGCTACTGATCTTTCAGTTTCCTTGTTAGGCTATAGCTCAGTGGTGCATTGGGTATCAAAGCCACTCTAATGCAATGGTTCATATCCCACCACGTCCACAGAGTTAATTTGGTCCTGGGCCACTGCTATTGTTGCCTATACTTTATCCCTGGAGAGGATGTTATTACTTGTCACTTTCTGGAGTACGGTGTAACTTTGTTCATAGACATTTACTTATTTGCCAGTTCAGATCACAGCTATTGCATTTAGTTACTAGTTTAGTATTGGGTGTTCTCTAGATGTCACCATCTCGCCCCCTTTTTTTCTGTGTGGTGGCTGATTTTTATCTAGAGTTTTCCTTCTAGAACACAAATCCCTTTGACATTATAGTTCCAGCTCTCTGAGGATTGGTTTCCAAGGGGGCTTGGGTCTCCCTTAGCATCCAATTCATGAAGGTTCTTCTTCCTCCTCATAGGACGTGATAAGGGTTCTAACCCTCAAAGGCTCATTATACCACTTCCACCGTATTTCTGCAGATTCCTTCTGCTTGAAATCCTTTTTCTTTCTCCCCTTGGAGTATGTGGGTCTTTTCCTCATTTTAGTCATGGTATACTGAAGGTTTTGCTATGTATAGACCCTGTCTCCTGTAGAGACATTCTTTACTGGCCTCAATACTTGTTGTGCTTGTACGCGCAGCCATCCATTGTTATTGGCTTTTCCATTTTGTGGGGCTTGGTACCTACATGACTATGTACTGAGGCATCAGTCTGGTCTTGCTCTGCCTGATATCGGTTTATTGGATTTGAAATTGGTTATCTGTCGAGGCCTTCCATGTGTTGGCCTTTATTTCAACGATACTCGGTGGTGGCCTTCATTCACTTTATAGCAGGATTTTCATACCTGCTGTTTTTTTCGATTTCCTGTCAACTGCCTGATGGTAGCTTCTTCAGTCTTTTGCGTTGTTTCATGGCCGATTCCCATTATTTATCTGGGGTGTGTGGTGCCCTTTGCTCCCTCTTTTCTCTTATACGGTGCCATGTTGCTGGTTATCCAGCTCAGTATTCCTATTTTTAGATCTATTTTCACTCCATTGTCTCAACTTTGGTCTGTTTCCAATGTATGTGTGTAATTATATGCATCTTTTTATGGATACCTTTATTCTATAGGTGTTACTCATTCCTACACTAGTTCGTATCCCTGCTTGTCGCAGTAGACCGGGTTCACTTCCCCGACAGAGAGGATGTACTTTTAGTGTGTGTGTGTGTGTGAAGAAAGAAGCTCCTAAATGGACCTTGTGCAAGCCCCTCCGATACTTGGACCAGTTGCCAGATTGACTGCAGAATTTGAGGCTTTTTATGAAGATTGTTACTCTGTCTTCTGTTGGGCAAGACTGTCCTTTTTATCGTCTCTTCTGTCGCAGTGAGTTTAGCAGAATTCTATTTGAACCTTTCACTATCTGTCGACTTCTACACATGAAGCACAAATTCATTCAGTAATTCAGACCAAATTCTACATCACAGATGGTGTGGCTGACCTGTTAATGATGAAGTGAAATGCACTGCCAGATCACTATTGTCTTGCATTTGTAAATCCTTTGAATCGAGTAGGACTCTTCTCCGAATACCTTTTGTGAGTTTTCACGTACCGATCGCACTCAGTTCTTAGGGTAGTAACATGGGCACAGCGCATGATTATTTTTAAGCATTTACAACTGGAGGAATCTTCATCCAGGAAAGTATATTTGGCCCAGCGTCTATGCATCCTTAGAGCTACTACCATGTTTTGGCATATGTTTACTGATGCTGGTGTTGTGGGTCTGTAGAATCTTCTGTAATTTTTTTTTTTTTAAAACATTTTTTGGGAGGTATATATAGAAGGGCAAAAATAGTTTTGAAAAAAATGTTCCAAAAATTGTTCTTGTTGCTATTAAGGTACTTGTATTCCTTACCACTTTCACAATATCCAACCAGCCAAGTAGGTAATCATATAGTTGTGATCAAGTAGTGCGTATTGGAAAAAACTAGGTAAATACTGGACTAGGAGGACTGGTTTATTCGCGAATAAGGAATGGTATGGCCATGTCTCTTGACAAAATATTTAAATTGATTACCTCCTTTTAGACAAGGGATAGTGTTTTGCCTGCACCCTGAACAGTTCCCATCCAGTTATGAACTGTGGCAATCAAGGACGAAGAAACGACCAGACCTTACATGTTTCCTTGTCACCGAATTATGTATATTCTTGCACGTTGCTCTTAAAAAGGCACCCTTAACTGGCCTTGCTTTCGGAAATATGCGGATATTGAACTATGTGCTGGCTGCTTGTTGCTCTTGTCTTTTTAGTATTGTACTCCTCTATTCTGCAGGCACTGCTCTCAAAATCACCGACGGTGCCGGAGAAGTTATGTACTTGAGCTGGAGCAGCATGGAATGGTTGATTCAGTTAACCCAAGAGATCTGCATGCAGTGTTTTGTATACGGCAGCCAGAGCAGCAGCAAACATTTTCATTCAGTAGGAAGGATCACGTTTGAAACTGGAATGTAATGCTTGTGTGGTCGAATTAGTAAATAAAGTGCGTACATGAGGTTCTTGATTGCATTATTTTAAAATGTTACCAAGATTGCACCCAATCAATCAGGGACTTGTTAGTGCGCTACTCGCCCATGAGGGAGGGGGTCTGCAGATCTCTTTAGCCAAAGAGCCAGGTCTTGAGGGTCTTCCTGAAGGTCTTCAGGGAGGGGGCACGTCTGATGTCTGCCGGTAGCTCGTTCCAGGTATTGGGTGCAATGTGAGAGAAGGATCTTCCGCCTACTCTGGATCTTTGGATGCGCTTGGTTTCAGCTAGTGCGAGGTTGGAAGATCGGAGGTTTCGTAAGGGTACGTGGAAGTTGAGTCTCGTTTAGGTATTTTGGTCCGCTGTTGTGTATGCATTTGTAGGCATGAGTGTGGATTTTGAAAGTGACTTTTCTCCACGGGGAGCCAGTGGAGACTTTGTAGGTGTTGGCTGGTGTTTGTGTTGGGGGATGCCGAAGACCAGTCTGGCGGCGGTGTTTTGTATTGTCTAGAGTTTGCGGAGTAGGGACTTGTTGATGCCGGCATAGTGTTTCCATAGTCCAGTCTGCTGGTAATGAGTGCATGGGTGACTGTCTTCCTTGACTCGGGGGGGATCCACTTGAAGATTTTGTGGAGGATGCGAAGGGTGTTGAAGCAGCTGTAGGTAATGGCGTTGACCTGTCAGTTCATGGTGAGTGATGAGTTGAGTGAGATGCCGAGCTTCTTGGCGTGGTCTGAGGGGGTAGGTGGGTTTCCGAGGGCAGTCGGCCACCATGTGCTGTCCCATGCAGAAGGGGTAGTACAGAGGACGTGGACTTCTGTCTTCTTGGCGTGGAGCTTCAGGCAGCTGTTGGTCATCCAGACTGTGACGTCTTGCATTCCTTTCTGGAAGTTGAGTATGGCAGTGGTGGGGTCTTTGATGAGGGAGAGGATGAGCTGGGTGTCGGCGTATGATTCGATGTTGAGGTTGTGTTGTCGGACGATGGCTGCGAGGGGGGCCATGATGATGATGAGGAGGGTGGGGCTCAGTGATGAACCCTGTGTGACTCCGCAGGTGATTTTCGTGGGGTTGGAGAGGGGTGGTGGGAGTCTGATCCTTTGGCTTCTTCCGGTGAGGAATGATCGGATCCAGTTCAGATCTGTTCCTTGTATGCCTGTGTTGTGTAGTCTGGCGACTGGTGTGCGGTGGGAGACGGTGTCGAAGGCCGCTGATAGGTCGAGTACGATGAGGGCTGCAGAGTGGCCTTGGTACAGGAGGGTGTGGATGTGGTCTGTGGCAGCGAGTAGGGCACTGACACTTTATTCTGCTTACTTTGGCGTTAAATTTATTATTTTGATTATTTTTTAAGCTTTTACATCATTTCAAAATGTATTTCTAAAATTTTGGGGTCGTTAGTGAGCAGACAAATTTACAGGGATTTGGAGCCTTTCGAATTTGGTACATTTAAAAAAGATTGTACTCAATATTAGCTAAGGTGAAAAGCCATTGTTAGTAGAGACAAGTGGTGAAAGCGTTCCCTGAATACATTCAATTCTAGGTAATATTAACATTGTTAAAGTTTAGGGAAGGGCGAACAAGGGGCATCTACTTACTTGATAGTGAAACATAGTAAAACTGGGGCACAAATGTATAAATTCAAAAGGCCATAATAAGGCTGAAACTAAATTGTGGGATTAGCGCAATTTAGTAGTCCATTAGAAAGGTCTAGAGCTCCCGCATAACATTTGTAGCAACAGTTTGGATATCTCAGTTGGTTTCTGCTTAGCACCCGTGCGTCGCACAGCCATATTGGTTTGGGAAAATGAAAACATGGTGGTGCCCATGTTCTGTGAATCTGGCTGGATAGTGAAACACATATTAGACGCGGTAGAAGGGAGGTGAATTGCCCTATCAGCATAGGGACATCAGAACTTTTGAAGTAAGCTCTTGATGAGCTCTGTGCCATCATACCCTTCAAGTAGGTTATGGAGCATCTCTCACCCAGTTTCTGCTGCTGGCCCCTGAATGCCTCCAGGGGTGGAGACGCTGACCGGGGTGGTTGGAGCTGGTGAGTGTACAGTTGGTGGCCTACCCTCGCCATTAGCCATTCCAGCCTATGCTGCAACTTAGGATAGGGAACTCCATACAATCACCAGCTCATTTTTTTAAATTTTTTTTTTTGATTAGTGTGCACTGCTGCTTCCCTGTTTCTGGCGTAGGAAGGAGGGAAGTGCATGTGGTCTCCTGGCTGTTCATTGCAGCCATGTGTGGTTCTAAAACCATAACCTAGACTGCACCCACATCTGGATTGTACAGCTGGGCAAGAAAATTAACCAGGTACATTCTGGACACTCCATGAAATAATACAACTAGTTCTCTCTTTGGACCATATCCCGTCCAATCACCCAGATGGTCTTTGATTTAGACCCTTAGCTGCTAAGCCTTTCCTTCTTGTAATGTGAAGCCCTTTTTTTGGCTATTTGGGATACTTCACACTTAGTCCTCCTTAACTTTTTTCCACATAAGGTATGCATGCCAAATTTGTAATTCATATGGTAAAATATAAAGACTAAAAAATCGATATCAAGGAAACCTATGTATTTCTGAAATACACTGTATACCGAGTTTAGGACCAGTAGTTATTTGTACATCTCAGAATTTGTGGATCCCATACTATCATTGATGAAATGGACATTTTTCAAAATGTCTTTCTTACACACTGGCTTTCATTTGGACTGCAGAAATGCCAAGAAATACAGTTAATAATAACAAATGTTCTACTATTCTGTATTCCCACGTGTCTCCCGATTTAAAAATGATACATCACATGTACAGGTTGACCTAGTGCCTGTTACAGGAAAAGGCTCAAAACAATATGGGTAGCTGTGAATGGTTGGCCCTAGCACAGCTGCCACCCAGGTGAACCTAGGAAACCTGTGCATTTTTTAAAAGTAGACTAGGGAAATCCAGGGTGGGTGACATATGTGTTTCCCACCAGGTTTTCCTACCCTGAAGCTCTTGTAAACCTCAAAGTATGACTAAAACACATTTTCCTCACACTTCTGTGAAGAAAATGTCTATAATTCATGGAGGAGCCACAGATTGGTACCTCACTTGTGTGGGTAGAGGTAGTGCCCGCTACCGGAAAAAGACCAAAACGCAACTTGGGCACATCACATTTTTCTACTGAAAACAGACTTTTCTGTTTTTTCTACTTTTCTTTATGGCTATCTGTGGATGTTTGGCAGCTAGGGAAACCTGTAAAAAATGTTTTAATAGTCTAGGGGAATCCAGGGTGTGGTGACTTTTGTAACCCTCATCAGGTGTTCTTACCCAGAAGCCCTTGCAAACCTCAATGACTAAAAACACATTGTCCACACATTTCTGTGATAGAAAATTCTGGAATCTGCAGGGATCAACTCATTTCCTACCATTTACCATTCCCCTATGTTTGACACTAAAAATTGTACTTCACTAGGGCTAGTACCAGCAACAGGAAAGGGCCCAAATCGCAACATGGACACCACATTTTTCCACTGAATACTGACCCTTTTTTGCAATGAGCCTAGCTGTAGATTTTGGACTCCTCGCTAAGCCGACACCTAGGGAAACCTAGTAAACCTGTACATTTCTAAAAGATAGACACCTAGGGGAATCTAGGGTAGTGTTCCTTGCATGGATTCCACCATTTGTTTTTTCTTCTTTACCCACAATGACCTGCAAACCTCAAACTTTCCCTAATTTTGCAAATTTTCATTGTGTTTATTTGCCGTAAACTTGCAGATTGCCAGGAGTCCACAAAACTTCTACCATCCAGCAATCTCCAACTTATCCTAATAAAAATGCTGCCCTACTTGTGTGGCTGGGCCTCGTGCCCGTGACCGGAACAGATCAAACCAAGGTCAGTGAGTGTCCTCTTGCGAGGATTCCAATTGACATTAGTTTGCTCCGTTCCTTTTGAG
Source organism: Triturus cristatus (assembly GCF_964204655.1). Classification (NCBI taxonomy): domain Eukaryota; kingdom Metazoa; phylum Chordata; class Amphibia; order Caudata; family Salamandridae; genus Triturus; species Triturus cristatus. The sequence continues at coordinate 236,059,191 of NC_140590.1, forward strand.
CACTAAGCCCCGCCTCACAAAATGGGCAGCATTTTTTTAGGAAAAGGTGGGGAACTCTGGGTGGTAGGAATTGTGTGGAGTCCTTCTGACTCAGTAAGAATATATCGCAGAAATGCACGGAAAAGTGTGATTGCAGGCAAATTTCGAGGTTTGCAGGGCATTGTGGGTCGGAAAGCTTTTTGGGATCCACGTCAATCATGCCACACTGTATTCCCCTGGATGTCTAGTTTTCAGAAATGCGGGAACCCTGGATGGCTGGAAATGTGTGGCTCTGAGCAGATTCCAGTACTTTGATTCACAGATATATGAAGAAAAGGTTTGTTTTTAGCCTGTTTGGGAATTGCAAGGACTTCTGGGTAAGAAAACATTGTAGGATTCAAGCGAACCATACTGGAGGCCCCTTGGTGTCTAACTTATGAAGATATCTAGGGTTGGTATATTTTCCCTAGAGACAATGTACAACCTGGCAGAGGAAGACTGAAAAGGCAGATATTACTGCACAGCCATGTACTGCTCAAGTATACACACATGCTGTTTAGATTTGGCACGAGGGTGAGTATAAAGTTCAAAATGTTAATTATATTTAAAGTTTTCTGAAGATGAAATCCTAGAATTCACTGTTGAGATAATTATGTAAAACTGAACCCGTGACTCACAGCACATGAGCTTGAACCCACAACAAAGCACCATCCACTTCACAGGCCTTTCACGCGCGTCACACCGAAAACCATTCACACCACCAGTCACGGGCCCAGCACATTACAATAATCACAGAAACAAACCCCGCCATTCGAGGACCCGTCACTTTCATATACCAACAGGAATGACACCGCTATCACACTGCCTGCCAGCTGGCTGAGTGTGTGGACTGGCGTTTGGCTGGCAATGTGTAGTGACCAGCAGCAAGTGACTAAAAGCACACACTGCCAGCCAAGTGCCAATTCTCACATTCCAGAGGCGAGCCACGCACATACCTCCAGCCAGATTCCAGTTCAAACACAACAATCGTACTGCCTGGAAGCTTGCATAGTGTGTGAACTGGCGTTTAGGTAGCAGTGTGTGTATCGACTTGCTGTTGGGCATGACACTCACACACTCTTTTCATCTCAAACAGAAAGAACCGACCTATCTGGAAAAAAATGAAATACCAACTGACTGCATACACAACAGGTTTAACTAAACACATCATACTACTGCCAACCAGGGGTGGGGGGGGGGGTGGGTTGTGTGTGTGTGTGTGTGTGTGTGTGTATATATATATATATATATATTACCTACTGGCGGTCGCCAGTAGGTAGTTATAGTTAGGACCCCTTTTCCATAGGAAAACCTCAACATTCTATTTTTAATAACTTTGGCGCCGGTCGATGAATCCTCGCGAATTTCTCAAAATAGGTGGGGCGCTACGCTCCGCTCCTACCCTGAAAGTCTCGGGGGGATTCGTCAAGCGGGGGCTTAGATAAAAGGGGGGTCCCAAAACGCGTTTTTCCCATGCATTTTTCCATAGGACCTTTAGAACGAGCTACAGCCCGAACGGCTGAACAGAATTACTAGAAATTTGGCAGAGAGGTAGTCCCTAGGTCAAGGAAGTGCCTTTTGTAGGTTTGGTGTAAATCCGTTCAGTAGATTCTGAGAAAATAGCCTTTAAATCAATATATATATCTGAGCCCGCTTACGGTACGCTTACCGTACGCTTACCGTAAGCGTACGGTGGCGTGCGCGAGCGCGATTCTGATTGGCTCTTAGATCTTAGTAAACATTCGAATCGGCCGAAACCAGGAAGCGGCGGCCGCCATTTTGTCTCTCGCACTGAGTGTTGTTTATCAAACAACATGGCCAAAAACATGTTACGGGGCTGTTTTGACAACTCCCTCCCACATAGTCATGTTGAGGGAGTCCCCAAACATCCCCCAAGAGCAAAAACGGTTTTATTTTTTTTTCGGCAATTTCGCCGAGTACGCTTACCGTACGCTTACCGTAAGCGTACGGTAAAAAAAATAAAATAAAAAAAACACTATCCACACTTACCCCACCCCCTGTGCTTTTGGTGGCCGTAGGCCACCAAATGTACAGGGCTTATTAATAGGTAAAAAAAACTAAATTTTGGCAACATGAAATTATAAAATCGAAATAAAAAAAACACTATCCACATTGACCCCACCCCCTGTGCTTTTGGTGGCCGAAGGCCACCAAATGTACAGGGCTTATTAAAGTTGATAAAAACCGTGCACGGAACGAACTGCGTTAAGTGGGCGCGCACGCCTCGAATGGCGTAAAGTAACTTAGCATTTAAAAAACCGTACAAATTCACTGAAAAAACCATAGGTTTCACACACGTTATAGTTAGGAATTAGCATTTAAAAAACCTTGCAAATTCACTGAAAAAACCATAGGTTTCACACATGTTATAGTTAGCGGAAATTTTACTGATAAAAAACCAGTGAAATTGCCCCGTTATAGTTAGTGCTGGCAACTATAACTAACGCGACCGCAATCTTCTGCTGATGACATATGTGTCTTTATGAAAAAAAAATATTTGTAATGTATGTATAGCTAAAAATGTATGGAAGAAGACATGGGCAAATAAGTGTCTAAATACAGTATTAGCATCAGCAGAGGATTGCGGTCGCGTGAGTTATAGTTGCCAGCACTAACTATAACGGGGCAATTTCACTGGTTTTTTATCAGTAAAATTTCCGCTAACTATAACATGTGTGAAACCTATGGTTTTTTCAGTGAATTTGCAAGGTTTTTTAAATGCTAATTCCTAACTATAACGTGTGTGAAACCTATGGTTTTTTTCAGTGAATATATATATATATATATATATATATATATATATATATATATATCAACACAGATTAGTCAGTTCCATTTTACTGTCATGATTGTTCCAATACTTGACTTGTATATGGTACAGCTTAAAAAATGTGGGCACATGTAGGCCAAGATTAGTAGGATACTCTGGGCAGTACATAAGAGTCTCCTTTTGTACTCCCATTTACACTCAGACTCTACATCTCTGATAAGGCAAGTCTTTTTTGGGTGTTTGAGGAATGTATTGAGGAAAGTTACGATCTTTCAATCTAGCCACATTCTCCACCACTCTGACTCTAAGAACATGTGCCTGCTCGACAGCAACTCAACTGCAACAAGGCTGTTACAAACTACTGAAACTGTACAAAACTCATCTTGGAATCTGGTGAACGATTTTTGATAACGAAAGCACCGCAGGACAGCAAATCAAACAAATGAATTGCCAACTTATACCAGCAGCATGACTTTCTAGCAGCATGTTAAGGCTCCAACATGTGATCTGCTCTATCTACACCTCCCATGTGCTTGTTGCACTCTAAAATGCCCACAGCTTTGTGAAATTCTGCTACCTGAACCCAAACAGTCACATGTGAAGTTCTTTCATAATGAATGCATGTGTGCATCTCTTCTGGTTGAAAATTGCAAAGCAAGTAGTTCATTACTCCGCAAGCCCACTGCTCTGTGCCCCCTTTGAAGTTTTTGATGCACAAGCTCTTATGGGAAACCTTTACAGTTGGAGACACATGCCACAGTGCCCTCCTTGAACAGTTCCTTAAATAATTGCACACCCGTGTAGAAATTGTCCGTATAGGGTGACTTTTTTTTTTTTTTTAAAAAGGCCTCTGGCACACTTTTTTTTTTTGTTGCAGTTTTTTAAATTATTTTTCACTGATCGCGTGGGCATCCAAGATGGCCGCCAGAGATGGAGCATCAGAGAGGAGCTCTTGAGGGACCGGATAGTCTTTAGTGAAAATCCTGGGATTCCATCCATCCACTTCCAAGCTGTAACAATCTGTTCGGACTTGCCTCGTTCTGGATGCCTGACCCCTGTCCTTCCAGGAATATGCTGCTCCCCCCCGACAACGAGAGTCGGGTAGGAGGCCTGCTTTTTGGCCCAAACGCATCAGGCAGCTGGTGGAGCATCCTCTATATTCTTGCCGATTTGCCTCCCCCTGCGAATCGCTGAAGTGTCGGAAAAAGTGAAGTTATTGCCTTGTAGCCCAGTTGTGAGCTGCTGCAGCGAGGCCCTGACCCTGCGTGTGGGTCTGCTCTCAGGCGGTGCAGGCAGACTAGGCGCTCTCTCAATGGAGCAGAGCACAGGCGGTGCAGTCGGAGTATGTTCCTGTGGCCGGCTGCTTTGAGCCCAAACATAGTGGTGCGCTCAAGCTTCCTTAACACCTAGCTTCTGGTGGCTGCGTCGTGGCCCTGACACTACATGAGTGGTCCACTCTCGAGTGGTGCAGTCTGGTTGTGCACCCACTTGCTAATCTGGTTGTAGCGATGCCACTGCTGCGTATCCCTTTGGCTGGCTGCACTGGGAATTGCTCATTGCTCGGGGACCCGGGTTCAAACTTTTTTTTCCCCCTTTGCTATGCGGTCGGACCTCCTGGTAACTGCTCCCACAATGGTCGGCCTCCCCATATGAAGGGGGGTCGGCGCGATGCAGATTTCTACCGCGTTCAACAAGTACTAGATCCCGCCTTCTGCTATCACGAAGGAACAGCCTCCCCATCTGCTGCCCCGGCTGGATCCACCCCTTCCCCGTACCACCTCCAACACCCCCATCCATGAATCTGGATAGCTCCAGTGGGGCATTCTAGCAGCTGAAAGAGTGATACAAAATATTCTGAGGCCCTTTTGAGGCTGTCTGACTGGAAGGCATCACCAATGAAAATGGTGCCCATTCAGCGCATCTGGATCTGACATAATGGCTCCACAATGAAAGAGAAGCAGGACTAAGGGAGTCTATCATCAAAAGAAAAGTAGGACTATTCTAGGTTGCATCTATCGAGCAGCGTTCTTGTAATATGATCTCCTCCCTTGCTCATCTCAGCCCAGATTCCCTATCTAACGCGCACAATCTGACCAATGCAACGTCACACTTTTAAGTCCCACGCTACCATACCAATTTTCATAGGATTAGACCCTATAAAGACTAACACTGAGCAAAGGATACTTCTAATTATAGAAAGTACTCTTAATCTTACTAAACTACATCCTCTTGCTACAAAATTACAGTAGACCTGCATACAGCAGTCCTATGCAAACTTCCTACTCAAATTCAAAACATCGCACGTCTCTCCCTATGTGCCTCGTATTCAGATATGCCTCCAAATAATGCCTGCCCTAACGACAACCTGCTGTCACAGTTGATCCTTAATGTTTTAAATATTATCTACCCCCCCCCCCCCGGCAGGCTTGGTGGACCGCATCTCCCTGCATACCGATGATGTGTTATATATGGCATCACCAGGCGGTCCATCCTTGTGCTCTTGAATATCTGTGACCTTTATGGTCCGGTTTCTGGCTACACCATTAATTGGTCCAAACGTGCTTCATGGCCCACCACCACAACTCCCAAAGGGATGTACTCTGAAGATCACAGAGGGAAGTTTTAAGTATTTGGGTATTTGTTAGGCCTCGTGCGGATGAATTCCTTAAAAAAAATCTCATGCCTCCCTTGGAACGTCTCGGAGGTGATACGAGGCACTGGCAATCCCTACTGTTGACATCGCTTGGGAAAGCGGCACTTTTTAAAATGATGGCGCTTCCCCGATTTCTCTATGCTCTGGAAAATACCCTGTTCTTTTTACCCCCAGGTTACTTTAAAGCGATAGCGGCGGAGGTCCAGACCCAGCGTTTAAAGCCGACCGGTTTGGACTGGGAGAGGGGGGTGTCATGAAGGCGCTATACACCATAAAGCGATCTACCCCACTAATCGGACCCACAGCACATACAGTGCAGATAAGGTACGTGGCACTGACAAAACTGTGCTGGAGTGGGGTTCACTCCACTTTGGGACACACACAATTAGGAAAACTTAGAAATAGTAAGGGTTTCCACAGGTGGGATGCTATTGGCCTCTCCACGGTGGGTGACTTATGGGTCAAAGTGAGATGGTCACCTTTGCCTATCTCCAAGAACACTATGAGCTGGCACCCTCTGAAATATTCCGTTACATGCAGATCAGACACGCACTTACGGCAGTTATACCAACTGACACCACACTTCCGGAAGCCTCCCCTCTGGAGGATAGGTTGCTGACTGACCGCATGGTTAAAAGGGCTACCTCTCTCACCTACCGCAAATTGGTTAATAATTTACCTGATGCAACGCAATCTTTACTCATGAAATGGTCCAATGAACTGGGTGACTTGGATGATACAGACTGGCAGGAGGCACTTTCGTCTCCACGCGAAGTGGCAATACCCTCACAACTGAGACTGGTACAGCTTAAAATATTACATTGCACGTACTACACCAGGGTCACATTACATAAGATTGGGAGTACCACAAATCCGTTCTACCTGAGGGAATGTGGGGAGGAAGGCATGTTTTACCACACCATGTGGCAGTGTCCACGGATAATGCCGTATTGGACGGCAGTGATGCGAACAGTGTCTCAGGTGGGGGTGGGGTGGGGTGGGGGGGGGGGGGGGGGAGTCTCGACTACACTAGAGCCCAAAAGATGTCTCTTAAACATTTGGGAACCCACTGACCTTAATCACGCCCTACAGGACTGGACGACTCTTGGGATGATGTTTGCCAAATGTAACATTGCCCGATTGTGGGGCTCACGGTGCTCACCAACGCTACAGGACTGGTGCAAGGACATGGATGGGGCTATGGTGGCGGAGAGGGCGACGTATGTACTCCAGGGCTGTCCCAAGAAATGGGAGAGAGTATGGGGAACATGGAATAAATATCGGGGATATATTTGTACTCCACCTCTTACAGAGCCCGATGACGATTCCGAGGGAAGGGGGTGATGGTGACATCAAATGGCTTACATCACTGCATTTCATGTTTACTGTACTGATTATATTAATGATGTGCGTCTGTAAATGGATTATGCGTCAAACAATTTGATGCAACTTCGCAAATTGTAGTAATTTTGGTGTTTTAATCTGCCCTAATATTAATAAACAGATTTTCAGAAAGAAAAATTATCTACCCCCGCAATATCCCTCTGCAACAATGGAAACATCCTTATTCAAGCATCGAACCGTTGTCTTGATCTATTTTACAATCTTTATGAAGTGCAAAAATATATTCGATAACTCTGTGCCAATTACACCACCTAACCAAAGCCTTGCCGCTACACCAGTACCTCACTCTACTTCCTCTGCCTCTTCATCCTCCCCTTCACTGGAACTGTCTCGGCTTAACCAGTCACCAAGCGGTGCCAATAATGAAGCTAACGTAGCTGATTTTAAGTCCTCCCCCACTACTAAAGATTGCATGACGACCCGCGCGATGGTCTCGCCCTCCACTCACATGTCTCCTCACACGCTATTGAAACACAATGATCTCACCCCCAAACTTCTCAATAACTACAATATGGGGAACTCTGGATCCTCCAGTTGCACATCCTATGCCTCCCGTTTGCACCAGCGGACTCACCACTCATCCACTGCCAGCCAGCCCCAACACTTGGATCTCAACTACCCCAGTCAGCAATGGGTTCACCGCTGAGAACAATCTGACTACCTCAACTACCCACTTCCTCTTTCCTTCCCCATTTCTCCATCCACTAACTTCCTCTCACTCTGCCTACGACCTACCTCCCTGCAGCTGAAGATTGCTTATCACATACCACCAATCCCTGCTCATTCGCGACTCCTAGACCATCCACCCTCTCTTTAAAACCCCCCATTCTTCGACAAGTTGGCAGACCTAAAGCATGATCTCCTACTCGTAAAAGAGGGGCTTCACAACCTGTTACTTTTCTCTAGGAAGATGGAGCAGTTATGGAATCTGAAAAACTTCTCCGAATCCAATCAACCATGCCACCCTGCAATAACTAAACACAACAAGAATATGCCCTTGCCATAATTTCCCATGGGAAACTAGACTGGAAATCAGTCACACCCCAGTCACAGATTCATGCCACATAGAATTAGTGACCATTTAACTGAAGCGGACATTCACTCCCTTCTATTGTACAACTCCTCCCTTAACTCATCACAAGCCTCATTCAAGATCCAGACAATTTCCCCCAACTCGCTTAGAGAACCCAGTGTCAAACTTAGAACTGTGAACAAGGATAATTTACTACATATCTCCACATCGAAATCCCACATCAAAGCATTGCTCCTTAATTGCAGATCATTGGTAAAACACGCGGCCGATATTGCCCACCTCATACTCGCACATAAACTGGACCTACTGATCCTAACTGATACCTGGCTCAATGACGACTCCTCACCAATTTTGGACATCCTAGTACCCTCGAATGACATCCGAATGGATAAACCAGTTAAAGTTGGGGGCGGCATTGCATGCATCTTTCGCTCCGCTCTCACCCTGAAATGTACACCAATGTCTACTCGTGAACAATTGGGTTTTGAAATCTCGAACAATAATCAAACAGTCTGCACAGTCCACACATTAGATCACCCCCCAGGTGACGATCATCTTTTTATCAAACAAATAATGGAGACCATTTCTTCTAACTCGGAACAACACCTTAACCATATCTTCCTTGGGGATTTCAACTTACACTGGAATGACACAAATGACCCTGTGCTCTGCACTTTCAAGTCTTTCTTCTCTGACCTAAACTTCACCCAGTCCTGCAACAAACCCACCCGCAACAAGGGTGCCACCCTTGACTTCCTCATCGCCAAAGAGTGTTATACAACTAGACTACATATTACCATGTGACTGTTCAGACCATTAACTCATCTCCTTTCTCATCTTGAAAAGAGTGCTGATCAGACAGGGTCAACCCCGTAAAAGCAAACTATGGCAAAGAGATCTAAGGAACATCGTTAATCTCATCCACAATAGAAATCACTTCCTCCGCCCCCGAACATGGCTTACCTGTATACCCTTACCGAACAGTACATCCATTCCTTGACGAAATTGCTCCCAAAACACTCAAAAGGCCCCCAGCAAACAATCCAATCCCTGGTTTAACTGCTCCCTCAACAATGAAAGACGCAAACTATGGTTGGCAGAGAGATCATGGAAAAACTCCCCCTCCTTATGGAACCTCAAGCAGTTGAGGTAGACAAGAAATGCGTATCACAAACACACCCTTTTTGCCAAAGCCAATCACTTTAAATCACAACTTGACAATGCTAAAAACAGACCAAAAAAACTCTTCATCAAGCAACAATCAAATAATTCATCCAACCAGCTCTCTTCACCTAATAACTCACTACCCAGTGGTGAGGAGTTATCTACACACTTCAGAGACAAAATGAGAAAAATTGAGCTGGAACTACAACTCCCTCTCCATGTTTACCCATGTTAAGTTCCTCATCTTAGGATACATGGAGGATACTCCAAAAAAATAATCTGTGGTGGGACTCCTTCTCAGTACCAGATGATGAGTAACTATTCATAATTATAACCACTCTGAAATAATCAAATCACTTCAATGATCCGCTACTCGCCAAGTACTACAAAGAGCTTAGATCCTCTATGCTCCCACTCTGGTCTAAAATAGTTCACAAATCTCTCATAAAGGGCCTGATTCCTTGCTGCCTCAAAATTGGACAATTCACCCCATCCCAAAAAGCCTAATGCAGCATTATCTGATCCTAACAACTTCCGGCCAATCCCTAATAGCATGACCTTAACCAAGCTGCTTGAGAAATTTGTTCACAAACCACTCTTCAATCACTGAGATCAGTTTAAACTCTGGGACCAATTCCAATCAGATTGCTGATCCGGACACAGTACTGAAACTGTCCTAATCAGGGCTCGAAAAATCCACTCGACCGCTCGCATTTGCGAGGTAAATTTCATGAGGGCGAGCTATTTTTAGGTCCTACTCGCCCTTTCTGGCGAGTAGGAAGACTAACAAACTTTTGCCCTCTGTCTCTGAAAAAGGAACAAATGTGACAAGATAACAAGATTTAAAGGCATTTTTATTGCTCACAAAGTGATTGAGCAATAAAGATGCCTTTAAATCTTGTTATCTTGTCACATTTGCTCCTTTTCCAGAGACCGAGGTCAAGTAGGTTGCAGTTGGGTCGAGGAGATTTTTTAAGGTACTAGACCTGCAGGACTAGTACCTTTTTTTAGGATTTTTCGAGCCCTGCTAATACACATCGTAGACGATGCCTTGAGATTACTTCACCAGAACAAACTCTGCCTTCTTGTACTACTTGACCTCTCATCGGCATTCGACACAGTCAAACATGATAACCTAATTCATCTCCTCGAGAAAAGGATGGGGCTATTCGGTCCAGTTTTAACTTGGTTTGCCTTATTCCTTCACAACAGAACGCAAAGAATCAAAATCAAACACTCTTTAGCTAACAGTACACCAATACCAATAGGAGTGCCCCATGGATCGGCACTCTCACCCACGCTTTTAAACCTACTCATTGAACCCCATACCGAAATTCTGAAGTGTGCAAATATCCAATACCACATGTATGCCGATGGCACTCAACTATATCTGAAAATCTCATCACCTGATGACATCTTAACTCTGTTCTGATAAACCCAACATTGGCTAACTCATAATCACCTTATGCTAAACTAATTCAAAGCCTATTTCCTCCTTATTGCTCCCCATCACTCAGCCCCTGTACAAGACTGGCTCGAACCACTAACTGCACTCCTCACGTGTGGACTCTGCTAAATCATTAGACCTAACTCTGGACAAACACCTGAATATGCAAAACCACATCAGTGCAACCACTAGAGGAGCCAATCACCAACTCAACACATTAAGAAAACTCAAACCTTTCTTACCAATGGATGTCATGCAGCCCAGCAGTTCAATCACTAGTCCTCTCCTGCCTCGACTTTGGAATTGCAACCGTCAATTGAAGAATCTTTATCGGTCTACACCCTTAAGTTATACACCTATTCATTGGTGCTTTCACTCAGCATATACATCTTACTCCTATAACACACACTGTTGCTGGGAATGTATGGTCTGAAAACCAAATGGCCTTTGAACAGGACCAGAGACTCATTCACAGATCTAGCTTTCCTTGGAATATAGATCTGAAAAAAGATCTACTAAATGGTCAAGAACAGGCCAAATCTTAAAGAAAGTCACAATGAAGATGATCTTGTGGCAGTGCTGCAACATTATCCACAACTTGCAGCATAACACTGCAGAAGCAAATACTGATTTTGACTCATGGTTACTGGAACTATATGGCATTTTCCATCAAGGGACTAGTTGACCAATTTAAAGACAGTGATTATTTTCTTGGCAACCCATCAACAAAGTTAAACCCCATAACTGATTAATATGGAGATTTGTGGGAGTTCACCAGGTAGCAAGAGTGGGTCTTAAGTATGGCACTGTTGTCACTCAAAAATGGTTCTGCGTAGAAATGAGTCTGCTCAACGGTATCATCCAAAAACACATCCTCAATAAACAATTGAACAGAACTGATAATTAAAAAGTTATTTGTATTGACTCGACACCCTGCAACACCACTAAAGGCCGGCAAAACAGACTGCACCATATGCATTCAGAAATTCCAATTGGAAGCCTTCCAGCCCCTACCTGCAATCCAGGCCAGCTTGTTCTTGCTGCATTATCGGCATATGAGTGCCCTCCTCCAAAAGTGGCACTTCATAAGCACTAATAGTGGATTCATCTGTTGTGCGAAAATTCACTACCAGAATCTTCAACTTGATCCTCTGCCTCAGATGCAGAGGCAGTCTCAGAGCCATGTTCAAAGGCAGATTCATCAAGCATTGGCATAGCCAATAGGCCTCGCATTTGGGACCTTAGAAGTCTTGTTGCACCAAGGATATTCCGCTGCATCACTAAATACTTATAGGGTCCAAAAAGTGAGACCTACTGGCTATGATTTTAAACTGCATGTGTTGTTGTTCCGATGGTGCTGTGTATTGTTGTATGTTCAGGGCCACTGGAATTATGCATCACGGAAATGCCAAATTATGCGACAGGGTTGACTAAATTATGTGGAAAGAAAAGGAAAATTATGCGGCATAATGCAGCAGATTTTTTGATACTATGCCTTCATTATTTTGTCACTTTAACACTTGGTAATTCTATTTGGGCAAATATTTCATATCATTAGCACCAGTTTAACAATCAAATACACAAAATGTAACTGAACGATGACCAGTTAACCTATGCAAAGGGCAATTCAATTTTGCACAAACCCACGCTGCCATATTTTTTGTAACTTTTGATCCTTTTGAGCTAGAAACTATTCTTTTTTTTTTTTTGTTAAAAATTTGCATATTACGCAACAGATTATATGGGAAATGCAACAAATCAATTTTGCGAAAATACCTGCGGTCACAGTATCACATAATTCCAGAAGCCCTAGGTATGATGCATTTTAGGGTATGCTGTAATTTTGACGAATTCTTAAAATGAGGAAAGTCAGCCTGATGAACACAGGCTGTTGAAGCAATTTTAGGGAAAATGTAAAATGACAGATCACTTTTCAATTAAAATGTTTTTGTAGAAAACGTAAATGTAGTAAAAGAAGAGGATAGCGTGCCAAAGAGGTAAGAGAAAAGGGGTGGGTATATAGACAGGGGTTGCATGGAGCAGGGATTAACAGGATTGCGAGAAAAGGTAAGGGCTTAGTAAAAAAAAAAAAAAAAGAAAAAAAGTATATCAGGAGGGAGAATAAGGGACTTGGAAAAAATTAAACCAGCTTGACGAGTCGAAGCGTTTTTTTAAAAAGGGAACAAAGCAGGAGTGGGAGTCAGGGATTTTCTTAAAGGGAGTAAAGTTGTACAGGGAAATAAGGGATTTGAAAAAATTATTAAGCGGGAGGAAAATAAAGGGTTTGAAAAAAACAATCTTAGTAAAGTGGAAAGGGGTGTAAAGTGGGAAGAGTAAAGGATTTGAAAAATAAATGGAGTAAGGTGCTTATTGAAAATATAGGAGTAAAGAAGCAGGGGGCAGGATAACTAGGGGCACAGAAGACAGGAAAGTAAAAACAAAGGGAGGGATGTTAGGTGGGGGCCCTCTTAAAAGCCACTCAATGAAAATCAAGGATGAAGAAAGTAAAGTTTCTTCAAGAATGGCTTTCAGCCGGGTGATTGTCAGCCTGCTGAAAGACCTTATTGAAGAAAAATTGTTATGTATGCAGTTATTTTTGCCTTCGCTTTATGATAGGGGAAAGACCTGTCTGGTTTATTCTGTGCTGTCTCACTGTATTGCTGTGTTTTTGACTTTGGGGATGGATAGGTCACATTCTGTGGGTTGCTGTGGTCTCTAAATGGGTCATGGGATAGGTTCTCTTTTGTCTGCCGTGTTCCATGTGCGATTGCTCTTGGAGAGTCCATTAGAAGCCACCTCAGAGTGCGCTAAGTGTCACGGCCACCAGTATTTTGTAGCTGATACTGAATCCTTCCTTTGATAAAGCATTCGTATTTCTCCGCAGCTAGAGATAGTGAGTATTTGCACATTCCTCTTTCCATTGCAAACTGCGCCCCTACCTTTTGGTTCATCTTTCACTGAACGTATCCTAGTTTCATAGACATGCATCTTAGATTAGGAAATGAACCCACCTCAGATGGATATGTGTGGTATCCTGTCTTTTGTTCTAGTCTGGTGTAGAGTGTGGTGAATCGTGAAATGAAAGGTGTTTGAAGGAGACAACCCCTGGCAGCCTCAAAGCAGTGCACAGCAGCAGTATGTCGAGGGTGCAGTGTTGATCAAGAAAGGCCCGCCAGAGTTGTGCTCAGCGGACGAGCGCTGCATAAAGGGCTACTTATTCGGTTAAAGTGAAGCACTATTAATGGAAGAGTCAGAGCAGCCAGGGCGGGCAGTGCTGCGGAGTCCTGATCCAGGAGAGATGAAAAGGAATTCTCGAAGCTGCTTTCATGATTTTGCATTTGGAAGACCTGACCCATTTTTGCCTAAGACCACAAGGGGCATCAGCTCACTGTGGTAAGGGTGAACAGCGCTTTAGCGCGTGGGGCCTATGTGGAACTGTGTGCTATACAATGAAGGGAACACAGAAAGAAAAGTGTGGTGCTGCAATATCACAAAATGTCAGCTGTACAATGCTAAAAGAAAGGCACAGCGTAGAGTGAAAAGGGCTCGTCATACAAACTCTCTGATGTACTTTTTCAGTGTAAGAGTGTCTGCGTCCAACGGAGATTGCTTTCACTTTGTTTTCCGTGGCCTATTGGAATAAGCAAGCGCTGAAGCTGTCGAGGAGGGAGTGGGGGCAGGCACAGTGGTGCGGGTGCAGTTGTAAAAGGCAGGGAGAGGGTGAGATTGAGAAAGGGAAAGATAGGGATCAAAGGAGAACAAGCTCGCGCTGAAGATGATGAGGAGGGAGTGGGAGGGGCTAGGGGAGGGAATTCATGCCCTGTAGAAATCCAGATGGCAGGGCAGCTGTGCACGTTGCGTGCGCTTGTGCGCGTAACAGCAAGCTGATGGCCGGCAAAGGTAGCACTTTGAAAAGCCCCTTACTAAAAGTCGAGCCGAGCAAGCAGCGCATGCGCTGCTCTAGATTCGACCTAAAATGCAACCCATAAACGGCAGGGCAGCCAGTTTACGGGCAGCCATAATGCTTACTAAGGAAACACAGCAACAATAACCAACAGTGTCAAATTTGAACCTGGACTGTGGCTGTATGAAACAGTAAATATAACTATTGACTTATAATAATCTAGGAAAAACTATAAATACAAACCACACTTTGAACTTTATACTCCAAAATATAGCTCTCACTTGTCACAGACCACTATACTGAGCATCAGCTGCACCTTACTCTTCATAGTTACAGCAATCACTAATGATCTCCCACTAGAAAGGAAAAACAAAAGAATATTACGTACACATCTTGTACAAATCCAATGTGAATTTGACACAATAAAACAGAGGCTATATATGGTGCAGTTATTGCACCATTTAAAAAAACACATTCATGCAGAGCAATGATACTCATTTGAAGTAAATAGTACATAAAGTTTTATTACCAAAGACCTGCAACTACACAAACTGCATATCTATTAATGCCGAATCTGCTAGTAGGACTTGCCACTAAGGAAATCAAAAGATTTGAACTACAATATAAAGAAATAAAAAATTAAGCTGCCAAATGATGACAAATCCGTTAACATCATAAAGCACAATGAAGTCTGCCTCTGGGGACAAATCGGCGTCATAATCATCCAGTATGTCCCCAAGGGTGCACAGAACAAAGGCAATAAGTTGGTTCCCCAGTGAGAAGTGACTCTTTCTCCAGTCCCCAGCCAAACGCTGGCCAAATACCAGTTCACAAGCAAACAGCCAGTCCACACATACCTCCAGCCAAATGCCAGTTCACCACACAAACATGTTCCGTGGACTTGCTTTCAACTCCTCCCAACACCCTCCCACCCCTACCCCGCCTATAATCTTCATGACCAAATTCTGGAAATTGTGATAGACCTGTAGAATTGCAGTAGCCAATCACGTTTGTCAGGCATGTACATTTAATTTTGGATTGGTCCTTGTAGTAGATGAGTCCTTCCACTGGGTTTGCAGACTTTATTGTAAGCCATGAAATACCAAGAAAGTTATGTCGGCACGGTTAAGATTGATAGTTTCATGAGTGACTGTCAGAGTGATACAAACTTACGGAACCTTCAAGTGCAGTTAATAAGATGAAATTGTACGTAAAGGCACAGAAGTGAGGAGATGTTACATCTATTTCAGGGGCCCTTAATGGTGGTAGTCTTAACTTCAAACTCTCTACCCTGTATGATAACTTGGGGTGGGAGTAACTCGTGGAGTTACACTCTGGTATTCCCAGAGTTACCTAAACACTTCCTAGATTCCGGGGACTTCCACGAGCTGGTGGAATTCAGCACGTCGTGCTGATTTTTAGTTTTGGGAGCTTGTTCTACGCTGCAAAATCAGGACGAAGAGTGCGACGCATCAGATGACGCGGCTTCTTTCTGCCGCAGATTTGTCAACGCCAACTATAGTGATCCGTGCCTGCCAGTGTTGAGATCTCGCTTTCTAGTGCTCGAACATCGTGCTAGGAGACGCAAATTCTCGCTTAACTCCGCATTCGTGAACTATGCGAGGAAAAAGCTCTGCCATGCGGCGGTTGAAGTTTTGCTGGCACTCTGTGCTCTAAGCAGAGTGCGGAGTGGGCAAATCTATGAATGCTGCCACCGGAGCAGAATAGTTCTCCCACCCTAACGATAATGGGCTGCTCAGCTCTTCTAGCTTATCATGGAACTTGATTTAAGAAAAAGGTATGCATTTCTCATTTAAATGCAGTGTAGTCCTGAATAGATGTTTGTGGTGGAGATAAGGTGTAACAGACACTAGTGCACCTCAATCCCTCAACTTCCTACCGAGATTGGAAGTGGTTAATATGGTATTGGCTTTGTTGTGTAACAAATTAGGCTTAAATAGGACATGTACCAAGCAATGTTGATTGCTTGGTTACTCGAGTGTCTCCGCTAAAGTGACTTCGCCCCTACTTTACTTCGATGTCTTAGCAGACTAAGTAAGGCCTCTGGCTGCACCTGGCACTTGTACTTCGTGCATTGCATCTGAGCACTCGGCATAGCATTTGGCCATTCTTTATACCCATGCATCCTGCTGGGCATAGCTTGCGACTCTATAATCTTAAGGAATATTTTGCTGTTTGGATGATGTACCTAGACTTTAAAGTCTCCATGCGTGTCAACCTGTTGCTACTACCACCTCATCAAACGGAGCCACAAACTTTTCAACAAGAAGACATGGACCTATATATCCTTAGAATATGCTTTCTAAAGTTGATATCGCGCATTTCACAAGTAGTCACTCTGCTTTAAGTTAGAGGGTACGTTTTTGCAGGGAAAATTAGATTTCCTTATTACTGCTAATCCACCACCCTTGCTTGGTTTATCCTCATTACTTACTATTTACCATGTGACCCTTTGGCATCAAATGTGGCAGTAGAGTACAGCAGTCATCGTTCTGCTGAAGTCTGCATATGCCTCTCCAACCTGTACTAAACTGACGATGCAACGTCCGGTAACATTCTTTTTATCACACCTAAATGTGCGGACATAATATTGTGGATGTCAGTGGTAACTGGATACATGTTGACCATGAGTAATGTGACTGATTCAGAATATCAACAGATGGTTTGGACTGAAGAAGAGCGGTGTTTGTATGTATTAACTTCATGTTGTAAACTTATACGGAGGTGTGTGCACCAGAAATGATTGCAGGAAATCAGAGAAACCTGCAAGTCTCCTGGAGTTTGCTGTGTTAAGGTTCACTGATTAAAAGTAGTGTCTCACCCCTTGCTTTCACATGCTTTCCCTGGCTCTGGTTGGATCCAGATAGGCTTGTCGTACACTCACTGACGATATTCCTGCTGCACTCAACCACTGTATGCTCAGCAGCGCTGACCTTAAGGACTGGGCTGTCACAAATCACATGACCTCAGTCCCTATTCTGTGTTTGCGTTTGCTTTGCTGCAAGTTTAGTTTTTACAAGGAGCTCCCTTAACTTTGCTCAAGCCTGGAGAATGCATCCCACAGAAAGATTAAATCAGAGTTAAAATTGTTAGTGTTGTCACAGCCCTCCACGAAAGGTACAAATTATTAAGTTAAAAGCAAAAGAAAGAAAGCAACCACATGAATGTTTTAGGTGAAAGTATACATGTCGTCCAACCAAAACGATGGTTATAAAGGTGTTCTTCAAGGGAGGGACACAATAAAAGGAGGAGAGCATTACATAAGAAGCAAGCAAATGAGATTTGACAAAGGTTGTTGGGACAAAAAGAAAAAAAGTCCCCTGCATGGTGATGGCTGAGTATCCCTGCCCGGAGTGCCCCAGCGGCATCGATATCCGGATCCCTGATAACTGTTTTTGGTCATGGGCAAACATGGATCATGTGTGTGCCCTATGACCTAGGGCTGTCTCTTGGTAATGCGGTCTTGTTAGACGGTGAGGTGCGCACTAAGTACCACTCTCATAATGGTAGTGGGTTAAGTAGCAAGAGTGCGGTGGTGGTAGCATACTTGTTTTGTGTTTAATAGTGATCGGTAGTGTGACCAAGCATTCTTACCTTTTGTAGTGCCTACCAACCCACTCATGTAAAGTTCTGCTGTTTACCTAACTCACCCTTTGCCTGAATAGGGAATGTATGTAGCACTGGGCAGCACGTGACAGTTGCATGTGCATGCTGGGATGCACGTGTGCCTGTGAATGGTACATAACCTGGAGGCCTGTGGGTTCCATTTTGGAAGCCGAGGGCCTAGTACGCTTATTAGAGGGGAGTGCTGCAACCCCAGACACATGTGGCTTGTGTTCCTCAGGGCTGGGGTGGGAATAAACATTCTGGAGGAAGGGAAACGTATCAAAGGTTTTTTTTTGCAATTCCAGGAAGAGTTGGTGGTGCCTGGGCTCATTGTCGGGGAGATGGTGGATCTGTTAAGGTCGGCATTTTAGGAGCAGGGAATCTTGATAGTGCGGAAGGCTTGGGCATTTGAACCTTTGAGAGGCATATTTCAATGGAGTCTGACAACCAGGAGTGATCCTCCATTACTCCCTTTGTGTGTGTTCATTCCGTCATAATTGAAGCGACACCTGCTGTGGCACTGTTATTTTGACAGTGGAAATGGCAGAGAAAAGGGCACTTCAAGGGAGTTGACACCCACAACCCATATGTCAAAGGACCATACACTAAATCATATCTGTATCTTTATTTAGGCTACGAAACATGGGAGCATAATTTCCAGAGGTTTTTCAGCAGCCCTGTTCATTAGCTGAAAGAAGATGCTCAAGAATTCTAGTTGGTGCAACCAGGGCTGGGGAGTGAGGGGCCATCACGCTGAAAGCGAAGACCACTTGCTGCGTGCATAAAGCACCAGCCATTTGCCTGCCAATACGAGTGTGCCCTGTGAAAAGGAGAGAGCCTGGAGGGAAAAAGGCCCAGTAGGGATCTTGGCAAGTGGATCTTAGTTAGCAAAGTATTAGACACCCGGCCCAGTCACAACCAAAAGAGCCACTTTCCTACTTGTGGAAGTCTGTAACACTTGTCTGTGCTGCCACTAAGTTGCAGGCTGTCACCCGATACAGCTGACATCATTTGGGCTGTTGCCTGTGACCCCTATATGCCAAGCGAGGGTCACTAGGATCCTTAGAGCAGTCACCTGTATTAAAGCAAACCCAGCAACCAGCTGAGGGACTTTAGGTCAAGATCAGAAGCCCACCTGCAGTATTGCCACTGCCCCATTACCTTTCTGGCTGGAAACACGAAGAAGAAACTGCCTGCTGCACCTGGAAGACATCGCTGACTGAGACTGTGAACGCCACTTCAGTCTCAGTTTGAAGATATGTTGCAGCTTGTTTGTTGCTGGAGCTAGGGAAGACGTGCCCTGAGTCCCGGACACTTCAGGCCATGTTTGGGTAGTACTGGGTCAGGGCTGGCTGGTCCGTTGGACACTTGCACACGCTCAGCAATTTAGAACAATAGTGAGCTGAACTTTCATGGCTGAAGACAGACTTGGTTGCACATTGTTAGTGTAAACCGTACCTATGGGGTTTCCTCCGGCAATATGCCAGGTACACGTTGGTTAGCTTGGAGAAGGGAGTGAGAGAACCTGGGTGTGAGGGCGTGGTGGTACTGCCTATGGCAGCACCAGTGCTCTAGCCTTAAGAGACTTTTAGTGTTCATTGTTTCGTGCACTGCATTATACTTTACGTTTGTAAAAAATACTGCTTTTCTTAAAGGTAAGTAATGAAATGAAAGTGAGGTTTATATAGCGCAACTGTCACTCCTGACGGAGTCTCCTGGCGCTGCAGATAACTGGAACCGACTGTAACTGTATGGGCTAAATCATGGCCAGGGAGCAGACATCTGTTAGGCCAAAAATCCAAGTCTTAAGGGCTCTTCTAAACAGATCTTCCCGTTGGATCGCTCTCAGTTCCTTTGGCAAGCTATTCCACGCTTTTGCGCCCAAGTATTTGCCTG
This sequence comes from Triturus cristatus, assembly GCF_964204655.1. Classification (NCBI taxonomy): domain Eukaryota; kingdom Metazoa; phylum Chordata; class Amphibia; order Caudata; family Salamandridae; genus Triturus; species Triturus cristatus. The sequence continues at coordinate 236,079,128 of NC_140590.1, forward strand.
GACAATTCGATTATTGATGCCCCTGTGGGTATTTTAAGTATTGAGCCTTTGCGTACCTTTCACCTACCTCCCCCTGCAGAGCCTTGGACTGCTCAACCTGTGCAACCACTGAGTCTTGTGTTGAAGTGGTTGTGCTTGGCCCAGTTACTCGGGATCCACAGTAGGTTGGACCCCAGGACATAAAGAGTGAAAGGACACAACTCCCCATGGTTGGGGGTCCATTAACCCCTGCTTGCCTCTGGCCTCCCGTAAGCGGGTCTGACACCCCAGATGATCAACAATGGGCTGACCGAAAGCCATTGTCTACAAAAGCTATTTCAACTACTGACCGCTTAAGCTGTCTGTAGGTGAGACATAAAGAACTCCTGGCCACTCAAACCAATATTAATTTATAGCATTATAGACCAATGTCAGTTAATGAACTCTAAACGATTTATAGGCCTGAGCCAGAGGGTTAAGGCCTCGAACAAGAGGAGGGCATTTATCAATGTATGGAGGCGGAGTCAGTAGGGCTACTAATGATGTTGGATCATTCCACCAACAGAGGACTGAATAATAATCAATCAGATAAAGACTAGAATATTTGGGGACCAGATCTCCACTTGTCACTCTTTGATCTCTGACACTCACCCATTCAGTGGAATGCTTATTCCTATGTTCTAATAAATGGGATAAAGTACCCTCTACTGGAGTTCCGTGACCATAGAGAGGAAAAAGCCTGAAGGCCAATGTTTATCAAGATACGGAAATACATGGTCACTTGCAATATCCTTATAACGTGCTTAATGGGGTATCTGTAACCAAAATGCTTAAATCTTTGGTCTCTTACTCTTTAATTTAAATGGCTGTATATTTAAAGACCTCTACAATAAATGCAGAATCTGTAGGGCAAAAATAAACAAACTATCATATAGCTATTAATTTATTGCAAACAAATAATCCGTTTAAGCTACCTAAACAGGTGTAGTTTGGAAAGGTATTGTAATATACATAGGTTCTAGATATCTTTAATGAACCCTAGCAGTTAAATAATTAAGATACAGCTGTAATTTCTCAATTCTGTTGATGACTGTTCAGATTGAATGAAAAGTAGCTCGGAAGAGTTGAAAGCTAGTTCTCTGTTAAACAATCTCCTAAAAGGTTGTAGACACCAAGTAGACCTAATCATAAAATAATGCATCCTATAGTGCATATTGATGGTGATTGTGATTGATGAATAGCTGGGTAAAAAACATAGTTTCTCTTCTGGGGTGGCCCCTCTAAACAATAATTGTTATTCTCAAAGCTCTGCCTTTGTCCTGGTCTGCTCACTGTGGTAGTAGGTATTGTGACGCCACAACTCTGCTATAAAATCATATTACAGTAAAGCATCTACATCCTAGTCTTGTTATAGGTGACTTGATGTCTCAACTGAGCTGTGATAAAATGAAAGGCAGATTTTTATTAGGTCTGACCTACAGACAGATCTAGTTGTCTTGCAAGGCTTATGTAATACATTCATGATTAAAAAAGATAAACCTACATAAAGGGGCTTTGGGTCAGCCCTCTTCTCCCATTGATCTTGTTCAGTGATAGTTCACATTCTGCTTTCTCAGGAGCTAGTTACCCAATTCATCCATTGCATTGCGAGTGACTGCATTTTGCCTGAGCATATGTGCATATCCACATCAAATGTAGTGCACTTCAGTCCCAAGGGTGGTAGGCCAATAATTTGTCAATTATTTTTCTATTGTCCTTGTTTTTTTTTGTCTTTGTACGATTAAATTAGATCTACAGATGACCGCAATTGAAAGCCAATAATACCCTTTCGTTTATGCGGTAATAATCCTGTTTTTTTTGTCCTGGATTAAAGTAAAAAATGGTTACCCTGGCTGTTTTAAAATGATATGCTATGATTAATTGAAATAAATATATTGCAATCATATAGTTACCACCCATTGTGGTTCCTGATTTATCTTCCCTCCACTTACGTTTGTGAATAGCCAGCCGGGTTGGAATTATCGCCGGTGAGTTTGCCATACTTTATTCTACATCACAGAGTAGATTACATCTCAGTTCTCACTCCATTATCCTTCTCCCCCCTCCCCCTTAATGCATATACTCACCCTTGCTCTTCTCCTTTTCCCTCCTTTCTTTGCCAGCCCCACTTCATCGAACCTCGCAGCTCTTTCAGGTACCTTAGTCTTTGCCACACCCCACCGTCCAGTTGGTCACGGTCCTGGCCTTATATGTGTACCTTCCAGTTTTTCCAGCCCGCCACCATTCTCTCGTTCGTTGTCACTTTCCTTGGCTTCTCGACGCGACTACTTTTAAATCTCAATGTCTCACTTAGCGCCTTATACTTTTATCTTCGAACACCAGTGTCAGCTACCTAGCCTTTACCTCTATTTACATCTTTGTGACAGCAATAGTACACAACTGTTTAATTTGTGTATATCTGGCTGGTTGTCACCACCACAACACTTTTCACTAAGTGTCCGGATCATGTCACCAGAGTTATTGTTTTTTAACTGTCTTCCGCCGTCACTACGCACTTAGGGTTTCCACATAAATGCGATATTGTACTTCCACATGACCGGCCGGTCATGCTGGATCGTCCAAGCGTCCACTTTACTTAAGATTTCCCAGTATTTCTTTCTCATTTGATTCTTTGTATCTCCCCGCTCCCCCTGCCCTTAAGTCACGGGATCACTCCCATATGTGACGAAACACGTGTCGGCTGGTTGCTTTTTCGTTGTTACATTGATTAAATACATTCCAAATCATCATTCTGGTGTGGACCACAGATTGTTTTGATACTGGACATCTCATTCCTACACATTGACCCCAACTAAGTGTGCCCGGGACATTGTTTCTCATATAGTTATTACGGTTATGCAGCATCATGTTTTCTCCTTTTCTAGGTCTTGGCCCTAGACGGCAGGCATGCACTGCCTATAAGAGAGACCTGCTGTATCTACTTCGTGGGCTTAAAGCCAGCCCATAGGGTCCCTGTTTGCTGGCACCAAAGGCGCTCCATTTTGCGATCTCCCAATTTGTCGAGAGCATGCATACGTCATGCCTCTTCCGCTGTTTCACCCTCCCCGAGAGCACCGGTCAACTACTGTTAAACATTCGGAGCGGCCATTTTCATGCATTGTTTTGGGACTACTTTATTATTTTTGGAAATAGGTGACTGGTCCTGCCACACGTTAGGAGCAGATTGCTGCTGGTACGACTTTTTCTGCAGAACACAAAATATATTTTTTCCATTTAGTGTTTCCTACTGCTCTGTGTAAAGCGAACCTGTGGGTTCAGGCTCTGCTGGTAGATCATGTGCTCTGTATTTAAGTGATCTAACTCAATGATTTGGGCTTGGTTGGATAGTCACCCTGACTTAGGACCCGGAAGGAAATGCTGCATTACTAGCAGATGAATTTTTCTAAAACATGTTTATACAAAACATGGACAGCAAGCACTTGTGGCCATGTTCCTTTCAAAGGTCACTGATCCATGTGCATTGCCTGGTTACTGTTCACTCGGATTGAGTTCTGCTTCTCCTTAGGCTCCAGGGCACTCCCAAACTGAACTATTGGGGCATTCCATCTGATCCCTCCTTGCGAAGGCACTCTATTCTTTGGGCATTTCGAGGCTGTGGTGCCCACTGTAAGATCGGGCCAGGACAACGCCTGACTTTAAGATGGTGCCCGCCCCTTGACTTCGTTCTGCCTGCAGTTTTCTCTGGTTCTTTGGCGGCTGCCTCTCCCAGATATCTAGCTTCCTGCTGATTGCGCCTTGATAATCACTGAAACAACCCCATCCACGCCTGGGTTTTTGTTCGGACAGCGAACTCCCTCATTTGATTTCGACATTCTCAGATTAAACCTGATCATTATCCTGACAACGGAGTCTCAAAATTATGGCCGATGCCCGGTGGAGCTGCCTAGACAGCTATGGAGGAGATCGGCCCGGGTTCACGCCCTCGACCGTCACCTACCTAGCCGGACAATGGGCACAATTTCTCCCAATCTCCCTGTTATGTCTCCTTCCTCCCCCTCTCTCCGAATTACCGTACCATTGTTTTTTTTATCCTATGTTTGATTATGCTCTTGTAACAGATGTAACTTGTAACTCCTTGATCCTCATGTAAAGCGCTCTGATATCTCCGGGTCTAGCCAGCACTATATAAAACTTTTCAAATAAAACATCTACCAGTAGGCTTCCTTCCAACCGTGCCCCTCGTGTTGGGGGTTCTCTTCCCCTGATACTGCTTTACAATATTGCTCTAGAGGTTAGATTCCTGCTGAGTTTAGACCCGACAGGAAGCTGGCACAGTGCTCCGAACCTACTGGGGTGTCCTGCAAGTGGCTAAGCCAGAGACCATGTTGAATTTATGCCTGGACACTGTAGGTAATTTGTTTCACGGCACTGTATAGTTGGAGATACCATATGCCGTAGGATTCAGAGGGCTAGTGCCAAGAAGTAATTTACTTAGCTGTGTTTGCCTCGCCCAAGCCTCAGCAGACCTGGGGCAGTTTCTTTTGCTTTCCTGGGTGCTTTGCTCGGTTGTTTCCTCAACTTCGATGTACTTATGGCTGTTGCTTGTCTTTAGGGTGCCTATAAGGTGCCTGACTCTGCCATTCCTAGGAGTGCTCGGCTTTTGATTTTGTAGAGACCTTTACCTTTGCTATTCAAAGTATCTTGCTGCTTTTGGCTGTTATTCAAGGCGCATGACTTTAGTGGTACAGGTACCCTGAAGTGTTTTTGTTCAACCCGCAAATGAAGTCTTCGATTGCCAGAGTGCCCAGATGTGCCTGTTAGTAGTTTTGTGAATTACAAGGCGTGTGCTTTGCTGTTCTGGGCCATTAGAAGTGCACTGCTTTACTTTTCCTAGTTTGTCTCTTTACTATACTTTTTAGACACCAGCAGCTGCTGACGCTAGCAATGCATAAATATTTTAAAGTCAATAAATTGGCCTTAAACACCATATTAAGTTAAAGTACTCTGTTCTTGAATGTAGTAATTACAGATTTTAGTGTACCATCATGAGGGTATTAACTTTATTATTATGCATACGCTGAACAATCTGAGTTTATCTTTGAGTGCCTAGAGGTGCATGCACGACTTTGCTGTTTTGAGCGCATTCGCACGTCTTTGTCTACCCAAGTGCTAACAAGTAGTGCCAAAGCCTATAGGTCTTGGCAATCTGAGAGCTATAGGCATTGGCAATGCTAATATATTTATGTATATTAATCAAAACAGCCCCAGAGCCGTACTCTAATGCATTTATATTGTAAACGCCTATAGCTCTCAGATAGCTGAGACCTATTGGCTTTGCCAATGCTTGATTCTTTTTGTGGCATTACTTGCAAAAAGAAAACCTAATAATAAAATAACCAGTGCAACAGCTTGTCAAGGCCTGTCGACCTTTATTCTAGATAGACTAACACTTGGTAATTTGTTACAAACTGCTTTCCGAAAGATATAACCCTGTCCAGTCTCAATGGACCTTCAATCAATCAAGGTGTTAAGCGCGACTACTCACCCGTAAGGGTCTCAAGGCTCTGGGGGGGATTGGGAGGGGGGGGGGGTCGCAGGTGCCACTCCATCAAGGAGGGGGTCTGTCAAAGAGCCAGGTTTTGAGGTTCCTTGCGAAGATGGGCTGAAATGTCTGTCTGAGGTGGAGCAGAAGGTCGTTCCAGGCTCTGGCCGCGAGGAAGGAGAAGGAGCGGCCTCCCAATCTGGTCTTTCTGGTGCAGGGGACTGCGGCGTAGGAGAGCTGGGCTGATCGTAGGGTCCTTTGGGGTGCGTGGAATTTGAGTCGGCTGTTCAGGTATGCTGGTCCGGTGTCGTGGAGGGCCTTGTGAGCGTGGATGAGCGAGCATCTTGAAGGTGACTCTAGCTTTGATGTGGAGCCAGTGGAGTGTGTGCAGGTGCTGGGAGATGTGGCAGTGTCTTGGCAGGTTGTGGACCAGTCTTGCGGCTGCGTTTTTGATGTTCTGTAGCTTGCGGTTGAGGTTTTTGTTCCAGCATAGAGTGCGTTGCCGTAGTCAAGTCTGCTGGTGACCAGGGCGTAAGTGACGGTCTTTTTCTGTGTTCGAGGGGGATCCATTTGAAGATCTTGCGTAGGAGGCAGAGGGTGTGGAAGCAGGAGGACGAGATGGAGTTGATCTGGTGGTCCATTTTGAGCTCCGAGTCCAGGATGATTCCTAGGTTGTGTGCGTGGTCCGTGGGGGTGGGCTGGCTTCCGAGGGCGGGGGGCACCAGGTGTCGTTCCAAGAGTCGAGCTTTGGGCCCAAGGTGAGTACTTCCGTTTTGTTGGTGTTTAGTTGTAGGCAGCTGTTTTTCATCCATTTGGCGACTGCTTCCATGCCTTCTCTAAAGTTGTGTCTGGCGGTGTTGGGTTCGTTGAATAGGGAGAGGATGAGTTGGGTTTCGTCTGCGTATGACACAATGTTGAGTCCGTAGGATCTGATGATGGGGGCGAGCGGAGCCATGTAGACGTTGAAGAGCGTAGGGCAGAGGGAGGATCCCTGGGGGACTCCGCAGGTGGTTGTTGTGGGGTCCAAGAGGAAAGGGGGGAGTCTGACCCGCTGCATTCTGCCAGAGAGGAAGGAGCGGATCCAGTCGAGGGCCTTGTCTTGGATCCCTGCGTCGTGGAGTCTGCGTATTAGGGTGCGGTGAGAGAATGTCGAACGCCGTTGAGAGGTCGAGGAGGATGAGGGCTGCTGTTTCTCATTTGTCCAGTAGGGTGCGGATGGGGTCTGTTGCGGCGAGGAGGGCTGTTTCCGTACTGTGGTTTTTTCTGAAGCAAAATTGGGAGGTTAACACCAAACCTTATTCCTGGTAAGTCTGGTGTTAACCAAGACCTTTTAATATTGCTGAAATTATGTGTATAATATACCTACAGAGGCTTTCTGCTAGCCTTTTTAGCCCATTGGTCTGCTGCTGTACCATTCCCATTTACCCTCCGCCCACTACAGCAATACAGCACAGGGCAATTGTGCATCCCACTACAGCCGTTTACTAGCATTACAGTGAGTAACAGTATTCTGCTCTTTCACAAAGAGCACACCCATACTCGTTACTGTTTCCTTAATTGTCGGGGACTAATATAGCAATGAGTGCTTTTTGAGATCAAGAAATATTTTTGCTTTTGGCAATCTTTTTGCTTTGAATAGCCTGGCAGTATCCCCAGCAATGCCGTTTTGAAAACCATAGCGAAACAAAGTGAGTGCTGATACAAGATCTGTTGGCTTTGCCAATGCTTGTGTATAATATACAGCTGACTTTTGTTGTTTTTGGAGACACTCTTCTTAGTTACTGCACCATTGGATTTTCTGCAATTTATGCCATGTACAGTCTGATTTCGCTGTGAGCGTACTTCTGATGTTTGTTAGTAATTGTTATAACCTTGTATGAGTTTGAAGGAGTGCAGGTTGCAGAAGATATTTCTATCACTATACATGACCATAATTAATGCTTTATAAATGGTAGACCTATTAACTATTATGCTCTGTAGTAACATTTAAAGGCTTAATAAAGGGCATTAACATAAGAAAATAACTAGCAATTTGCTTTCCCATAATCGCTATATTCCTGCAAAATGATGTGAAATGCAAAATTGTCATTTAGCACTATCGTATAGCACAAATCGTGTCCTCGCATCAATTTCTTTACATGAGAATTCATTTTCCACTGAAAAAAATGCCAAAAAAGCACCATGAATTATCAGCTGCTTGCGTTCGGTTATTCCTATGTTTAGGGTAAGACTTCACTGCAAATGGTACGCAATTTACCAAATGTACGTAATTACATCTTCCACAGGCCTAAAAATACCCTTGTATAGAATCAAAAACCAATTGGGTGGTTAACATAAATCGTAGTTTTGTTGTGTATATGGCATATCCGTAACCTTCATTCTCGCTGCAGTGGAAAGCATATTTTCCCATTAAGCGCCTTGCTTTAACCGTTAGTTTGGAAATTCTAAAAATGGTTTTCGGTTTCTTGATTTAGATGCAATGCATGGCCTTTAGTAGATTATCCAGCGGGTCCTCCTGCTCACAAGTACTACTCGGTTTCAAACCTATTACAATCACTAGTGACTCTTCATGTCAGTGCGCTTATTTTTGAAGTTCAAAAGTAAATGATATGCTCCTTCCCGCTTTGCCCCCTAACCTTCACTCTGATCTGACCGTGGCGCAGTACGTACAATACCGGACGAAAGGGACCTGCCCCCGTTACACACAACACCTCATTTAAAATATTTTTTTACTCCTCTTACATGGTTATTCATTAGCACCATAAAGCCTTTCTCCCCGCACATTTCAACGACGTGAATGCCCTCTGCACCTCTTGCACTGGCGAAAACCATCGGAATTGCAGTAGTCTAGAGCGGATCTAGCTGCGTTTTGTTTTCTCCGTACAGGGAATGAATACCAAGGAGTCGATCTTGCTGGTGCAATTTCAGCTGCCGCTTACATCCTATTGGGTGGAGCAGCTCGGTTTCCTTGCCAACCTTGCAGGCTGCTGGCAGCTGTGTTTAGTCAGCTGTGTGCAGCATGGGGTAATGGGTAGTGCTGCTGAGACAGCACAGCTGACTTTTATTTTTAGCTTTGTTCTGGAGAGGAAACCCTGCCCTTAGATACCAGCATCTCATTGGATGCATGTAAAATAAACCGAGCCAATTAGAGCCCAGTGCTTCATTGTAATGTCAAGATGCAGGCGAACACAAACTTGGTGTGTTGTGTTAAAGGAAAACTAGCCCGGAAAACGTTGTCGTAAAATCAGCGTGTGTGCTTATCGTATTGTGAATTAAACAGAATTTTAAACTGGGTTCATTAAAGATTAAACCTCGGTTCTTCGAATCAGATTGGAATTTTACATTGGCAATTTTGAATTTAGTTTATGAAACAATCATTAGAACTATTTCTAAAAAACTCATCCGATACAACGAACCACAGAATCTCCATTATTTTTTGAGCTTGAATTTTTAACATTTGTTTTGCCAATGTGTTGAACATTTCTGTCATAGACAATGTATCCATTTTTGCGTAGTCCCTATACAAATAATATAGGAGCGCTTTCCTTGACATGGGCCTCGCGCCAAGATCCTAATTACACATTGTAGAGTCGTGGTGGATACAGGACTGCCAAGCTGTTAAGTTTCTTGTCAGCATCTGCATGTTTTCTTTTAGCCGCCTTCAAGCAGTTTTGGACCACGGTGATGGGTACAAGTTGTTTAGGTCTGTCGACCTGGTGGCCTCGAGCTTTTCATTTCTTTGAAAGTTTCCCTTTCTGAGCTTCAACTGATTCTACTAATGCAATCCATAGAATCCATTGTAGCAGCTTGTTGCCACAGTTTCGTCCCCGCTTCCTCCCCCCTTGTGGAAGAAGTTACAGGACCCAACAAGCACGCAGATATTTATCAGGCCTAACTGTGGGTAGTGCCACACGTTTAGTCTTTTCTAATCTGAAAGAAACTCGTTCGCTATAGAGTCCTTACCTTAGAATTACCCCCAAGCGTCAGACTGGATCCAGAAAGTTTTTGGGCAGCAGTACCTCTGCGCGTCGGAAGGTGGTGTCGGTCAGCTCCGTGTCTGTCGTTGGCGTCGTAATCACCGGGATGGCGTCGCGGTAGCTACTTAAACGTCGCCCTCGCACATTTTTGACTGTCTTTTTCTCGACTTTTTTGAGTCTTCGACTCCTGTCATTGGATGATGATGGTGACGGATCCACACCGCGTGTCTCTTTTGCCTGGAGCGCGACCACGACCCAAAGTCGTGCTCCGACTGCCGGTCGATGGCGCGATGGCTTTGCAGGGGCGGTCCCGAAAGCTGCTTGAGCACCGGCAAATGGTTCCGCGCGGTTCGAAGTCCTGGTCGCGAGGGAGGTAGAGGGACCTGTCGCGGAGCCACCACCATTCGTCCAAGTCTTCAACGTCTTCACAATCTGGGTCGGATAAGTCAAAGCATAAAAAGAAGTCGAAGAAACCCCGTCGCTCTTCGACTTCTCCTCGTCTGTCGGCCGACGCGACGAGGGACGCGGATGGTGCCCCTCCTGTGGATTTGCGCATGGAACCCGAAGAGTCGACTCTGCGTTTCCCTCCCTTTCCGGGACCCCGAGGGACTTCCACCCAGCTTTGTACGTTCTATGAGGCGATGCATGCCACCTTTGGGCGGCCCGAACCAGATGGTGCGCCTTTGGGCCTCGTGTCTCTGTTGGGGGGGAGGGGGAAGGTCTAGGCCTTCTCCGCCGACGGCTCCGGCCCGCAGGCCCCCTTGGATCCAGGCCTGATCAGGTCAACTGGCGCCGATCCGGATTATGCCTCCACTGGCGCCCCTTTTTCCGGCACCACTACCGCGTTCGATGACGGTCGGTCCCCTGGCCGGTGCAGACCCCTGCCTCCATCCCAACGTGAACCCGGACCAGCTTCGCCCGACGCTGGATCCGGCGCAGAGGGGGGTTTTTGTGTCTGTTCACTCCTGGGGTTCCTTTTTGACTAGAATGGCACCCAGAGGAGGAGGTCTGGGAGGGGTCGGGTGACCCTCTGACCAGTTGGACAGTGAACAGGACTGGAGAGAGGAACTGGGGGATGCCAGTGGCTTGGACACCTCCCCTGACCTTGGCATGTTGTTTCCTTCTACAGTGGCTATGGAGGAGGGAGCGTCATACGCAGCTTTCTACGGTGGCGGTCAGGACTAACCTCCTGACAGGGGTGCTTCAACCGGCTGGGAGTTCTTAGGAGCCCTTGCTGCCGTTTAATGAGGCCCTCACTGACGTCCTTTTGGGCACGTGGTCCAGGCCCAACACGGGGGGCTCCCGTGGACAGGATGATTGCCCGCCTGGCTGCGGGCGACCCTACTTTTCTCTCCCAACACCCCACGCCGGAGAGCTTGGTGGTCCAAGCCTCCACTTCCAAGAGCGCATTCCTTACCGCTCCACCGGAAAGGGAATCCAAGAAGCTGGACCATCTTGGAAAGAAGAGTTTCTCTTCTGCCAGCTTAGGACAGCGGTCGGTAAACATTGCATGTCTCTTGGGCCGTTATTCCCACTCGGTGTGGGATACCTTTGCGCAGGTGCTTTCCCAGGCTATCGCCGCTGGGAGTTATGCGGCGAAGTTTACCATCCGTAGTGGGCTGGACTCCGCTGACTCTCTGGGTAGGACTATTTCAACGTCAGTAGCGCTTCGTCGCTATACCTGGATGAGATCGACTGGCTTTTCAGGGGATGTCCAGAACACCTTGATGGACGTGCCCTTTGATGGCTGTCGCCTTCTTGGCGACAAAGCAGACCTCACTCTAGAGCGTTTCAAGGACTCACTGGCTACAGACAAGTCATTGGGCCTCTCCACCCGCCCTGCGCAGTCTGCTTTTCGCCCCTTTCATGACTACGGAAGGGGTGCCCCGCTACGTCCCGCCCAGAGCCACAGGCAGCAGCATGTTACCCAAACTTTGCGCAGACAGTGACGTGGGAACAACTGTCGTGGTTCCAGGGGCCGACGGTCCAGTCCACCAACCCACCCTCTGCAGGAGCCTCCAAACCCTCCTAGTCCGACCTTTTAGGCCCATCAAATGCCAGTGGGTGGCAGGATTCACCATCACCTCCCCCACTGGCGCATCATCATGTCGGACAGGTGGGTTTTGCAAATAGTCCGAAGGGGCTACTCCCTCCCCTTCGAGACTACCCCTCCAGTCATTCCACCGAGATACCTCAGAATGTCGGAGGATCATCTGGCCCTTCTCCAGCAGGAAGTTACGGCTCTCTTGGCCAAGGGAGCCATCGAGCGCGTTCCTGTTCCAGAAGTAGGTCGCGATTGTTACTCCCACTACTTTCTGGTCCCCAAGAAGGACAAGGGACTGCGTCCTATCTTGGATCTCAGAGACGTCAACCCCTTCCTCTGGAAGGAAAAGTTCAAGATGTTGATGCTTGCTCAGGACTTGTCTGCCCTCAACCCAGAAGACTGGATGGTAGCGTTGGACTTGCAGGACGTTCATTTTCACATCCCCGCCCTGCCGGCCCATCGGCATTACCTAAGGTTCACGGTAGGCATGTTCAGTTCACCGTGCTCCCCTTTGGCCTTACCAGCACCCCTTGGTTGTTCACGGAAGTGGTGGCGGTGTTTGCAGCTCATCTGCGCAGATCAGGGGTTTCAGTCTTGCCCTATGTCGACTGGCTGACCACCTGCATTTGCTGTGGTTCTCCATCAATGTGTTGAAGTCACACCTGATTCCCTCTCGGAGGCTCTTATTTATCGGAGCGGTTCTGGACACAAAGTGGTTTCGGGTCTATCCTCCTGAACAGCGAGTCTGGGCTATTCAGGCTATGATTCCGATCTTTCAGCCTCTATCCCGGGTTTTGGTCAGAATGACTCTGAGGTTGCTGGGCCTCATGGCCTCCTGCATCCTGCTGGTCGATCATGCCAGGTTGCATATGCGAGCTCTGCAGTGGGACCTGAAGTTCCAGTGGGCGCAGCATCGGGGCAATCTGTCCGATTGCGCCCAGATCTTGGAGGGCACTGCACGACAACTGCAGTGGTGGCTCACAAACCAGGACTGGGTCAGTGGCAGATCCCTCTCCCTTCCACATCCAGACAACACTGTGGTGACGGACGCATCCCTTCTGGGATGGGGCAGCCACATGGGAGAGGTGGAGATCAGTGGCCTCTGGTCTCCGGCGGAGTCCGGGCTCTACATCAACCTTCTGGAGTTTCGGGCAATTCGTCTTGCACTGAAAGCATTCCTTCCCTCTGTCCTGGGAAGAGTATTGCAGGTGTTCACGGACAACACCACCGCCATGTGGTACTAGAACAAACTGGGTGGGGTCGTAGACCCTATGTCAAGAGGCCCTCTGCCTCTGGACATGGCTGGAACATCAGGGCATATCCCTGGTGGTCAACACCTGACAGGTTCGCTGAACGCCAGGGCGGACGAAGTCAGCTGCAGGTACATGATGGATCACGAATGGCGTCTTCACTCGGAGGTAGTGCAAGGTCTCTTTCAACAGTGGGTTAGATCTATTCGCCACTGAAGAGAACGCGCAATGTCAGCAATTCTACGCGCTGGCACTCGTTGGGCAACGCTTTTCGTCGCGAGTGGAGTTGCGTCCGTTGTACGCCTTTCCGCCTATACCACTTCTGCAGAGTGCTGAAGATTTTTTTATTTTTTTATTTTAAGATTGAAGCAACAGTTTACATACACAACCATATGTCTGCATCCCAAGGCCGGCAACCACGGGTGGATGTAGAACCAATGATTAGGAATAAAGGTGAGTTAACACAGCTGATACACCGACAACCCAGAGGTTCGGCAGCAATTTAAACAGTACGCTAAACAATGGCATATGTAGCATAAAGGATTACCCCAGGATACAGAATAAGCTATCCCATTCTTGACAATTAGAACAAACACCCCTCCCCCCCACCCGTCACCCACAACCCATCAATCAAGACCTCACCCATCTGCTTACTCCCCCATTGTCTTAAGTGCACCACTGTTAGATATGCCCTGCGACTTGTTGCACAGGATGACTACCCACAGCGTTGGGCCTGTCCCCCCCGCCCAGCAACACAATACGGTCCAATAATACAGTTTGCCCCAGCGCCCTTCAGGCAGTATTGGTTCTCAGAAGGTCTGCCCGCCCGTCGCCAACCAGGAGAACAACGGAGACCAAATATCTTTAGGCCTAGATCTACTTGCCATCAATTCCCAGTAGCATGTTAGTTGGTCCCTAAAGTAAATGACAGCCTTCAGCCATTCTGCAATTGTAGGAGGATGTTGCTTTTTCCAGTGTATGGCCACCTGACGTTTGGCCAATAGCAACAGCATGGCGGTGAGTTTCTGAGAGCCCTTTGGGACCTCCAGCACGAAGCCCAGCAACGCTGTCAATGGTGTGACTGAGACGTGAAATCCGGTAATTTGCACTACATGTAAAAAAATGAATTCCCAATTTTGTGCTATTGCCCCGCATTGCCATGCCAGGTGTGTAAATGTGGCTGTGGGAGCGCCACATCTCCAGCAGTTCGAGTCGGGTTATAAACACATACAGAATAGCTGCGGTGTTGTGCGATAAAACCTATGTAGAAAATTAAAAAGTACTATCCTCAATCTATAATTAGGCGACAGTTGCTCCAGCTGGGAGCAGCAGAACTGCCATTGTCGATCTGTGATAGTTATACCTGCCTCTGTTTCCCAAGCTGCCATTGCTGTTGGGACAGTAATGGGGGAGTGCTTTTGCGTTATAATGTAAATTTGCGTGATCAATTTGCGGGGAGACTAGTTGGACAGCACGTTGTCCAGTGCCTGCAAAGCAGGTGGTTCCTTAGGAAAATTGACATATCGGGCCCTACAGGCAGCTCTCAGTTGATAATACAACAATCTATCGTCATCGCCGTTGGCTCTTGGGCCCTGCACATCTGCTGAAGCGATAGGAACGTGGCTGCAGGATAAAGGTCACCCCCCCTTCACCAAGTCATGTGTCGCAGCCCTCTTAGTCGCAGCTCCATCCATCAGCGGTGTTAGTAGTGGATTTCCCCCCAGTGGCATTGATGGTGCGTACACCTACAGCCAGGGACTCCCCCGCGGCCAGAGCAATGCAGCAACACACGCACCACCAGTATCAAAGATGTACCTCACATTTACAGTTTGCCCCTTTCAGCCTCACTGGGAGCAGCAGCACCAGGACACACCATGGGGATCCGCAGTATAGGTTCTTCCATCAGACGACCACAGCAACCCCAGTGTAGCACACTATCCTGCGACCGCCGCAGCCACCGCCGAGGATCAGCTTCCCGCCTCTGCGAAAACAGCCCACATGGCGCAAAGCTAACGCGGAGAACCCCGGCCGTCAAACACGTTTCCTTCGCCTGCCTCCGTTCGCCCTGCCCTCCTGTGGACCGTGTGGGAATCAGCGATATTGCAGCATGAGCGGTCTCAGGCCTGTGATTTAGCGCTGCGCAAGACCCCCGCCAAAGTCCGCAGTCGCCGATCCAGCGCCTGGGTTACCGCTTCCACATCGGCCCAGATCAGCATGTACACAGTCGTGCGCGGCCTCCAGGCAGCGCAATGGCAGCAACCAGGTGCTGTGATTTTTATTTAAAAGATGTGAGGGAGCAGCCGTCAGATTTCAGTGCCTGTCCCCATCGACTTCCCCAGGGGTCCGGTTGCAGGCTGACCCAGCTCGCACACGCCAGCACTCAACGACGGATCGTTCAGCCGGAGGCCTCGAGCCCCAGGGGCAGGTCCAACTCTCACAGCACGCCGGCCACAGCCTCCAAGTGCAGTCAGCGGGCCAGGCAGTCACCTGGAGCCCGGCCTCAACCCGGCGCCCGCTCCAGCAGGCCCGCGTCTCCCGCAACTGTCTTTCTCCTCTGCGGGCACACCAGCAGCCGCCAGAGCTCCTCTGCTTTGTCGAGCGACTCCTGTTGTGGCTAATCTTGGTGGGACACCAGCTCCGGGCAGCTATGACGGATATATAATGCGTATCCGTATGATAACTTTATTTCGGTCAAAGACCATAAAAGTGCAAATAAAATACATACATGAGATAAAATAATAAATATAGGTATATCACTTATTAAAAAAAATTAAACAGTGAGTTATCAGACGTATTTCGATGGTTTAACTTTGTTTAAAAGTTATCCTACGGCGCCACATACCATAAAGGAAACGAGAGAGAGCAAATACAATGGGCGGCGAGGTATCATATTTAAGAACTCTACATGCCTGCACACAATGTCTAAAACCCAAATTTCTACATATTGGAATAAGCCAGGTTTTGCGTATGTTGCTATATGCTGGACAGAAAAATAGAACATGAATGACATCTTCTCTAATGTAGTTACAGGCCGGACAAGTTTCATTTTCAGTTTTTGCCCATTTTGAAGTAAATGACCTAATAGGTAGGGAACCATACCTTAATTGGGCATATAGTTTCCTCGCAAGAGGGGGTTCGACTAGATCAAAGAATTCCTCCCACCCCATTTCAGATTTGACTGAGAGGAACTCAATAGAGAGCCTACCATAGGATGTTGACCGTTGTAGTACACTTAGATTTTGCTGCCTCACCATATTTAACAACTAGGCCCTAGATATTCTCGGGCAACTCAACTCGGGGGTCCCCTATAACTGGGCAAGCCTATTTTGAAAGAAAGAGCCTTAATATGGGAAAGCCATGGGATATTTTTGTTTTTTATCTGCTCCCAGACCTCCCGAAATTCAGCTCTATAGGATACCAGCTCAGGTACTGACCAGAGCCTCCTCCAATAGAGCAAGGGTTGCACAGCTGCCAATTTCTCAATGAACTCCAGACCCAAGTCCATTCGCAAGGGGATGAGGGGTGTACTTTCCGGTAGGCCCACCAAATTCCTCATATATAATGAATTTACTGATCTCGGCCGGCGGAGCCGCGCTAGTGTGCGGCCATTTCGCTGCACGGCGAAGCCACGCCCCTCGAGTGCTGAAGATTAGGCGCGACCCGACCCAAATCATTCATGCGGCCCGGATTGGGCACAAAAGTCTGGTATCCCGAGCTGCTTAACATGGCCATCGATCCTCCGATCAGACTGCCTCTTCGGGAGGATCTTCTGTTGCAGCAGCAGGGGACGGTCCTCCACCAGTACCTGTCCAGCCTCTACCTCCTTATGTGGGGATTGAGATGCGGCAGTTGACTTCTTTCGACCTGCATCCTGAAGTCTGTGAGGTAATCTTGCCAGCCAGGTGTCCCTCCACTAAGACGGTATATGCCTGCCGGTGGAACAAGTTTGTGTCATGAAGCACAGCAAAGGCTGTGGATCCCCTTTCTGCCCCTCTTTCTGAGGTTCTCTCGTTTCTTCTTCCTCTAGCCCAGTAGGGCTCTGCTCACTATCAAGGGTTATCTTTTGGCCATCTCTGCCTTCCTTCGGCTTCCAGATCAGCCTTCCCTTTTCAAGTCCCTGGTTGTAAGTCGCTTCTTGAAAGGCATAATTCATCTCTTTCCTCCTATTCCCTTCTTTATGCCCCAGTGGGACTTAAACCTGATTTTAACTTAATGTGCGCTCCCTTTGAGACGCTTTACAACTGTCCTTTAAGGCTCATGACTCTCAAAACTGCGTTCCTGGTGGCTATCACCTCTGCCAGACGAGTGAGTGAGCTCCAGGTGCTTTCTTCTAAGCCTCCTTTTCTCTCGGTACATCCGGACAAAGTTGTCTTTATGACTCGTCCATCCTTCCCGTCCAAGGTTGTCACTGCCTTCCACATCGGGCAGACTATCACTATGCCCACCTTCTTTCTGCATCCTTCGAAAGAGGAAGAGAGGCTCCACCATCTGGACCCAATACGTGCATTTCCTTTCTATCTGGATCGCACAAAACCGTTCCGGGTGGATGACCTTGGGTGCCAAGAAAGGTCAGGCCAAACACAAGCGAACCGTTTCTCAATTGGTCGTTTTGTGTATAAAAGCATGCTATTCGAGCTAAAAAGCCTCCAGTGGGGCTACGTGCCCATTCCACCAGGGAGACTGCGGCCGCTACTGCCTTTGGAAGAGGAGTTCCTCTATATGACATCTATCGGGCAGCTACATGTTTACGAAGCACTACAGTCTGGACAGTCAAGTCCGGAGAGACGGCTTCTTTGGCCGTTCTGTTGTCCCGGACTTTCTGGTGTGATCTTGTTTCTCAGACCCACCACCGGGGTTGGTATTGATGGGTTATCTATCCTAAGGTAAGGAATCTATAACTAACATGTTTCTTTCAGATGAACAAGTTACTTACCTTCCGTAACAATATATCTGTAAGAAACACTGAGTTCTAGATTCCTTACCGCCCCACCCATTCTCCGAACTGTTTTCTAGGGTTAAGGATATCCTTTCAGGGCCCTAGTTTTGTGCACCAGTGGTCAGTGTCTTGCATGGCTCTACGTTTCTGGCGTGGAAAATCCTGTACAGAACAGACGTCCGCACACGAGGGCAGCGTCTAAGTAGCTACCGTGATGTCATCCCGGCGACCACGACGACGGACGCGGAGCCGACCGATGCCACCTTCCAACGCGCAGAGGTACTGCTGACGAAAAATCTTTTAGGATCCAGTCTGACGCCTGGGGGTAATTCTATGGTAAGGAATCTATAACTAACTAATGTTTCTTACAGATATATCGTTACTGAAGCTAAGTAACTTGTTCTTCAAAACCTATTGCCTCCAGCTGGTATCAAGGCTGTTCTAGAAGTACATACTCCCATTAACTGTTTTCAAGCGAGGACAGACTTGCTCGGTGCCCCATGCCAATTGATGTAACTCTTCTGGCTCACACTAATATTAATGCCATAACAATCTGTGATCGCCAGCAAACTGTAGCTTGATCCTCTTATACTCACACAGAAAAATTCTGCTGTGTGTCTTGTCCACTATCCAGTACCATACTAGCTATCGCTACCTGAACTGGAATGAATTAACTGAAAGATCTGTCTCAGTGTTGGCCAGCTGGTGGACTATAATCTAGTTTTCCACTGTAGGACACTATGGCCTCATCTTTACATCTCACCATGATTTTCATATATGGGATGATATTAACAAAGCCTATCCCAGCAGATCCCCCAACCACTTCTCTCTCCTGCCATGCCTGCTGAGGACCAACAACTTTAAACTAAGTGTCATGTTGGACATCCCATTGCAGTAATCAGCTAAGTAGAATATAATCATAAGAAAAACCATATCCAGACATGCAGAGCTTCAGAGGCCAACTTACTGAAAACTATAAACTCTTTCTCACCTCTTTATCTGTCACAGTGCTAAGCTCCGTAGTCCATTAAACTATAACGGCAACATCTGTGATTATCAACATGATCTGGAAACTTCCCTCATAGGATCAAAAAATATAGACTAAACTCTTACGGCTACACATCGTGCATGGCGTAGCTTGCTACCTTTGAAGGAAAGTGCTTCAATGATCCACATAGGATGTTTGTATAGGGAGATAGTTTTGGTGAGGGTTATGTGGGCCCAGTCTGGAGTAATCTAAATTAACACCCCATATTTGAGATTTAAGGGATTGGGGGAGGAGGAGGGGATGATGTGTTTGCTCTTTACTTTGCTTCTCCACACTAACACCTACTCCAGAAGCTGCAAGAAAAAAATCAAGTCTCTCGTGAACCTTCCAGTTCCTTTCACATGGGT
The DNA here is from genome assembly GCF_964204655.1 of Triturus cristatus. NCBI lineage: Eukaryota > Metazoa > Chordata > Amphibia > Caudata > Salamandridae > Triturus > Triturus cristatus. The sequence goes on from NC_140590.1 coordinate 236,098,251, forward strand.
CATAAAGGGTATTTGACTTCAGGGAGCGTGAACATCTAAACAGTGTCACATTTGTATCTCAATACTTGATGAGCATGTTTGCAAACAATTGACGTGTGGAATGCTTAAATTATTCTCCGCTACTAGTAATTTCTTGTTACTCATTCCAGTTCATCATTTATTGCCCAACATGCCACTGTAAATAGTGGACTCGGCTAAGCCAGGTCCCGTCTAGGCGATGGTTTGGAATGCAGCTCGAGCAATAGCCAGTGTCTGAGATTAATTTATTCTTTCTTTCTATCACTTTGTTTTTTTGTTTCTATGCATGCAGTAGCACATAGTCGAGTTATTAGTCTTCAGTTCTATCAAATTATGGGTGCCCGATGGCTACGTTGCATTAAACTAGACCTTTGGTTTAATTGATGTATTCCAGTTTGCATTTGCTTCTTAAGTTAGTCCTAATATGGAACCTAGTGAGCCTCATGGAGTTCGGTTTGAAGTGCATGTTGATTAATTCACCTCTGTCCATGGCCTTTGTATCCTATGGCCATTTGCAAATACAGGATGATGGCCAAAACATGAGAATAAGCAAACATATTTCAATGGTGGAGACATTACTAAATGTGACATGAAGGAAACGTGTAACTATACAATGAGGGAAGAAAAAAGGATCCATGCGTGAAAAAAAATCTACATTTCAATCCCAAATGAGAAATAAAATTTGAGGTGTTGCAATATTTTGCCAGTCTAGCGGAAGATATTGAAATGGAAGGGAGTTATTTTTGTAGGGATGATGACTTTGAAAATAATTTTAATACTTTTATTATTCTTTCCAAAGCTTGGCACATTGCCTTAAGTGCCTCGGAATGTATTCAGTTGCTGCAAATATTAGTCTTTGAAGTATGTCGTAGTAATGTGAATCTAACTACATTTTAACACATTTTGCCTAATTTAATTGATGGATTGATTGATACTTCTAAAGCTTGCTGATGCCATAGGAGCAGGTTACGGTGTCCTGACACTGAAATCTAACTCCGCAAGTGAGCACATTACTGCTACAAGAACAGCCTCCAAGTTTTCAGTAACTTTCTAAAAAGGAAGTGGTCAGATGCTAGCCTCCAGGTTACAATGGGAAGAGAGTTCCACAACTGGTTGGTGTGGTAAAGAAAAAGATATCCCTGATGCGGTGATGCCTGCCTCCAGAAAAGCAGAGAGCGCCCAAAGGTAGTGTTCCATTAGCTTATTCTTTCAGGAATATTCGCACTCTATTTTAGCTACCCTGTATACGTTTTTTTTTTTTTTTTTAATTTTAATTCGCCATTGTCATTTCACTTTGAGTTTTGGAGTCCTACCAGCAAGCACATGTTGCAGTTTGTTTCCATTTTTGACAGTGTGATGTGATATGCCCAAAAAGTCAACACGAACAGATCATATTAACACGTAGTACAAAAAACACCAATCATATTAAGATGCTTACTTTTACAGTAAGAAATTTGTTACTAGCATCATTTACGCACCTGCATAATAGCATTAAAAACCAGCAATAATTAATTTTACCGGATCAATATCTAAAACATTAAAATCTCTCCTATTTCCTTTGCATGGTAAAACAGACCTTAAGCTTCTTGCTGCAGGAGTATTTAATCCATTTTTATTTCCAAACAGTGCTAACACCATTTTGCAAAATACAATCCACTTGGGTGCTAACTAGAGCAATATAATTATACATGTGATTATTTTTATCTCGTGCAGTTCTCTTGTTTGGCTTAAATGAAATCCTACTAAATTGTGAATTTGGAAGAACATTGTGCAATCTAGTGTGGGCATCTTTATGATCATCATCCTCAGTTGTTGACCGAGTTAACATCTCTTGGACGAATTTTGGGAGAGGGAAATTGGGGAAGATGAACACTGTTGGTTTTTCAACGCTTAACAGGTGATTGTTAGGTCTCTGATACTAGGCAACTTTAATTTCCCAGTTGCAAAAGACCTTCTGTGAGCTATATCAACAATTTGCAATGGGCTTGGAGCCCACCCATTACTTTCATTGCTTCGCTTACGTTCGTTTTTCCTTCCTCTGTTTTTCCGCCCCTTGGGTCATAGATATTTCCCACCCTTTTTTTATTGTCTGACTAGTATTCTTTATTTTTCAAAAGAATTGGTTTTTTCCGTTTTGTGAAGGACTCCATGAAACTGTATGGATTGTCTAGCTCTCTCCCTTGTGTGCTTGTCCTATGTTAAATTCACAGCCCCTCCCTCTGTTGCGCTCTCCCTTGTGAGCTGCTTTCCCTCTCATGTGCTTCTGCCCACCGACCCTGTTGCTCTCTCTCTTGTGTGCTGCTTTTCCTCCCTTCCTCTCTCCAAGACCTTTTATTTTATTCTCCCACTCCCCATTGCTCTGTTACTACTTGTGGGCATTGCAGGTTTTACTAGGTCTTGATTGCCAGCTGCCATTTGCTACTAGGTGCTCCGCAACAAGAAAAGTGCTTTCATCCACTAAGTTTTTATTTTTTGCATTTGTTTGCAGTGTCGTTTTGTAGGCTTGCACGTCCATACAGAACAAGGTGACCGCATCATTACTCTGTTTCTTTTCTTTATTGTTATTTTTTGAGCCAATGCTTGCCTGGGTTACATCCCGGGAGGATCCATTCAGCCCCTACAGATCTCATTTGAAGTAGGGAAGAAAGTGTACTGAGAGGGGCAAGGCAGAGAGATGGCTACCCGGTACAACATATAGCATGTGAAAATAACAGCATTTTGCGTAACTGCATGTGCAGGTCTGCAATTGTGCCTGGAAACAGCATCACTCCAGCCTTTTGGATTTAGTTAACCACTTCAGTGCCCATGACGAGCTGGACTCGTCATGGGCTGCGGTGGCGCTGTGCCCATGACGAGTCCAGCTCGTCATGAACTCCGCCCGCTAATGCAAGGCGCGGCACTGGGCGGGGAAAGGGGCGGGCATGCAAGGGGTTAACTGTCTCTACAGCTAGTGTGCATAAGTATTCCCACTCCTTTTCTGCTGAATCCCTCCTGCATTAGCTGTTCCACTTCAAATAGATACTTATGCCCTACCATCCTTTCAGATCAGTCCGATCCTCCATTTCCCTGCTTGTGGGGATTCCTCAATTCAGAATGGAAAAGTTGGGTGGCAGTTCCTACTTATCCCGGGCTGCAAAAGAGTGGATTGCCTTCCCGCAACAACTTGGTGCCACAGAGGTCACCCAGGCGTTTAAACGTTCCCTCAAAACCTGGCTCTTTGGGTCTGCTTTCTAGAAATCCATATTAGCTAGGGATCAGATCTACTGCCAGCACTAGGACACTCATCAAATAGCTGTTGTGCTTTACAAATCCCCTAATAATGCTGCTATCCAAAACAGCTGCACCCTCTCCCTCTCCCTCTCTCTCTCTCTCTCTCTCTCTAATCACATAAAAAAATCATTCGCCACTCTCCTGTACAACCCCTGCTTTTGTATTTCTGTCTCTAAGCGAATCCATACCAGTCTACCGCTCATTTATGCCAGGCATACCTTGTGTATTCCAATTTTGTGAGGTCCCTTTCTGATACCATCAGCACTAGCTCACAGAACATGAGCTTGCTTCTTGATAAGCCATTAGCATGTGTATTCTTCAAAATGGCAAACAGAGGCTGTAGGGGGTTTTCACATTCTATTATTGGACATAGCTCCCACAGTATAGCCTGCTAGTATTACTACACTCTGCTTGCAGGTTCACACCTTTTATCATTTCAGACAGTTTGGCAACTGAGCAAGCCTCATTGTATGGAGCCAACTTCCCCTATAGAATGCTCTATGGAGACTTTTTAGTTGGACCAAGCGTAGTCTTGCCTTTATTGTCGTCTCTATACGATGCATCGGCATAACCTCTCAGTCAGTATCTTCCGTTGTCCCCAGGTGTTCCTCCCACCTGGTCTCCAATTTCTGCAGCTAATCTGGCATAATATAATCTGTAAAAAGAGTAAATATCCAAGCTTCCTAGTTCTCCAAGTAGCATTCTGTTCTCCATTAAGACATGTAACATGACCTGGGACCCATCTAGCCTCTCAGCATTTGATGCATGTCTTCATTGAGTTTTTTTGTAAATCTGAAAATTCTACTGTTTTCATGGGCTTGGAAATAACTAAGTTGTTTCCTTCTGGCAGGTTCTTTAATTTAGAGATACCAATATTATCCCATGATTTGAAACCTATAAGCTGCAGAACTTCTTTCCGCTTACTCCCTTCTCTTAAAGGTGTTTTTCATAATCTTGCCCTTCCCAAACACTGTCGATTTCGCTCATGCCACCATTGTTGGCTGTGTGGCAGGCAACAGCTTTGTATTCCTCTTAAAACCTATATATAGTGCTTGTAAATTGGTAGTTTTTTCATTGTCCATTCTAGCCTAATGAAAGGGTTATCTCGCAATGCAAAGGTTCAGCCATTTATTGAGGAGGTCGAGGCTTCCCAATTGTAGGCTCTTCTGTCTGGCAGGGCACTCTCTCTGTTGTAAACTTACCATAGTGTGTCCTTTTGTTGTATTTCTGAGGTTCCTGCATTTCGTAATATCCTGCAAGCCCCTGGCTAGTCCAAGAAAGATCACCTCCAGTATTGTGAAAGGTGTATTTAGCACTACATACAGTAACTTTGGCGGTGTGACGATTTTAAAAATGTTGCCTGCTTAAGTATTGTATGTGGTAGATCTCCACCTGCTTACGTCTACCTGGAAGTCTATACTGTCTGCTCTAAGTTTTTTTTTTTTTTTTTTTTTTGCAAGAAATAGCTCTGCCCTTGGTTTTACATATAAATATACTAAGATACTTGAAAGCCTCTTAAACTTTTATTCCCAGCAGGAGCTTTCCCCAGCCTCTGTTTATATACCTAATAGACTTGTCCCAGTGTTTTTTGTACACGGAGTAGTTGCGTTATTCCCAAATCACTTGGAGTATCAGTGGTAGGGGTGCCTGGGTTGAGCCACATGTATTAGGATATTATTGCCGTAAAATGATACCTTTTCCTCTGGGTGGGGCGCTAATCCGCGAAGAAATCCTTTCTCGTGGTCAAACCCATCATGCTAGAGATTCCACACACACAGTGACTAATACCGGAGAGAGATGACATCCTTGCTAAGTACCCTATTTTAAAGAGAAGTGGTGAGATGTCACTCCATTCACCCTGACAGCCACTGTCTGGTCCTGGTAAAGGAGCCACCCATTTGCAGAATTTTGGTGCAAAGCTGAACCTCTGCAGCATCTGTTATAGGAATTGGCCAGTTGATAAGAGTTAAGTTCCATTTCAGCATCCAGAAAGTTTATCTCTGGGGACTTTGTTTTTGACTGCATCGCTGTAAACCAATTATCCAGTTGTCTAAGATAAAGTCTGGTCTGGTGGATCATCTTGCAATATCTTGACTTTGTATATGAAAGTGCTGAGTGCCCCCTGCAATCCTGGTGCCAGAATGGTTGCCAATTTCTTAGTTTCTTCATTTAGTGAGATTGGATGGTAATGGACACATTTATCGGTTTTCTTTGTGGATCCCTGTAATGAACGCATTCCTTGGATGAGAAGACAAAATATAATTCTCTCTGCCTTCTTTATATACATGTTCTAATTGGGGACTCAGCAAAGTTGAGTATTTGTATAGTTCCAGTCGTATCTAGTTAGGCACTATGGTTTGCCCACTCTTCATATACTTAATTACCTCCTCAAGATTGTTCAGGGTAATTTCACCTTTCAGCTCATCTCTCTTAATTGCCTAGAGTTGACAGATCAAGACTGCTGAGGAAGCTCTCAATTTCCTTGTCCCCAATACAATTTTCTGATTTAAAGAAGGTGCTGTAGTGTTCTGCAGATGCCATCTGCCTGTCTGTTGTCTTTGTCCCTTATCTGTCATTCCGCTTATCTGGGATCCTCTTTCCTCCTGTTAAGCCATGCAAAGAGGTGGCAGGCTTTATCATCCAGGTAGAAAATTTGCCCTTTCTGCATGGCCACCTCAGATGTTTTACTTTTCGCTGGCTGTAGGACTGCTAACCAGGGATAAAGTGCCTATGAATACGGTGAAATTGGCCTACCGCTAATAGGCACATTTAACTTACCTGTAAGTCCTTAGTGTGTAGAAAAGGTTTCCAGGGCCTTTAAGTTTCAATATTGCTAGTAAACTCCAGCATACATTGTGCCATATGTTGCAGTGACCATGCAACATGACTGCAAGCTTACCATTTGTAGCCCAACTGTTAGTTATAAACTGTAAATTCGACTTGCCAAACAATCCCCTTTTGACAGGTCAAGTCAAAACCTTCCTTTTAAATATTTATAAGTCACCCCTATGCATGCTTTAATTGCCCATTTAACAATAGGACATCTAGGTATTTAATATTAAATATGCCCTTAGTGTGCAAAACCCCAAAAGCTATTTTCTCTGTAGCCAGGCTGGCTGTTTCATAGGAATAAACTGGGATGCAATACTAAATACTGATTTAGTATCTTATTAATGGAACTATCCAGAAAAACAAACCATGAACCAGCTATTGTTAACAGTTTTTAAAAATCCAATTCAGTGGTGGACTCAGATTTCTAATTATTAAGGAAAAGCACTTTTAGAAAGGTACCTTAACCCTTCTACTGCAAACATGAGCCCCCAGCTGTCACTCAGTAGCCGAATAGTCCCATTGATGAGGAATGAACTTCTCCCAGAGCTGGAAACAAAGGCCCGAGTGTGGTGAGGTGATGTTCCCTTAACAGCATTACCAATGGAGTTGGACCCAGGAACTGGATTAACTTCAAAGAGGCAAAGGCAAATGTTAGCTGACACCTGGGCAGGGATCTTCCTTTATCTTTCCAGCCAGGCAGGCTCCAATCACAGTGGGCCTCTTTTTGACAATAGTGTCAAGCCCTAATGGCTTGTTAAACCCTGCTTGACAGATGCATGATAATTTGCACATTTCCACTATCTGGTTGCTGGAAAATCCTGCTTTGGAGTAAGGGGGGGGGGGGGATTTGTACAGTGGCTGCTTCACACACAAACCACAATCCTTTGAGACTAAGATTAGTCTAGTCTGAGATTTCCGCCATCTTGAAAATGGCCAAAGTGGGTAGGGTTGGCTCTGGGAACTTTAGCCCAATTGGTTAAGGCATGGCCAAGAGTCTTTCCCACCCGTAGCTTGTGCCAGGCTTACATGTGAATTGTTTTTGTCGGTTTCTCGCTTTTCGGTTGTTGGTGCTTTGTTAGTGAAGTGTTAAATTGTGTGTACCCAGGAGTCAGAAGTACTCAAATCTAGGCTCCCTCAAGGTAAGCACAAGACTCTGATTTTGCATTTTTTTTAAGTTTCCCAGCCTGCTAGTACCCCTTTACAGCTAGAGGCCACACAAGCAACTGAGTTTGAGTCTTGCATTGATTGCTGGCCCAGTAGTTACAGTGCCAGTAACCTCCGCCAACAAGACATTCAGGTAGTAGTTGCGCTGCTGCAACACAGTTCCCACCACCTCAATACGGCATCCGTAGCAGTGGTCCAAACTTGTGCTTCACCGTGTGGCCATGTTGAGAGGGCACAAAGCAGCAGCAGTCTCCTCTCTGCCCAGCTGAGCTCGTGGTAATCCTGCAGGAAAGCGGCAGCAATTCTTTCTCTCATGCTCACCTCTCAGAACCTTGGTCGCAGGCAGACTGACACTGAGCCGCCTGCTGTGCTCTCCCTTCCGCATCACTGGACGCTGCTATCTTGCATGTGAGGGGAATTGGCAGCCATATCTAGGCCTCTCTGTATTACATTCGAAACAGTCTCAGATCTTCTTTTGTATACTGATTTGGTACCTTTCTGCATAAATGAGGCATCTCTGGGGTCTGCTTGTGTTGATGCGTAGGCCGCTACGCATAATGCAGGATTTAAGTGTGATCTGAGCGGAGCTGGCGGGGGATCATGTCTGCTCTGCCATCTTGTTGGGCACGTCCCCATCCCCAGCTTTTCTTTGTGCCAAGAAAAAAACATGTTCTCCTTTAATGTGCTTTAAAGCTAAACTTTTTCCATACCTGCTTGCCAGGCAGTGGTCATACTATTGTAATACATTTTACAATAAAAAAAATTCCCCGATGTGCCGATTTCACTAGTGATGTTTCGGGTGTAAATACAATTCTGAAGAAGCAATCATTCAAATTACTGACAGCTGCACCATTATTTACACACTTCAGAACTGTAAATAGGAGGCAAAAAATAATTCACAGTCTTAACTTGGCTCCCAAAAGTGCAAGCAAAAGAAAAAAATGGCATCTAAAGTTATTATACAAATTAAATTAAAAAAGAAAAAAATCACTCTTTGGCCCAGATTTGTTACGGAAGGGCATGGAACTATTTTCTTAGGTGGATGTGAAGAATGTTCAGGCGTTTTACAGTTACTCAAAGTAAAGGGAACCAATAGGTAAACAAGCATTGGCAATGCATCTGTTTTGCTTATGTAATGAACAAGAGCTGTTTTCTTAAATCATCGTCTGGGAGAAGGAAAGGGCTCCGTGACAGATAACGCAGGAGTTGGGATGATGTGTCACAGCGGCCAGAGCTGGTAACTTGAGAGCTGGGGATCCCGGTTCCAGTCTCGGTGGCGCTGCAAGCAACGTTCTGTGATTCTCCTCAAATCGCCTAATTTCTCTGGGTGATAAATTGTTATATAAATATGCTTCAACAGTTAAAGGTGAATTTTTATGAAACTTTAGTTCCACGATAACGGATGTTAACAGTATTTTGTCAGTGAGAAACTGATCAGAGAAGCAGCCAAGGAAACGGCATTGGTAAATACAGGAAAATATGGTACAGCCAATAGAAATGGAGGAAAGGTAAGTGGCACACTCTGGAACCTGTGAGAAGCCAGGAAAGAGAGGTGGCAGGATCCTAGTCCCTTTTAAGTTTATATTAAAAACAATTGATTTCTCAAGCATAGCGCAAGCTCTGTGTAGGCGAAACTATTAAAGGACTGACCTGTAGCGCTATACTATGATGGGCAGGAGTAAATTTTGAACTGTAATTTAGCAGACCAATGGATGAAGCCCTCTGACTAAAAGCCATTCTAAATACGTAATCTTTTTATTTTTTAAAGCAATTGTCTGGCAAGACAACTGAAGCAATCTCAAAGGCCAGACCTAACAACTAACCTTGTACCAGCTTGCCAAGGCAGGATATATTTGCTTTGTTGTCCTCTTGTAAATACCCCTAGATGCAAATTGAATATCCACAAAGTAATTAGTAACACCTACTGGAGTTCTGCACCCCTTTTACCCCTCTTTTTTTTGCCTTAGCCAATCTGGAGTTCTATATGGACTCTCCATGCTGGTCACGTGTCGCACTACTCCTGTTTTTAACCTTAGCTGTAGTTTGTGTGTTCATATTTGTTCAGTATGTTTCTTCATTTGTTCATAAGGGACACCCCATTTACATATTATCATATTGGGAGTCTCTTTACAGTGATTAAGACTATGGTTGCCTTCCAGCTAACCTTTGAAGGATCGTTTTCTGATCTGGTTCTTAGAAGTTAAACGATTGGTGGTAGATACTGGATCAAGTACTGACGCATAATTTGAATGTGGGTGTAGGTGATTAGAGTGGCATCATCTTCTGGGTCTTCGAGTTGACAGCATTTTGCTGTGTGAAAAAACGATTTGCTGTTCGTATTACTGGTCTATATTTTCATTCACTTGCTATCGAAAGATAATGCACTAATATTAGTGCAAAAAATATGCCCTTCAGTCTATTTCAATGTTTAGCACAAAAATAATCCAGCAGAACTAAAAAAAAGTTCTCATTGAAAAGGGTATCTCAGAGGACTGATGGTCTGGTGGGTATTCTTAGTCTGTAGGGAGTCAGTAGCAAATTACTTTGTCTACCAGATTTTCAAATTAACATCTGTTCCAGACCTCTTCATATGAAACTCTTCAACGTTTGTCTGTTCTCCGAGATTTCAGGCCCAGTATTGAAACATAGGTGTTCTGCTGGACAACTAATGTGTAGCCATTCTCCTCTTGATTAACAAAGTAAACTGCATTGATTTTTCTCTCTTACCTTACCCAACAAACATGTACAGGGTTTCAATTGTGAAATGTAATTCATACATTCTTTATATCGTAACCCCGTCCAGTAATTAGCAATCGCTGGACATGTCCATGTTCGATAAAAGAAAATTATATTGTTTGTTCCGTATTTTGGAAAGGTGGAATTTGTGCTGGGATCCAGTTTATGGTCATTGCCCCCGTGTTCAATCTAGTGTATTGAAGTGACTCAATTTAAATGTAGCTTTACTTGACTTTTTTTTTTTGATTCCCGTGTATTCACTGAGTAGTCTGTGATACATTGTAAACTGTATGCTGCTTCAGTTAGTATACAACCCTGAGGAACAATATCGTAGAAGGGTATCCATAGTGGACATGTTAATTTAGACTGACTTACTCTGCATTATTTTCCTTGCAGTAAGTGCCATTCTTGCCAAGTCAGGCAATCTGTTAAACCTGGGCAGTTTTTAGGTCTCGCGTACGCAGCGCTCATGCGTTGCATTGGAGGACCTTTAGCCGCCGCTCTGCTCTTTTTGGAAGCCCATACTCGTGGCGGCATCCACCTTGCGGGAGCGAGCAGGGGCGCACCACACGCACAAGTATGTGCTTCCAAAAAGAGCAGACCACGCGCGCTGCACTCCCTCTCCCTCTCCCCCCCCCCTCCCCTCCCCTCGCTCTCTCTCTCGTAAGCAAAATAGAAGGTATTAAATATTTAAAATCAGCAGCCGAGGGTCATGGGTAAGTTTGTAATTCGGGAACCTTGTTTACATTCCAGTATAGTTGTTGATATTTGTGGGTTGAAACAATTTGTGAAAATATGGCTGTGACACGCAAAATGTGGTTTCCGAACATCTAATGTAATATTGAGTACTCAGTAACATTTCTCTCTATGGTGATCGTTTTCCGTGTTATTTTTCGCCTTTAGTGCTCAGTCGTTTGTTTTTATAAATGTACTTAGCTACCAATTCTCAAATTGTTCTCCTTTATCCCTCTTCCCTTTTATTATGCCTTTTTTTTCAATATGCTGCTTTTTCTGCAAGTCTGGCGTTGTTTATTGTGCACCCCCTCCCACCCCATGCCATTGTCAACGCACTAGGCAATGGCCTATAACATTACATGTTGCGATTTCCTTCCTCTTTTGCTGTTCTTTAAAGCTATTCTTACTCATAAATTCACTTCCTTTGGCTTGCATCCTGTGCATTTTTCATTCTATTCTATACTTCTGCGTTCCCCCAGACTTTTTTTGTCATATTTTTTTTCTACACATGCTTAATATTTCGCATACCCTTTTCTGTTCTTAAAAGCACATTGCCAGTGTCATTGGGTTCATCCAGGGATTTAAATGCGCAAGTACTGTCAGGTACTGAGAACCTGCACTTCTTTATTTTCAGAACCCGAGTACCAGCACTTCTCGACAGTTGCAATACTTTTAATTGGAGAGTTCCGCCACTTTTCAGAAGCAATGAGGTATTCAAGGCCAGGTTACCTGTATTTGTTCCATTCCAAGCACTGGGTCAATTAATGATGTGCCCTCGTTCCAGTACTTCCACAACTCGTTATCACGACAACTTGCCGACTCTAGCACTTCTCGTGCTCTTGACAGACCAAGTCCTTTAAACCCACAATCGAAACGAGAGAATGTCCGCACTGCTTACTCATGAGATTCCACTCTTTACCCCCCATGCGATGCCTGTTCCCGTATGCTTTTCCACAACGAGACTCACAAAGATGTGTTCTGACTGCACTACAAAATCCCGTGAACTATCACACTTTAATCCCTACGCCCTTTGTCTGGCCAAGGTCCCTCCTGTCTGCAGTAACCCGACCGGATTTTCTGGGCTGGTTCCGAGGCCATTATTGAGAAATTGCAGCAAGTTCCTCTCCCATGAGCTTATCTGAATAAGTGCTGTCTCCCAGCTTAATATTGACAAGCGTTTCTGATGGGAAAGTGTAACTCTTGTGTTTTAATTCCTATCATTAGGATAAGAATTTAATGTAAATCACTTGAACTGACAGTAGGGCTTTCAGTTGGCCGGGTTCTGTAGGTGTTAAGAACCGGCAGTTCTTAAAACCAGGTGCGGAGATGTGTCCATATAAGGCCCCCCATTTTTGCTCTCATCCTCAGTATGAACAAGCATTGGCATAGCCATTAAGTCTTGTCTTTGGGACCTTATAAGTGTTTAGCCATGCAACAGTTGATGTTGTTGCACCAAGGATATTGTGCTGCATAAATAAATACTTATAAGGTCCCAAAAACGAGATCTATTGGCTATGCCAATGCTTGTTCTTAAAGGGAGTTGCTAATAACTCTGTGGCATCTAATCTTTCCCTGTCATCAATAAGATCCTGTGCAGACCAGATGTACTGGAGCTGGCCGCTAAATGGTTATCACAGATAGTTAATGTGGTCAGAGGTGCAGATGGAGTAAGCTGGCACTTGTATATGGTGTATGTGTTCTTGATGAATAGATATTTTTATTCGTTTGCCATTAAAGTTGTTGTTTAGAAAGTCTCAAGTGACCTTTTTAAACAGGTAGATCTAAAAACACTGGAATAACCGGCACATGCATGGCAAAATTTCAACAGACACAAATGCCAGTACGAGTGAACACTCCCTTCTCTCGTGGCACTTGCAGCACAGCAGGCGATGGCCTGCAACAGCTGCCGCTCTCAGGCTATTCTTGATGCACCGAGCGGCGAGCTGGAGTAGCTCTGGACCATCTGTAGGAAGGTAGAAGATCGGCAGTTGGTTTTAGCAACAGTCGGCTGGTGTCAGTAACAGCATAGGGCACTAAGATCAAGAGTCTCCCCTGTAGCTAGCAGAAACTGGAAGCCACACTGAACCCAAACATGGTGTTCACTCGTACTAATGATGTTTGCTTCCTCACTGTTACAGATGCTGGTGCTAATATTTTTGAATCCATGTGGGTTCGATAAAAGACTAAAAAAGATCCTTTCTTAGTTTAAATTAAAAAAAAAAAAAAAAAGCCTGTGGCCTGCACCAATATTTTTCAGTTGGATGCTTTAAACTTCTGGGCAACCCTGTTGGCTTGAAACAAAAATGATTCCATAAATGAGATAACGGTCATCCATGTTTGTTTTCTGAAAACGACTTGTATTTTAATTGCTAACACCCTTATGTAGGCTTGTTACAAGTGGGAATAACCCTATTTGCATGCTCTGGGTAGTAGCATTTAGGAGAATGTATCTTTATGTTGGATTCTTTACTCTAATTTTGATGGGTTATTAGAACCAGTTAGATTTTGTGAAATCAGCATTCCATGTTATGCTCAAAGGAATTTACTGGAAAGATGGGTGTTTCCTGATGCATAAATTCCGCTAACCTAGGCGCAGTTTTGGTCTTCAAAAGTAGCTGCTATTTTATTTAGATTACTGTGTATTGATTTCTCTCGTGTGTATTGTGAAACTATGGCATGGTTTGGGATGTTAATGACCAACATGGCGCCCCATGCCTCTCTTTGGAGTATTACCTTTTAACGTAACTAATTTCAAGCCCCCTTGTCGTTCTTAATTAGGTGAAATTCTCATCTTTGATGCCGCAGATCATGCAATACACGATTCTCGGTGTGGCAGATAGTGGTCAAATATTATACTTCTGAGCATTGGGTGCTCCCTCTAGACGAAAGCTGCTGTTCGAAATGGTAGAAAACCTACATTCTCCAACCTGTTTCCACAGGGCTAGGGTATTGTTGGAGGAACCTCTTGAATCCCCCTGGACTAATTTTAAAATCCAGTGATTCACGCTTTAAGTATTCCGTTATGTACTGTGCCTTTCACCTGGAGCCCAGATGCACTTGTTCTTAGCAGAACTTCATAGCTCGCCAAACAACATTTTGGAACAACAGTGTGCCCTGATGAATGGTGGTTCCCCTTGGTTGGTTCAAACTGTAGTAGTTGTCAAAACTGTTTTTGTCAATTTTCACGTTGTCTTTCTCTACTTTGCATTACGTTTTTTCTGTTGGCTGTATCTTGTATTTTTATATTTGCTATAAACCGAGATTTCTGCCCTCAAGTTAGATTTTTTTGGCCCCCAGACTGATAGAGATAAGCATTAGAGCGGAGAGGGCAGCAAGGGTTTTCTAACGGGTCCATCTGTGGGACATTTCACAGGCTGGGTAAGTGTGGAGACTGCACAGATATGTGAAAGACCCTAAAAGTGTTATTTTAGGTTCCCCCTGCACATTGGGTCCAGACACATGACAACATAGTATCTACAAACATTTTCTTAGTCACTCCTCTGGTGCAGCAAAAATGACAAGCAATTTTTGCAATGACAAAAGCATCAAGTAAGGCAAAAAATACCTAAAAGAAAATGCAAACGGTGGCTATATTTTATAAAAATTATCAAGCTGTAAAATATGCTGCAGTCTGTGAGCACAATCCTAGTTCATCCGTATTCCATGTAACAGTCCATTGATGGAGGAATCCTTTATAGAGCTTTCCCTTCAGAATGTCCTGGAGTGTAGTGATTCTCCACTTCAGCTACAATCTAAATTTGGGCTATTCATATTGTTGCACGCAAGTAGAAACCACTTGAAGTCATGACTTGTATCCCAAAATATTTTTAGTAGGAGGTGTGAGGCACTAGGCTAGCATTAACATTCTGTATCTGTCTAAACTGCATATACTTAATAGTATTAAACGAATGCATCACTTAGAAAATACAGACTATCCAAGTATAAATATTTTTTTTTCACAGAGATCAAATTATTGTATTGTAGCAATATGCTTCAGCCAAGGCTCAAAACTATTTCCAAAAATCTAAGCCCTCAATGCACTCACATGAAAGATGTGGAATTTGCACGACTTGCTGGGCGAGAAGGTTTGGAACTGGATGAATAGAATAGCATAGAAATAAATAGCAACACAACTCCAAGCCCCGAGGGCATGGTAGAACGAAGGTTAGACGATGCATTGAAATAGTACAGTGCATTTTGATGTCTCCCATAACCCTCTTCCCCCCCCCCAAAAAAACGAACGTTTTAACTTTTGTAGTGACTGGTAAAAAAAAAAAAAGTGCAGAAGCTACTAAAACAGCGAGCAGCCACTGAAAAACTTTGTGATGGGTACCAAAACCGCATTATGTTGTGTTCACAAGGCAGTTTTTAGGAGAAAATATTTGAAGGACCTATCCGCGGCACTCAAATGGTGATCCAGAAGGAACTAAAACTAGGAAACCGATGAAGACAGACGAATTTGTAGAGGCGGGGTCCCTGTTGGTGTAACTATAGCTGGTGCAGCCATTTATAATCCGAAATTCAGTAGCGACTGATGTGAAAGTATCAGCAGATAGAGCATTAAAGTTTGATTTTGGACTTGCGGTGAGTTATCCTCAATAGTGCCAGATAAACTTGGAGTAATAGGGAAAAAAGCTGCTGCTAACCCATAGTGTGATATGGACTAATTTTTTTTAATGATAAAATATATCGATTTTTGTGTTCACCATACACCATCGCACACAAGATCACACACATCATCAAAGGCCGGACAAGCTGAGCCCTGAATAACATTTCATGGTAAAAAAAATGTCTAGCGGTGGAGGGGGAGGTCACTATCCTTCCAAGCCCTAGTGATGTCCCTTTTCGCGATTACTAGCCCCAACTGCAAGAGAGCAGTACAGTATCTTTTAGCCTCTAGTTCTTCTGTTGTGTGGAGGAGAAACAGCTTGGGATTCCAGAGTAGCACCCATCCCAACACTTTCTGCAGACACTCCGGCATTCCCTCCCAAAAATGGGCCCAGTTTGGTGCACGCCCAGGTTGTCCGAAGGAAGTCCTCTCTTTTCGATTGACATCTGGCAGGTCAGTGTATTAACAGTCCCGATTCGCCACAGTCTCTCTTGGGTGTAGATACTTCCATTGTATGAGATAGAACTGTTAGGCAATCGCTGCCTCACTGGGGGAGGCGCAGGCCTCCTTCCCAGTCATAGGTCACCCGCTCAGGCCTTTCTCAGACCATCAAATATGTCGGGGGTATTTATCAAAAATGTTCGGTACATCTGGGAGACTGTTCATTTAGCTCTTCTGTAAGCAGGTTTACCTCCAGGGCATTTATATTCTGATATGTCTGTGCACCCTCTAATGTACGGGGTAAGGGTGTCTCTCAATCGCAGATATCAAAAGAATTGTGAAAGGTGCATGTCGTAGTCCGCCTGCAGTTACTAAAATGATTTCTTATTGGACCCTGACATCTCCAAGTTTTGTGACACCGATAATATCTCAGGACCTGAAACCTTCTAGTGTCAACTTGTGGCAATATAGTCCCATACCATTACAGGGTTTCTTGTTTCAGTTGTCCCCTCCAACCAAGGATTCCATGAGAGGCCCACCACACCTGGAGTAGCACCTGTGACTGCTGGGAATTGTACCAATGGTACTCCATACAGCAGATACGGGTAGGGGGTGGAATCCCTGCATCGCCTATCAATCTGTGGAGAAGGCAGGGTCATCTGCACTGGTGAACCACCTCTCTTTGGTAACAATAAGGTAAGAGGCTCTGTAGCATGAAATTATGTCCGGAGATGCAATTCTCCATCATCTGTGGGTTTAATAGCAGTTGGGATGAGCGCTCCTTGGGGTGTGATTCCTCCACAGAAAAGCACTCAGTAAGGATTCTAGACTCCGAAAGACCGAAGTGGGGAGTAGGAAGGGATAATTCTGCAGTTGATATCAGACCGGGGCAGTACGATTATTTTGTATATAGTTGTGCATCCTTTAATGGCGGTGTTGCCCAGATCCTGGATCGCCTGATAAAGATGGGTTTGAATGTTCTGTTCCCAGGTTCGCATTCCAGGTATTGAAAACCCTTACTGAGGATCCCCAGTCCTGTAGAGCTAGGGGGCCGGGGTTAAGGGGGATGCTCATAAAAAGCAGTTTGGAGTATAATGTGAGCCCGTCTGAGGTCTACTGCGCCCCTCCAGGCCCCTCAGTAAGGCGACCCACTATTGCCCACGCCGCTGAAGGCTCAATCCCAATCGCGAACAACCGGGTGACCAGGGGTAGCCCTGTCTCGTCCCTCTGTTAAAGGGGAAGTGGCCGAAGAACAAGCCTCTCTCCTTCACTCTCGACCCAAAAGTCGGTGTATAGTAGCTACACCCAGCAGATGCATTTTTGGGGGTAGTTTTATATAGCACAAACTTGACCTGGAGGGATCACAGCGCTTTACATGAGCACCAGTTGCGTTGGATGGATACATTCATGTTAGGCACGGGAAGATTAAGAGATTTGCCAAGAATCACAGAATGAGTGTCCCTGCTTCGAGGTCGGCTGCTCTAGCCATTAGGCCACATCCTGAAGTTGAGCTTCTGCAGCAGTCAAATTGGGTAGTCCCATGGTGGAGAGTCAAAAGCCACCAGCAGGAATGCCTGGGCTCCAGGTAGCCTGTGAATTAATGCCAATGCATTGTACTCCTGCTCAATATTGTGCTGTTTGGTTCGCATAGGCATAAAGCCAGATATATCTGCGTGGACTAAAGTGGTAAGCACAAATAAAAACCTGGTGGCCATGTACTTTTCCCAGATTGTAGCTTTTTGTTAAACGGGGAAATAGGGTGGTACTATGAACACTTATCTGGTGGATGTCCCTGCTTGTGTATGACATCTATTTTGGTTAGTTAGAAGTCGGAAGGAAGATTGCCTGTCTCTGCGGCCCGCTCAAACATATCCCATAGGGGGTCTAGCAGCAATCCCCTATATACCTTAAAGAACTCTACTGGCCTGGAGTTTTTCCTGAGTGGAGCAGCGATACTACTGCCCCAGTTCCTCCCATGTGATTTCTCTATCCAGATCAGGGGTCTCCAACCTTGTCTGCAGTGAGAGCTATTTCTGATCAGTGAAAATGGTTGTGAGCTACTAAAGGCCACGCAACGCGCACATTTTTCCGAGCGAGAGCAGCTCACACCCAGCTTCAGTGATTTTGAGCCGAATTTGTTTGGAGCCCATACTGTGGTTACATAGTAAGCAGAGGCACCACTCTGTGCAGCCTAGCCCCCAATACTTGTATTGTTTCATGGTACCAGTTTTGCCTGTAAATCTGGATCCCCCATTACTTAAATATTGTTATAAAACCACATTTAAACACTGGGCACTGTAAACAAAGCATTACTTTTAAATGTTGACAGTATTAGTGGTTTTGTGTAGTTTTCTGCAGCATGACTATATAACGTATTGACTCTTAGGACTTGTTAGCAGATGCCAATGTTGTTGCTTTTTTTACGTAATTGGCCAGGTGTTTCCCTCGGGTCCTCGAGTATTCTGGATAAATCCATGGCATCCACATAGGAATCATTTTCTTTCATGGTAAATATCTCCTTTGCATTAGGAGTAATGTAGCTCCTACCCACCCTTCAAAGCTCCCAGAAAGGCCATGCACTCTCTGCACATGCCCACCCTCTTGCATTTTTTTGTAAACCTTTAGAAAAAAAACGGTCCTTTTTCCACCATGCCAATGCTCAACTCAGTGCTAGAACACATGGCTCGACTCTGCAATGTTCATTGGCAGAAAATACACAGTTATTGTCTGTTCGCCAACATCGTGCTTTATCTCTGCCTTCGTTTGGCAATCCATGAAAGTGACTCGGTGTATTTAAGACTCTTTGATTTTAACCTCGGCTGCCACCACTCTTTACTATGGGAGGCAGATGTAAAGCACGGTGGCATCCGACATTAAAATCAAACAGTCAGAACCACTGGTGGAGACTAAGTACCAGCAGCACTCCATGCAGCCTGACCGCACAGAGGGAGACAGACACCAACACAGCGACAGAGAAGGACTGCAGAGCTATTCTGGGTACCTGCCATGCTGGAGTGGGGAAACTTGCAGTTCAGGATGATGAGTGATATGAGTCCGCAGAAAGGAGATGCAAAATTATATCACTAATGCTGACGTCACAAGCAGAGTCCTCTGCGCAAAGTACAGTCCAGTGTAAAGGGAAGAATTGGGACCCATGGCTATAATGATGCATTCTTTTGGGTTATTCATGCAGCGCTACTCAACCGAGACCAGAGATTATTTAAACTGCGAGCGAAGGGTATTCCCTTCTCTGGATCGGTTTCACCATGTGGGTTTTGGCAAGCAGGGAGACAAATTCCAAACAGCCACTATTAAAACAACGGCGCAAAATAACATATTAAATCTTAAAGGAATCTCACTGAACGGGAGAGACTCCTTTGCCTCCCTAGGCTCGGTCAAAATGAAAAAAGACAGTGCGTCGCTTATGAAGAAAGATTAAGCGCGACAAATGACGTGGCAAGGACCTTTGATTTTAATATCGACTGTCGCCTCGGTTTACTACTGAAGGTAAATGAAAAGCGCAGTGCAGCCGATGTTAAAATCAAAGGGCCTTGTATGCACTGAGCCGCTTTTACTGACTATTATGCGAATGGAAATAAAAAGCCCGGTTTAGTCAGTAAGAGGCCCAGTGCATGCAAGGACCTGGCTTGGATTTTAACATTACTGCCACCCCTCTTCATTATTGAAGGCGATGTACAGCACGGTAGAAGTTCAGTGCATGCAAAGCCCTTTGATTTTGACCTCTGCTGCCACCGCGATTTACTTTTGAACACAGATGTAAAGCACGGTAGCAGCCGAAGTTGAAAACAAAGAGCCTTGCATGCACTGAGCCGTTTTCACTGACTACTACACGCATGCAAATCTAAAGTGCGATGTTGTCAGTGAGACCGGCTCAGCGCAGGCAAGGACCTTAAATTTTAACGTGGTCTGCCACCATACTTTACTGTGGAAGGCAATGTAAAACGCGGTAGTGGCCCAGTGAAGGCATGGACCTTGGATTCTAAACGTTGGCTGCCACCGCGTTTTATTATTGAGGGTAGATTTAAAGCGCGTGGCAGCCGACACTATAATCAAAGGGCTTTGCCTGCACTGAGCCTCTTTTAATGAATATACGGGTACTAGAACAATGGCTTGCCTACCTATACAGCTTCTCGGTGAGGATCAGCGGCATAAATCAAGCGCTGTGCCAGTCTGGAAAAGGCGCGTGACTGTGCAGAGTGCAGGAAGAACGTCACGTTCTTCGGCCCGCCCCGCCCCGCCCCATCTAAGCTCAGTTCAGCCATTCTGAGCAGCAGGTTCGGGTGAGGGCGGGCAAAAGACACCGACGTGATAATAAATGAATGCTCAGAATGAAGCCTTATTATATACTGGCGCGAGCTACTCCCAGGGGGTCGGCGAGCTACCGGTAGCTCGCGATCGACCGGTTGGAGACTCCTGATCCAGATAGTCCTGATCTTGATCAGACTAGGGATGGATGGGCAGGTCTCTCGCAAAGTCTCTTAAGGGCCTTAAGATTACCTTTGGGTGGTCGTTGATAGAGTAACCTCTAATAGGGAGCAAAGCACTAGGCGATAGCCGCATCCCAGGTTTGTCTGACCCCTGCCTTGTCCGTTATGTACGCTATAGGTGTGCGGTATTGGTACATAGTCAGTGCAGGGTTTTACTAGTCTTGTCACCCCATTGAGAGAGATGCTGCTTTGTGTAGCGAGCCAAGCTGTTCTGGCCTCATCCGTAAGCAATTGACAAAGTATTTCTTGTTGGTGGAGTGATTTCTACGTGAGGTTAGGGTAGCCGGATGCCACATGAGGCTCCTCCAACTCTGCTATATGGGTTTCTAGGTCAGTCATTTCTTGTCTGCGCTGCTTGTGCCTACCAGAGATTCAGCCATTGATGTCGCCCCGGACTGTTGCCTTTAAGGTCTCTTAGAAGATCTCTGTGGACTCTACTGTACCTGTTTTGCTGTCTGTGTATCACTTAACCATGGCGTGGATGCAAGTCCGTGCCTCAGCATCCTGAAGCCACTGGGCATTTGGTCCCCAGCCCAGCCTCGAATGCTGGGGTCGGATTTGGAACCACAATTGCAGGGGAGAATGGTCTGACGGACCGCAGGCATGGATATGAGAGTCTGACGGCACCCTGTGGGACTCTGATACAGGTAGAAGGAAGCAGTCAAGTTGGTAGAGGACTTTGTGGGCTCGAAGTATAGCCACGTTCTCTGGAATGGAAAGCTCACCACATCTACCAAAGCCCAAGGCCTTGATAAATCTAGCAAGGGAGGTTACCTGTTGTTTGCCCCCCCCACCCCCCCCATCTTAAAGGTCCGGTCCAATCTCTAGTCAGCCAGCCTGTTGAAAACCCCCCTTTCTTCCAAAGTATTGAACATCCCGTCGGGAATTGCGTCACAGGCCTTGAAAGATCATAAAAAATGTTACTAAACCTGAAAGTCTAGTGACTTAAATCTATTTAACCTAATTATAATGCTCTTGACCCATAAACTGGTTTTAAATTGTGATCCTTGGCAAATATTTTAATTCACTGAGCTGCCATTCTTCTTTTTCACATATGAGAGCACCTTCAAATACACAAGTTCAGCATGTCTTCTGTACAAAAAACACATTTGTTTGACTTAATAGACCAAACCTTTGCTCCATAGATGATCCAAATCTGCCCTCATATAGGATACACATGACCGCTGACTTGCCTTTTAATTCATTAACTTAATTGTCATCAGGGGGGCAGCAATGTTTGGAAAATCATGTTCACTTTTTCATTCTTAACTATCTGTTGTATGCAGTCATATCACACTTATTTGCAATCAGCAGATTTTCCATTGAATTGATCACATGTCCCACCGATGTGGTTTTGCTGATAAAACTATATAGTTTACAGTGTTTGGAAATCGAGTTTATACAAATATTTGTCACTTGTATATCACCAAATAAAGTGTTCTGATTTGTTTTGCTCCTGTTTATCTTTGTTTGCATCACATGTATGAATTACAAAAAAGGTTTTCGTGTTTACTGATAAATTTTGAAATACTTGTACTATTCATTTACAAGCTGTTTAAATGCTGTTAGGAAAAACAGACATCTTGCAGCCATTTATTTCCCAGTGATTGTTCGACATCTTACTTGTCAAAAACCTCTAATTTTAATAAGGGAAAGAAAAGAAAACACAATTTACCAGGATAAGATAACCAACAATTCGTAAAAAGATGAACTGACATTTAACCTCTATCCTTGAACAGGCATCAAATGTGTCGAGATAAAATCAAGATTTAAAGAAGTCTTTATTGCTCATTACTCTCTGAATTAACAGAACACCAGTCTTAGTCAGTTCCTGTTGTAGGTGCAAAAATGACGACGGAACCAAACACTCCCGCCTACTCCCCATACCTCCTGAACATGAAGTACCTGTCATGGAATAAACTAGGAACTGTTTCCAACTGGGGACCAACCCCCAACAATGTTTTTCTGTACCATTCCTTTTCAAGCCCAAACAATTACACACAAATGCAAACACTAAACAAAGGAAAAGAACGAGGTTCTACGCAGTCAGCCACATCCCCTTCCTGCTTTAGTGCCAGGATTAAATTCAGAATAGGCTCAGATAATAAGGGTAGTAGAGGGGCCAGACTCTCTGCCTCAGCTGGGTAGCAATCAGCTCCCAGGCCTGATCCACGGATCTCGAATGGCGAGGCTCTTGATTTTCTGCTAGTCAGTCTGCAGAGTGGAACCTCCTCCGCGTGTGCTGGGACTAACGTAGCAGCTGCTCCCATCCCCGCCATGTTGAAGCATGTGGACGAGGAGGGCTCAGCCTGGCAGGGGGAGGGTTGTCCTGCAGCCATGTCCAGGCTGCTTTGGGTGTATCAAAGAAAAGTGTTTGATCTGTTGAATCACTTTCAGCCAAGCTGGAAAGAGCAGCATGTACTGAATCTGAAGTGTTTGTAGAATCTGTATGACTGTTAGAAAATTGCCCCTGTCTTGTTTAACTGTAAGCGTATAATCAGGGAGACGATCACGCAGGTGCACTACCACGAGTTCTTCTGTAGCTGAGAAGCCTTAAGGATCCTATCACAATCTCTAAAGTTAAAGATACGGGTAATTATGTAGCAGAGCAGTCCCCTGACTGCGGCCTCTAAGCCACGGACCCATGTGCCCCTTCCACTGCAAGCGGCGCGAGTGCTCCCCTTCCGGCACCCTAGTTAGTCCTTCTGTCTGCCGTGGCCGAGGGCACCCACTTGCCATCTGAATTTCACCTGGGCCCCCTGTGACAAGTGACCGTCTCCTTTCCCAAGCCTGGACGGCTATTTCTACACCCCCCATTGTGTCCAGCTCCAGGACCTGCTGTATTGATACCCCCTCCACCGTCTTTTCTCCTCGGCGGCCTCCCAATCGGAGTTTTTGCCCGACGCCCATAGTTCACTAGAGTGATGTCCTTTGTCCCAGGCAGGTCATCCTTCTGTGCCCCATAATTTAAGGCCCCGCCTCCCTCCGTCAGTTATCACTGGGCTGCGGGACTTCCAGGCATATCCGCTCGAATGGCGGCCAGGGCCGACACCCGCTTGTGCCTCTTAGTGAGCCAGGAGGGAGGTCTCTGTTGCCTCGGGGCCTCCTCTGCCCTCCTAGCACACGAGAGCCCCAGCTCTTGGTCCACCAGTTATGGGGGAGGAGTGAGTGGTTATTCCAAAATATCAAGATGTTATATGGGAATCAATAAATGCACCTGAAAAAAAAGCTTTGTTTCCTACAAAGAACAGACGTGCATACCATCTGTTAATCCTTAATAATTGGCTTTTGCATCATGCGTCGACCCGTTATAAGACAAAATGTTGCTATTGACTGTAATTGCAAATCTCGTGAGGCATTAAATTGATGAATCTACCAATTGCTATAGTAAATGACCGCAAAATATTATTTTGTTAGTATCTGTATCCAGACAAGATCGTTATCTTCAAACACCAGACCTTTTTTACGGCATATATTTCTTTAATAGTATAAAAATCACGGGCTTGTATATTGTCCTGCTGTGAAGATATCCATATTGACATGAAAAATGTGTGGTATTTGCAATCTGTTGGTGTCACGATTGTAGTTGAAAGTGCAGCTGATGAGATATTCACCATTTTTATTTCAACAGTTCTATCATTTTATGATCAAAATTGTTGATCATTTTCTGCTACATATTCTTTCAGTTTTAAACAATGTGAGACTTGTAAGCTTCAGTTGACAACTGCGGATTGTTACACCATTAATATCTAGTGTCTTGGCATAATACATGGTGCTCTGCAATGCCACTAATGCCTAAAGATGCATCCCAAGAGACGTCTAAGGTTTTATAGCTAACTTAAAGGAGAAACCCAAGTCTAATTTTAGATGTCATATGGATCCAAGTCAAGATCTCGTTTGAGGGCAAAGTTTCCCCTTTGCTGATAGGGGACACGAAAAACAAAGCGCACTGTTCCTCACTTGATAGCACTATAAAGAAGACCCATAAGCAGGAATCAACCACTTCATTGTCTGAGCCGGTTCCCATCTTTTAAACTATCTTTCTCCTGATGAGCTTCCAGATTCTTTGTGCATCTGCTGAGCATCTGGAAGCATTTGCCAAATGCCTTGCTTCAAATATTTGTTTCTCTGTGATTTGAGATTCCTTTGTTCGGCCCCCCAGAACTCCCAAGGACATGCTGGTGACCTCTTCGGTGTCCACTAGCGCAATTGTAGCACTAACAGCTTTGTTTCTGATACGGGTCCAGTCTCTGGCCTGCTTTATATCTGTTCTGAAGCTGCTCTCAATTTTGGTCTTGAAGTCTCTATTGAAGCCGCCATTAGCTAACTTGTCGAAGGCTAAGTCAGTTATGCTTTTGTCTACTCTGGTCTGAGTCACTTCAACGTTCCCTTTGGGGGTGGGGAGGAATTAATTTTTAGATTGCTAAATGCATATCTGAGCTGTCTGAAGTTAAACGAATTTTCTAGTCCCTGAGGTTTTAAGGAAGAACCCTTTAGAATTAAATACAATTTTCTTTTCTCATTCAGCAGCTTCAACATATCCCAATGCGAGAGAGAGAGAGAGAGAGAGACTCAACGGACCCCAATGAGAGGAAGGGTTTTACCTATTTTAGACCTAAATACTGGTCTCCTACCTTATTTGTGAAATGCTAGCAGTTTACATAAGTCTCAACGTTTTAGAATTTCCATCTCTAGAAGGGCTTGCTTTGGCTAAACAGTGTGATTATTTTTCAAATAAAGCTGCAACCGAGATCTTAAATATAGAGTTGCACTCACAAGAACCGAAGTCTTTTTCCAAAGCACCTGACTAGGACTGGTAAGCAGGCTAAGGAGCCTTGTCCTAATTGCATCTCCACCAGTGTTTCATACTGCATCACATAATTATAGACCTCCTCCTTTATTCCTCCCACCCCCTATTGCTTGTCTATACCTCACACTCCTGAAAGTCTGATTGGACAACCTTCAATCTCTATTGAAATAGAGACCGATTCATTCTAATTCAATGAACTTTGCCCTTTGGAGAAAAATATTCACTGAAGCACTTCTTCTCTATTGGCTAGTATATCCATGCCTTATGTGAATTGGTGACCTCTGCCACTTTGGAGGTTTAATTTCAAGCACCTTAAGAGGATGTTGCGTCCTGACAGAGTATGTAAATTGGTTTGGATACAGCATATGCAGTGATCTGTTTCATGGGACCTTTAATGGTCCTTCAGAAACATGCTATTGATGTACACAAAGTTTTTTTGTCTGTTTAGAACCAACATGTTGCACTTTGACAGACTATTTAGATAGAAAGCACATGCATCTTTGGAAAGGTTTTTGCAGACTTCACCTACTGCTAGAATCCTAAGGCTTTAGCGTCGTAAGGAAATTCAGAGGTCATGCTCACCAGTTTGGGAGATTGCAGATTCAACAGTGTCTTTGGGTAATGCAGAGGTCACCAAGGACAGTTGACTTTTTCATAATTGTCCAACCCACCAACGTCCTAGCATTTTTGATTTCTCTCCCAGGGATTGTACATTCGCTGCCTATAGAACGTTTGGTGAGAGATGGTAGACTACTTCAGATTGGTATGTCTTGCAGATTGTCACACAAGTGATATGATTTTTGAAGAAACCCCTCATATTCCTCCTAAATCCTCTCTAAAAATGTAGTCCATAATTCAAATACAAATAGGACTATTACATCTGACCTTAAATTATAGATAAGTGAAGTAACAGAACAAAATACTTTGAAAGTGCTGAAAGAGGTTTATACATGTAAAACTCTTAGAGAAGACATTGAAGGCTAAAGGTAATTGTTAAGTGCATTATTTTATTGTATCTGCTATACACTTCATACTCTAATTCATAAACTGGACTAAGGATATCTTCACAGGAAGCAATAGTGAAAATTACCAATAACTTTCTTTTAAATTCCTAGAACCCTTCAGGAACCATCCTAAGCTCTTAGTCATGGCACTACATATAAATTGCAAAAAGTAATACCCATCCGATAGGAAAACAGGAATCCGCTAGCTAACAATAAAATCATGCACAAATTGAGTTTATTTTGCTATTTCCCCCTCTACGATTTAGAGGGTGTGGGTGTGTGTGTGTGTGTGTGTATATATAAATATATATATATCTCCTACCCCCAGCTATAGTTAGCTGATGTGACTGGAACTCGTGTGTGTATGTATCTCTCTC